>NC_059172.1:12479219-12803439 GCF_019923935.1 Bubalus bubalis | reverse complement strand
TGTGGATGTGTGGGTGGGAAGTATCTCACTCTTGACGTAAAAGTGAAGTGAAGAGAAAGGGGCAAACAGAAGAATATTAAATTAATGAGTTGCTACAATAATATTAGCACTTTGCTGTTGTGAACTCACTTTATCCTTATCAGAACACTTTAATGGAAATAGCATCATCCCCATTTTAAAAGGTAATCTGCTGAATTTCAGAAAAGTAGCTTGTGTATTGATGGTCACAGAGCTAGGAGTTGGCAGAGTCAGATTTCTATTCCATTCCATAAGACTCCCTTAATACATTCTTGCTAGTGTGCTTGTGTCAACTGATCAAGAAGTTGGAAACCTGTACCATATGAGCACAATGTATCAGACATAGGCATTTTTGACATAAATGTAAGGTTTAGTGTTTTGTTTTTTTTTCTGATTGTTTAACCTTTATGATGTGTTTGCCATACATAGTCTGAATTCGCAATCACAATGTCTTAATATATGGGTGAAGATATATCCAAGTTTGCCTGAATATATGCCTATTGTCTCAAGTCCTATTCAGTTCAACATTTATCCTAGGTTCTTCATTTTTAGTAATGTATTATTTATAGTAGTTGCATTAAAATTTTACTTTCAGCTCCTGCTATGATCTTGTATAATAATGGACAAAATTCATGTGTAATGATCAGTGTTCTAACTTTAACACGTGGCTATCTGGAAGACGACCAGTCTTTTTTTCACTCTTCTTTTCCAGATGTAAAGTCTTCCTTCTGAAGACAGAATGAGAATATTTTCTATAAAATACTTATAATAGGACATTTAGGGAAAAGTTATATTTTCAGGTCTAGAGTAGACGGTTTAGACTCAGCTGTCCCTGCCAAACACTTGGAATGCCAGCCATTTATGTCAAGATTTGAGTAAAACAAGCTGTTGATCAGGAAATATACTTAGAATTTCTTGTGTGACATAAATTAGTAATTGCTTTGAAATAAGCTACAGTCAAAATTCATAAATACATACATAGAGAAATAGAAAAACTATAATTTTCATGTATATATGGTTGCTGTTGCATTAAAACACATTTCAACATGAATTTACTTGTGCCTTTTCTTTTCTGCCATCATCAATTGGATTTTAGAAATATTTAAACATTTTAACAATTACTTGGGTATCTGTTTAAGTGCTCTACAATGGTACTACATTTGATTTATGACCAAAACCTTTAATTTGGGCTGCATTCCATTCACATTCAATCAAAAATCTTTAATCAATTTATTCAAGAAGTGAAAGAACAAAATGTTCAGCTTCTTAAGATTTACTAAAGATAAATCACTAAATTTTAATTACTAAAACATAAAGCTTGCAAAGATGGAATCTTGAAATTTATTCCTACAAAAGTAACAGTGGATTTGAGCTAATTAATTGTGAAAGTTCAAATATTCAGAATACAGGTTTTAACCTTACAACTCTATAGTTGAGTTTTATAATATTTCAACTATGGAAAGCATATATTCATGGAGATCTTTTAATTTTAATCATTTATTTTCTACTCTGCAAAGGAGTGGAATTTAGAAGACCTGTAGTTTTCATATCTAAATCTGGTAAAATATTCAAAACAATCGAGACACATTTTTAACAAGTACCATTGTGTAGAAGTATTTGTTGAAGACAGTGCTATGAATCAATATAAGTAAAAAGACAATGTAAGTAGAGTTGAAAGGAGATATAAACTGGTTTGGAATTATATTATTTGACTCACCACATCAAGCCTCTTCAAAGTTTTATTGTAATTTAAGATATACGAGACTTTGTGTTTTCTTATTTTGTAGCACAAGTTCGAGTTGTATTTTTTATTATTGTCATCAGAAAGAAACATAATCATGATAAGTGATATACCTGTTTTCCTCATTATATCTGAATAAGGAAAGGCAGTTTCACTGGTTGCCTGAACTACTACCATTAGCGTTGGTTTTTTTAAAATTCTACTTTTCTTCAATCACCAAATCTGTAGAATCTGCTCATTGTGTCATCCAATTTTCTAATCTCCAGACAATCTCAACCAATAACACCTTTCTAGTTTAAGTTTTCATCATGTTGTTCTGAATCATTTTAATAAAATCTCTCCAATTCATCATCCACATATCTTTAATTTCTCTGAAGAAAATTTGCTCTTATGGGTTTGCTTAAAAGCTCTTTGTTCCCCACATCCTTCAGAGTGAAATACAATGTTGTTGGTATGTTTACAAAGACCCTCATATTCATAGGCATTGCATGGTTTCCCCAGGAAAATTTTCAATATCTTCCTCCCCTTCTACCATGCTTCATAGTTCATGCACAGTTTCTACCCAGGGCCAAAAATTACTCTCCATCTCTCAACCAAATGTACTTTTTTGAGATATAAATGCTTCTACCTTTTCCTCTTCCTGGAATCTATTTTTATAGTTGTTCATCTGAATATTTTAAAGGTACAGTGCAATATTAATGGCATCATAAAGTTCATTTCTTAAAAGTTGGATAGTTAAACTCTCATCTAATCTATAATACTCTGTAAATATTATGAGAGCATTATTCACATTGATTCAATATAAAATTTTTGTCAGTTTCTTCCAGTAAAAGATATGGACCTTAATTGACTATGCTGGGCTTCCCTGGTGGCTCAACTGGTAAAGAATCTGCCTGAAATGTGGGAGACTTTGATTCAATCCCTGGGTTGGGAAGATCCCCTGGAGAAAGGACCAGGTACCTACTCCAGTATCCTGGCCTGGAGAATTCCATGGACTGTATAGTTGAAGGGGTTGCAGAGAGTCGGACAGGACTGAGTGACTTTCACTTTTACCTCACTAGCATATCCCCCCAACCTGAGACCATGACAGACACAGGAGAGATGCTTATTGGTTACTTGAGGAAAGAAAACTTAAATAACTGAACATACTTTGGATGAATTATTTATATTTTATTAAAATTCTCATATTTTGAAATGCTTCTTTTCTTCTAAAACTGCTCTACTCCTGTAAGCTGCAAATCATCCTCAAAGCACAATGTTTCTCAGAGTTATATAACCTAAAGAATTACCAATTCTATATTCCACAAATATTCATGCATGCTTTCCTATAGCAGAACTAGCCCAGAACCAAATACAATACTGAGAGCATCTATTAACATAGATTAGTCAGTTTTACAAATGGACTATGGTGTATTTGCTAACATTCTACAGAGTCACATGAAGGTAATTAAAACTGAATCTATTAAAATAAATTAAGTGCAGCTAGGGCTGTACCATCCTTGCTTTTAATTTCTTTTAAATCACTAGTCAACCAGAAAATATGGCAATCAACCATGGCTGTATTAGTTTTCTATGGCTGCTGTAACAAATTATCAGAAACTTAATAGCTTACAGCAATGCAAATTTATTATCTTATAGTTCTTGTAGTCAGAAATCCAAAATGGGTCTCAGGGCTTATGTATCAGCAGAGCTGTTTCCCTTCTAGAGGCTCTAGAGGAGACTGCATTACTTTGCTTTTTCCAGCTTCTAGAGGTCACCATTAGAGGTCATTCCTTAGTCCATTGTCTCCTTTCTCTGTTTTCAAAACCAGCAACATCTGGCTGAGTTCTCACACTTCACTGCTCTGTTTCTCTTTTTTGTTCCCCTCTCCACTTTTAAGAATTCTTGTGATTATATTGGGGCTTCCCTGGTGGCTCAGATGGTGATTATATTGGGTTCATTCAGAAAATCCAAAATAATCTCTCTATTTTAAGTTCAGTTGATTAGCAACTTTAACTTCACATGCAACGTTAATTCCACTTGCTGGGTAACCTATTACTGGTTCTAGAGATTAGGATGTGGACATCATTCAGGGGCTACTATTATTTCTATTACAGTGGAAATATCTGGGAGAAACATGGTTTTACCTGATCTGAAATAATGATAAGTCCCCCTGTAGAATCTGCACAGGAAGACAGGAGTCTAACAAACAAATTGGGGACTGCGTAAGTGGTCAGTTTGCATACATGGAGGCTGGGCTTATAAGATGGGTTAAAACTCAGTTTCCTTCCTACCCTCTTCACTCTTTTTCTTTATCCCTTCTTCCTGAAATGTTTACTAAAAGACTACTATGTGGTAGGCTCTGTGATAGTTGGACATAAAATAAACAAAAAAAAATCCCATGATTGGAGGACTCATGGTACAATATACAAAAAATTATAATATTACATGACAAGGGGACTATTACAAGTTTGTAAAAAAATGTTTAGGCAAGATTTTCCAAAGTGTGGATTATGGAATACTTTCCCAGAAATTGCTCTATATAACGAGTTCCAAGTCAAATGCTCTACTGTGCAACCTTTCTCATTCTCCAGGCAACCTCCTTACTTCTCCTTATTCACTGGGTTTAAAATGCACATTAGTGTATTAAAAAAGCTAAGCCTTCCTGTAATAGGGAAATCCTTTACAATTTAGTTGACTAAAATCTTTTTTTTTCTTCTATAATGGATCTATTGGCTTTCCAAAAAATTCTGTTGAGCATACTATGAGAAGCACTCTTTTCAAATAATAGACACACAACATTATTAACTTTAATTGGTGTCATTCAGAAGTTGAGTCAGTCTGTTGGAAAATGGAAATAAGGTTGAACTTATACAGCAGGTGGTTTTGGAAGAAGAGTCATACAACCCACCCACCCACCGCCACCACCTAAAATGAGTATGTCACTAAGCTTATTTCCCCTTCCTTTGTATCTGAGTCAGCCTTTCAACTGTCTTTGACCAAGAGAATGTAGCAGAAGTGATATCTGAAGCCATAAGGAGTTAAGCAGCTTTCACTCCTCTCTCTCTCAGTTGAGCTGTCATACTAACATAGGAGAAGCCCAGACCACATGGAGGGGAATTAAGATGCCCCTGTGAGTGGCTTTAGGTGAACAGTGGCTGAGCTGACAGTGAGAACTGAGGTCTCAGATATTTGAGCCCACTCCACCTCTTCCTGAGAGGTGAGGCCCCAGCCCTTTGAGATGTTCAGGATGACTACTTAAACAGAGATCGGCTGTTCTGCTGAGTGCTGCCCAAACTGTAGCCTCATGAGTAAATAATAAAATGGCTTTTATAAATAATTAAATTTCAAAGTGGTTTGTTCTACAGCAGTGGATAATTAAAAGATATGCCTTGAAAAATGAATAGACATTTGGCAGGTATTCCTGATATAAGAAACACCCTGAGCAGAGGCAAGAATATAAATGATCATGGCATGTTCCAGAAACAAGTAGCTCAGTGTGACTGAAATGCTGGGTACAGGAGGAGAAGGCATGATCTTCAGGGCTATAGAGGTAAACAGGGCCCAATTAGTAGTGGTCTGGTGGTGCTAGTGGTAAACAACCCTCCTGACAATGCAGGAGACGTTAAGAGATGCAGGTTCGATCCCTGGGTCGGGAAGATCCCCTGGAGAAGGCAATGGTAACCCACTCTAGTATTCTTGCCTGGAGAATTCCATGTACATAGGAGCCTGGCAGGCTACAGTCCTTGAGGTTGCAAAGAGTCAGACACAATTCAAGCAACTTAGCATGCACACAGCAGTAGTTTGGGGACTGGCATAACACTTCAGTTAAATTATCCTGAATATACCCTATTGTGTCATTTTGTCTGCTCTGGAGTTTTCCTTCCTTCTCCTGATAAGACTCTCTTCTTTTTCCCTTTGGACCAATCTCAGTGTATATGTATTGGGTGGTGCAAATCTATATAAACACTCTCAAAAACAGAAAAACGTACACTCATAAGAGGCACATGTTGGACCACTTAGCCCATTCCCGTACTTCTGGCTCCAGGGCAGTTAAGAGACAAACCCCTGATCCGAGCTGAATATCTGGATTAATCTTGAAATTTTTCTTGGGTTACCAGGAATGCTAAAGTCCTAAAAAGCAAACTGAAATAACAAAAAAGAATTAAGCAAAAGGGAGAAATTAGGCTAAAACTGGAAATAGAATCCTATGGAATCCTAGATTTAACTTAGGTCTGTTATGTTAGCCAATTCAAAAAAATTTTTTTTTTCCTTTAAACTGGTTTGAGTTGAGTTTCTGTCACAACCAAAGGTTCCAGATTAATAAAGAGAAACACAAGTTTTAACATATGCACATAATAAGATTGGTTGAGTTCTAGAAATACAGCTCTGGCTTCAGTAAGGAGGAAACAGCAAAACAAGAGGAGACATTTCAGACAAGAGCTAATGAGGACTTTCTCAACCATAATATGAAGTAGGGGATTTAATATTTAGTCTTTCCTTCACATTGAGGAACTAAAGACAATCCAAGGGAGAAAGAACATAACTGAATTGTCAAGGAATATAAGTGTATAATAATTCACATTTTAATCAGTGGTCACTCACTTTATTCATTCAACAGATATTGATCTCTAGCTCTGTTTGACCATGAATTCTCAATCCTGCTGCTTATTAAATCAGATTTCCAAGGTTAAACCCAATTATTAACATTTTTGAAAAGATCACTAGGGAATTTTTTGCAGTTAAGTTTGCACCTTGATAAGCATAAAATTATATAACAACTTCTTTAAAATATTGATTCACTAGTTATAGCATATTAACATTCTTATTCAGTAAGATTGAGCCAAGGTAGAGAATCAGTATTTTCCAAAACACGTTAATAATAACTTCTACCTACCAACTTAGCACTTCCCTATTCCTGAATCAGTCATAAGCAAGCTATCAGTAAATCATCAATTTCTGATTTGTCAGCTTAAAAGGATCTTGCCCTACTTCTGAAGATAGAGTAGCGAGGAAGTGGGAGGGATCATGGTAATCTGTGTGCTCATTAACCAGCCTTCTTTTGAATTGGTCTACTTGACGCAACAAAGCACAGACATACAGGCACCTTCCTAGACCCTAAAATATTTATATACCAACCAGAATAGAAACCCTTCTTTTAGTTAATTAACTGGGTCCTGAAAGCTTATTTTTTTTGGTGCCAAAAACTCCCACACTGAGAAATATCCTAGTTTAAAAAAGAAAAAAAAAATATTCACAGCAAGATGACCACTGCAACTGAAGTAGAATCAAAAGAAAAGGTAAATCAAGAAATTAGATCAGAGTCAGCAGAGGACCAGACGGTGTAGCGCCTCACAGGTTTAAGAACTTTGTCTTCACTCTAAGAGAAAGTCTTTACACCACTGAAGAAGTTTCCCTATAAAGGTAAATTCATCTTACTTTTTTAATAGGATCATTTCAGCTGCCTGCTTAGAAGATTAAATAGGGCAACAAATAGAAATATAGAGACTGGTTAGAGGGCAATTACAGTAATTCATACAAGAGATGGTAATAATAGCAGGTTTCTTCTATGTCCCCTGTGAATTGGCCAGGTTCTTGATAGGCTTTTACGGTTGAGTCAACAGACTTTGCTAACTGATGGAAGAGGTAGGATAAGAATATAAGAGACAAGAAGTAAATCTGACCCTAGAATTTGAGAATCATGTAAATAAAATGAGGACTCTAACTGAAACAGGGAAGACTGGCAGAGAAACAGGCTCTGAATTGAGAGATCAGAAGCTAATTTTTTAAAATAAAAATATCCCCAGTTTTATTTTTTCATTTTTTATTGGAGTATAAAGGATTTACAGTGTTGTGTTCATTTCTGCTATACAGCAAGGTGAATCATGTATACATATATGCACTCTTTTTTTAGATTCTTTTCCCATATAGGTCATTAGAGTATTGAATAGAGTTCCCTGTGCTATACAGGAGGTTCTTATTAGCTATCTATTTTATATATAGTAGTGTTATATGTCAATCCTAACCTCCTAATTTATCCCTCCCCTATTCCTCCTTGGGAACCTTAAGCTTGTTTTCTACATCTATGATTCAACTTCTGTTTTGTAAATAGGTTCATTTGTATCACTTTTTTAGATTGCACATATAAACAATATTACATGATATTTATCTTTCTCTGTCTAACCTACTTTATCAGCATGACAATCTCTAGGTCCATCTATATCACTGCAAATTTTGACAGCTCCCACTTAACCCAGATGGCTTGAGGGGAAACTTCCCAGAATAGAAAAGCTTTTTATTGTTTCTTTTCATTTTGTCCACACTGTAGGTCAAGGCTTATAGGATCTTGGCTCCCTAACCAGGGATGGAATCCATACCCTCAGCAGTGAAAACATGGAGTCTTAACCACTGATCTGCCAGAGAATTCCCAGAAGCTAATTTTTAAGTTTAAGATTTCTCTTAGTAATACAAGCAAATATATTGAATTATTAGATATTTCACCCCAAAGTCCAGAGGTCAGTTCTGGGCTTACCCTATAAAACTCAGACTGATAAGCATACAAGTGGTATTTAAGGCATGGGGTTAGATAAAATCACCATGTGAGGGAGTGTGGATAGAATCAAAGAGAGATTTAAAGATTGATTCTTGACTTCCCTGGTGGTCCAGTGAACAACCCTCCTGTCAATGTAGGGGATGTGGGTTTGATCCCTGGTCCAGGAAGATCCCACAGGCTGCGAGGCAGATAAGCCCATGCACAGCAACTGCTGAGCCCACGTGCCACAACTCCTGAAGCCCATGTGCCACACTTTCTCTTCCACAACAAGAGACACCACCACAGTGAGAAACCAGTGCCCGCAACTAGAGAAAGCCCGCGAGCGGCAATGAAGACCCAGAGCAGCCTAAACACAGGACTGAGCGACTGAACAAAAACAACAATGTGGAGAAAAAAAAAAAGACTGACTCCTTAGGTAGACCTGCGTGAAAACAGAGCGATGAAGAGGAGCCAGCAAACAAGATGAGAAGACTGCTTTCAAAAAAGCGAAAGAAACCACTCAACGGCAGGGCCCTGAAATCCAAGTGAGGAAACTGCGTCACGGAGGACAGAGTGGTCTTGTGTTCTGAGTGCTGGTGACATGTTGAGTATGGAGAAAGACTGAGCTCTGTCCATGTGTCTTTAGCAATACGTCTGCCAGGCATCGCCTTAATGAGAGTCATTTTGGAAGAGAGTTCAGAATTACAACCTGGCTGAACTGAAGTCAGTGAAGAATGACAAGGGAGAAATTTGAGACAATTCATAGAAGACGCTCCTGAGGAAAAAAACAGACATGTATTTGAAAGATACTATAAGGTCAAGAGTGGAGACGAAAATGGAAACCCACTCCAGTGTTCTTGCCTAGAGAATCCCGTGGAGGAGCCTGGTGGGCTGCTGTCCGTAGGGTCACACAGAGTCGGACAAGACTGAAGCGACTTAGCATGCACGCATGCATTGGAGAAGGAAATGACAACCCACTCTGGTATTCTTGCCCGGAGAATCCCAGGGACAGAGGAGCCTGGTGGGCTGCCATCTACGGGGTTGCAAAGAGTCGGACACGACTGAAGAGACTTAGCAGCAGCATGAGGTCAAGAAAATTTTCTTTGTTTTTTAATTGAGAAATACACATATTCATGTACACTTGAAAATTATAAAGAGAAGAACTGGTGGTCTAGGAGAAGGAAGCTGCTACTGCTGCTAAGCTGCTTCAGTCGTGTCCGACTCTGTATGACCCCATAGACACAAGCCCACCAGGCTCCCCCATTCCTGGGATTCTCCAGGCAAGAACACTGGAGTGGGTTGCCATTTCCTTCTCCAATGCATGAAAGTGAAAAGTGAAAGTGAAGTTGCTCAGTCATGTACAACTCTACACGACCCCATGGACTGCAGCCTACCAGGCTCCTCCGCCCATGGGATTTTCCAGGCAAGAGTACTGGAGTAGGGTGCCATCGCCTTCTCCGAGGAGAAGGAAGAGTGAATAGCAAAAGGATATTAATCATTGAAAGACGGGAGACAAATTAAGTGAACTCTACTGTGATGGCTAATTTTATGTGTCTATTTGCCCAGAATAAAGGCTATCCAAATAGCTGTTAAAGCATTACCTCTGGAGGTATTTATGAGCATGTTTCCAGAAGTGATTAAAATTTGAATCAGTAGACTGAGAAAAGATTACTTTCACTAACACTGTGGCCATTATCCAATCCATTGAGGGCCTAAATAGAACAAAAGCTGAGGAAGCACAAACTTGGATCTTCTGCTGCCTTCAGATATAAGTGGTTCAGATTCTTAGGCCTTGTGATGTGGAATTAAATTATACCACTGCCTTTCCTCATCTCACACGCTAGCAAAGTAATGCTCAAAATTCTCCAAGCCAGGCTTCAACAGTACGTGAACCATGAACTTCCTGATGTTCAAGCTGGATTTAGAAAAAGTAGAGGAACTAAAGATCAAATTGCCAACATCCATTGGATCATCAAAAAAGCAACAGAGTTCCAGAAAAACATCTACTTTTTTCTTTATCGACTATGCCAAAGTCTTTGACTGTGTGGATCACAACAAACTGTGGAAAATTCTTAAACAGATGGGAACACCAGATTACCTGACCTGCCTTCTGAGAAGTCAGTTTTCAGGTCAAAAAGCAACAGTATGATGGAAAAACATACTGGTTCCAAAACAGGAAAGGAGTAGGTCACGGTTTTATATTGTCACCCTACTTATTTAATTTATATGCAGAGTACATCATCGGAAATGCTGGACTGGATGGAGCACAAGCTGGAATCAAGATTGCCGGGAGAAATATCAATAACCTCAGATATGCAGATGACACCACACTTATGGCAGAAAGTGAAGAAGAACTAAAGAGCCTCTTGATGAATGAGGAGAGTGAAAAGTTGGCTTAAAACTCAACATTCAGAAAACTAAAATCATGGCATCTTGTCCCATCACTTCATGGCAAATAGATGGGGAAACAGTGGAAACAATGACAGACTTTATTTTGGGGGCTCCAAAGTCACTGCAGATGGTGATTGCAGTCATGAAATTAAAATATACTTGCTCCTTGGAAGAAACCAAGTGAAGAAATCATAAGGAAGAAATCCTTATGACCAACCTAGTCAGCATATTAAAAAGCAGAGACATTACTTTGCCAACAGAGGTTCATCTAGTCAAAGCTATGGTTTTTCCAGCAGTCATGTATGGATGTGAGAGTTGAACTATAAAGAAAGCTGAGCATCAAAGAATTGATGTTTTTGAACTGTGGTGTGGGAGAAGGCTCTTGAGAGTCCCTTGACAGCAAGGAGATCAAACTAGTCCATCCTAAAGTAAATCAGTCCTGAATATTCATTGGAAGGACTGATGCTGAAGCTGAAACTCCAGTACTTTGGCCAGCTGATGCGAAGAACTGACTCATTTGAAAAGACCCTGATGCTGGGAATGATTGAAGGTGGGAGGAGAAGGGGAGGACAGAGGATGAGATGCTTGGATGGCATCACTGACTCAATGGACATGAGTTTGAGTAAGCTCCGGGAGTTGGTGATGGACAGGGAAGCCTGGTGTGCTGCAGTCCATGGGGTTGCAATGAGTTGGACACGACTGAGTGACTGAATTGAACTGAACAACTGGCTTTTTTTGGTGTTAAACTTGCAGACAGTAGATGATAGGATTTACTCTCCATAATCATGTGAGCCAATCCCTCATAATAAGTCTCTTTCTAAATATCTGTCTACGTGTCTGTCTGTCTATCTATCACTTCCTACTAGTTCTGTTTCTCTGAGAACCCTAATACAGTATGAAACTGAATAATGGGGATTTATAAAAGAAAGGCCAATGAATGTTTTCCAGAGGATACATCTGTAGAGGAAATGCTTGGAATTAAATTAGAGGGAAAGATGGCCAGGGCATTCCACATACAGGGAGCAGCTTGTGTAGCCTTGTCAGTTCAGTTTAGTCACTCAGTGGGTTCTGAGTCTTTGAGACTCCATGGACTATAGTACACCAGGCTTCCCTGTCCATCACCAACTCCTGAAGCTTGCTCAAACTCATGTCCATTGAGTCAGTGATGCCATTCAACCATCTCATCCTAGGTTGTCCCCTTCTTCTCCCACCTTCAATCTTTCACAGCATTAGGGTCTTTTCCAATGAGTCAGTTCTTCGCATCAGGTGGCCAAAGTATTGGAGTTTCAGCATCAGTCCTTCCAATGAATATTCAGGACTGATCTCCTTTAGGATGGACTGGTTGGATCTCCTTGCAGTCCAAGGGACTCTCAAGAGTCTTCTCCAACACTACATTTCAAAAGCATCAAGTAGCTTTGTAATGAAAGTAAGTATTGCTGTGTGGGCCTATAAGAGCCAGTGTGGTTGAAATGCAGAAATCCAGTAGAAACTCAGTTATAAACATGAGATAGAGATTTTTAAGACTTGTTAAAGAAATTTAATTTTGTTTCTCTAATAAGCACTAGAAAATTGGTAGAGGATTTCAGGGGCCACAATGCAGAGGTTGAACTGATTGTATTTATACTCTAACAAGGTAATTCTGGGTGGAATGAGGAAAATGGATTAAAGAACCAGATGTTATGGATAATATAGTTCCTAGTCCAGTATTTTCTACTTGACCACACTCCATTTTGAATTATTCCTTACCTCATGTTCAGAAGTCTTGCCTTTTCAAGTATATTTTCATCTATCCTAAGGAAGACCATTGAATTTTAATTTCTTTCTTCTGTATATAGCCACCAGGGAAGACTTCAAAAAGCTGAGATTCAATCTTAGCACACTGGTACTTAAAATGAAGTTCATGGCATTTATGAGACAACACAGGACTTTTATGATCCACCAGATATTAGGTTTACAGTTTTATCCTTTACTGCTTTCTCTCTGTACACTATATTTTAATCAAATACGACTACTTATTTTTCCTAACATACATCATGCTCTTCTTTCATAGTTTGTAAATTTTACTCTTTATTCTTTCTTCTTTTTTTATCTGAGAACCCACCATTATGCCAATCACACAGTAGAGTTTGAACAAATGTTGTTTTAAGTATTTTGAGCTTGTTTTCTTAACTATTCCTAACTTAAAAGTGGACACGGCATGTTTAATGATGACACAAGCAGAAATTTAGAGCACAAAAAGGATAAGGAAAAACCAGAAGTTTTTCTAGTCTCTGTAAATTGATTTTATAAGTGTTGATTACTAGATATGATATGGAAAACAAGCCAGTCAATGTTCTGGGCTAACTATTCCTTCTTTATTCCTCAACTATCAAAATAAGAAAGGAAAATAATTATCACAACACTAAGATCAACTCATGGATAGAAAGTTCAAAGAAAATTTTCACCTTTTGAATATTTTAACTGGATGTAATATTAATGAACCTTAGTCATTTAAATAATATATTCTTAGATGTGGTACTCTCTATAGTATAATTAGGGGATGGTTCATTCATAATCCATTTCCCAAACAGATCTATGTACCTACCAAATTTAAGGTTCTTAGACAAACTTAGATGAATTAGATATTTCAGCATCTACTGAGATGAACTCTACCTGTTTTTTCATTTTTATTTTTGTATTTTCATGAAACAGTAATTCCAAGTATACCTTAAAATGTATAAATTATATATACCTTAAAATATAAGGTTCAAAGTTGGGCCATGTTGATAATGTATGCGTTTGATATGATGTGATAAAAAGGGCACTTTAGTTCTGTGGTCTTCCTCCCAAGGGCACATGACCCCAATATAATCATGAAAAAGACATAAGACCAATCCCACAGAGATAGAGTCTAAAAAAATACCTGACCAGTACTCCTCAAAACTTTGAAGGTCATAAAAATTAAGGAACCTGCTTAACTCCTTAAGGCTCCAGACATCATTTCTGCTACATTTTCTTGGTTGAAGACAGTTGAAAGGCTGACTCAGATTCAAAAGGATTTAGCTAGTATGTGTGTTACTTTTTTCTTTTTATTGAAGTATAGCAAATGAAAAGGATATATATGTTAAGTATGCAACACAATGGATTTTCACAAAATAAAACACATTCCTACAATCAGAGCCTGAATCAAGAAACAGAGCATCATCTGCATCCCAAAAGTCACCCTCACACCCCATCTGTTACTAACCACACAAGAGTAACTGCTATCTTGACTTCAAGGAGGAATAAATAATGTTCCCTCTATGTTAGTTGTATGTGAATGGAACCAAATATATGTACTACTTTTGTGTCTGGATCCTTTCCTCCATATGTTGTTTATGAGATTCATCTATCTTACTGCATGTAGCTGCAGTTCATTTACTCTCATTACTGTATAATATCTCACTAGATTTATCCTTTCTATTATTGATGGTTGTTTTCATTATCAATCTATCACAAATAATGCTGCTATAAACATACTTGTATAATACTTTTGGTGAATGTAACTATGCAGTTCTGTTGGGTATACTCTAGGGAATGGAATTGCTGAGTCCAAAGTTATGAGCTAGTTCAGTTTTAGTGTATCCTGACAAAGCATTTTCTAAAGTGGCTATCTCAATTTATATTCTCACAAGAAAAAGATGAAGATTCCATTTGCTTCACACCATTACTTAACATTTGGAATTGTCAAACTATTTTACTCATTTTAGTCATTCTGATGGTTTCAATTTGTATTTCCATGATGACATATAAAGTTTAGCACATTTTCCTAAGTTTATTGGCCATTTGGATATTTTTAAATGAAATGTCTGTTCAAATCTTTGTGTGCTTTCGGTGAGAATGCAAAATAGTGCAGCTGCTATGGAAACAATACGAAGGTTTCTCAAAAAATTAAAAACAGAACTACCATATGAGCCAGCAATCCCACAACTGGATGTTTACCCAAAACAATCAAAATCAGGTATTAGGAGTCTCATCTCCATTTTAGCACTATTCACAGTAGCCAAAATGTAGAAACAGCCTTAATGTCTTATCTGCAGATACGGCGGTACAGTGTTCAACCTTGGAAAAAAATGTAATTCTGCAATATGTGACAATCTGGAGGAAGTGATGCTAAGTGAAATAAGGCAGTCACAGAAGGACAAAATATTGCATGATTTAATTTATATGAGAAATCAAAATTAGTCAAATTTACAGACTCAAAGAGTAGACTGCTGGTTTCCAGGAGCAAGGAGGAAGAGTAAGTGGGAAGTTGTTGATCAATGGGCATAGTTTCAGTTAAGCAAGGGAAGTTCCAGATAGCTGCTATAAATCACTGTACCTATAATCTACAATACTGTATTGTATACTTAAAATTTTAAGAGGGAATGCTGTTGCTTAGTTGCTTTAGTCATGTCCGAGTCCGTGTAATCCCATTGACTGCAGACTTCCAGGCTCCTTTGTCTATAGGATTCTCTAGGCAAGAGTACAGAAGTAGGTTGCCATGCCCTCCTCCAGGGGATCTTCCCAACTCAGGGATCGAACCTAAGTCTCCTGCATTGCAGGCAAATTCTTTACCACTGAGTCACCAAGGAAGCCCTTAAAAGGGTTATATCTCATGTTAAATGTTCTTACCACAATAAGATTAAATTAAAAAAACAAAATCTGTTCAAGAATGTTCATTTTTTTCTATTGATTTACTGTTTTGTATTTATTTAGAAAGTACTTTATACATTCTAGGTATTATTTTGACAGGTATTTGCATAAAATATTTTCTCTCATTTGAATTCACTTTTCACATTTTTAACTATGACTTTGACTTAATTTTAATGTAACCTTGGAGAAGGCAATGGCACCCGACTCCAGTACTCTTGCCTGGAAAATCCCATGGATGGAGGAGCCTGGAAGGCTGCAGTCCATGGGGTTGCTGAGGGTCAGACACAACTGAGCGACTTCACTTAAACTTTTCACTTTCATGCATTGGAGAAGGAAATGGCAACCCACTCCAGTGTTCTTGCCTGGAGAATCCCAGGGATGGGGAAGCCTGGTAGGCTGCTGTCTATGGGGTCGCACAGAGTCGGACACGACTGAAGTGACTTAGCATAGCATAATGTAACCTACTTGTAAAGTTTTATCTTATTATGAATAATTTCTGTTCTTAAGAAATCTTTGTCTACCTTAAGGTATTTTTTTAAATTATTTTTTACTGAAGGATAATTGCTTTACAGAATTTTACTGTTTTCTGTCAAACCTCAACATGAATCAGCTGCTGCTGCTAAGTCACTTCAGTCGTGTCCAACTCTGTGCGACCCCACAGATGGCAGCCTACCAGTCTCCTCCATCTCTGGGATTCTCCAGGCAAGAACAATGGAATGGGTTACCATTTCCTTCTCCAAAGCATGCATGCATTCTAAGTCACTTCAGTGGTGTCTATGAATCAGCTATAGGTATACATATATCCCCTCCCTTCTGCAACTCCCTCCCATCTCCGTCTCCATCCCACCCCTCTAGGTTGATACAGAGCTCCTGTTTGAGTTTCCTGAGCCATACAGCAAATTCCCATTGGCCATTGGCTATCCATTTTACACATGGTAATGTAAGTTTCCATGTTACTCTTTCCGTACGTCTCACCCTCTCCTCCCCTCTCCCCATGTCCATAAGTCTATTCTCTATGTCTGTTTCTCCAATGCTGCCCTATAAATAAATTCTTCAGTACCATTTTTCTAGATTCCATATATATGTGTTAGAATACAGTATTTATCTTTATCTTACTGACTCACTTCACTCTGTATAATAGGTTCTAGGTTCATCTACCTTATTAGAACTGACTCAAATGTGTTCCTTTTTATGGCTGAGTAACATTCCACTGTGTATATGTACCACAACTTCTTTATGCATTCATCTGTTGATGGACATCTAGGTTGCTTCCATGTTTTAGCTATTGTAAATAGTGCTGCAATGAACAATGGGATACATGTGTCTCTTTCAATTTTGATTTCTTCAGGGTATATACCTAGGAGTGGGATTGCTAGGTTACATGATGGTTTTATTCCTAGTTTTTTAAGGAATCTCCATGCCATCTTCCATAGTGGCTATATCGATTTACATTCCGACCAACAGTGCAAGAGTGTTCCCTTTTCTCCACACCCTTTCCAGCATTTATTGTTTGTAGACTTTCTGATGAGGGCCATTATGACCAGTGTGAGGTGATAGCTCATTGTAGTTTTGGTTTGCATTTCTCTGATAATGAGTGATGTTGAGCATCTTTTCATGTGTTTGTTAGCCATCTGTATGTCTTCTTTGGAGAAATGTCTGTTTAGGTCTTTTTCCCACTTTTTGATTGGGTTGTTTGTTTTTCTGGTATTGAGTTATATGAGCTGTTTGTATATTTTGGAAATTAATCCTTTGTCAGTTGTTTCATTTGCTATTATTTTCTCCCATTCCGAGAGTTCTCTTATCCCCTTGCTTATTGTTTCCTTTGCTGTGCAAAAGCTCTTAAGTTTAATCAGGTCCCACTTGTTTACTTTTGTTTTTATTTCCATTACTCTAGGAGATGGGTCTGGAGAAGGCAATGGCACCCCACTCCAATACTCTTGCCTGGAGAATCCCATGGATGGGGGAGCCTGGTGGGCTGCAGTCCATGGGGTCGCTGGGAGTTGGACATAACTGAGTGACTTCCCTTTCACTTTTCACTTTCATGCATTGGAGAAAGAAATGGCAACCCACTCCATTGTTCTTGCCTGGGGAATCCCAGGGACGGGGGAGCCTGGTGGGCTTCCATCTATGGGGTCACACAGAGTCGGACACGACTGAAGCAACTTAGCAGCAGCAGCAGGTGGTGGGTCACAGAGGATCTTGCTTTGATTTATGTCATCAAGTGTTCTGCCTATGTTTTCCTCTAAGAGTTTTAAAGTTTCTGGTCTTACATTTAGGTCTTTAATCCATTTTGAGTTTATCTTTGTGTATGGTGTTAGGAAGTGTTCTAATTTCATTCTTTTTCATATGGCTGTCCAGTTTTCCCAGCACCATTTATTGAAGAGGTTGTCCTTTCCCCATTGTATATTCTTGCCTCCTTTGTCAAAAATAAGGTACCCATAGGTACATAGGTTTATTTCTGGGCTTTCTATCTTGTTCCATTGGTCTATATTTCTGTTTTTATGCCAGTACCATACTGTCTTGAAGACTGTAGCTTTGTAGTATACCCTGAAGTCAGGAAGCTTCATTCTAAATATTTTTTCTGAAACTTTCACTTTTTTCTTACACATTTAGATTTAAAATTGATTTTCATATATAGTTTAAGGAACAGGATAAGATTGATCATTTTTCTATATGAATACTCAATCTCATATTATTTATCAAAAATAAATATATTTTTATAAATATTCTCTCACTTTTCTCTCACTGAAGTGTAGTCTTTCCTTTGTAAAAATGAGGTATCCATAGATGTGTAAGTAAGTCTCTTTCTGGATTTTCTCTGTAGTTCTAGCGGTCACTTTATCTATCCTTACCTTGATTCCACATTGTCTTATTTACTATGGCATTTTGTAACATTACATTCTCAGTGTAATATTAATCTAGCTTACTTATTATTTTTCAAGCCTGCATTAGTTTTTGTGTGTCCTCTGCATTTCTCTGTAAATTTTAGAGCCACTTTCTTAATCATCACACATGCATGCTTACACATGCATGGATGGGCATGCACACACACAACCCTGCAGGTAATTTTATTTAAAATGCATTCAATTTATGGATCAGGAAATGGCAACCCACTCCAGCGTTCTTGCCTGGAGAATCCGAGGGACGGTGGAACCTGGTGGGCTGCCATCTATGTGGTCACACACAGTCGGGCACGACTGAAGTGACTTAGCAGCAGCAGCAGCAATCTATGGATCAATTTGAGAAGAAGTCATACCTTTAAGACAGATTCGTTCAAACCATGTATATGAAATATCTTTCCATTTTAAAAGTTAATTTTACTGTGGTATTACTCACATAAACTGCATCCATTTAAAATGTACAACTTGCCAAACCCATGAAGCCACCACGACAATCAAATTGTAAAATCTCTATCTTCCTCTAAAGATCCTCACATTCCTTAGCAATCTGTTCCTCCCTCTGCTTCCTTCCTCAGGTAACAGCTGATAGATTACTTGTCTCTGGAAATTACTGTGAATTTACCACAACTTAAAATTAATGGGGGACTTCTCTGGTAGCCCAGTGGTTAAAAATCTGCCTTGCAATGCAGGGGACATCAGTTTTACCCCTGGTTGGGGAACAAAGATTCCACATGCCCTGGGGCACCTAAGCTTGCATGCCGCACACCACAATTATAGATCTGTCTGACACTACGAAGATCTCACACGCCTCAACTGAGGCCAAACACGGTCAAATAAATACTGATAATTATAATAATAAAAGAGTCACATTAAAAGATAAAGCACATGGAATCATCCAGTATATATGGCTTTGTGCCCAGATTCTTCACTCAGAGTAATTATTCTGAGATTCAGCCGTAGCATGTTTCAGCAGGCAGTTTCTTTAGATCCATGTACATTAGTCCACTGTATGGAATTCATACAATTGTTTAAAATCCATTCGCTTGTTAATAGGAATTCTGAGTTGTTTCCAATTTGGATATATCCTGGATGAGTTTCCATACATATTCTTGTACAACTCTGGGTGAATGTATGCTCATTTTTAAAATAAATGCTCAGAAGTAGAATCTCTGGGTTGTGATAGGTATATATTTGTGTTTTTAGGAAATCACCAAAGAGTTTTTCAAACTGGTCATGCCTTTTACAATCCTGTAGAATGTAAGCATTCTTACCCTCTAACATCTTTAAATAAACATTTTTCTATATTTTAGCTGACTCTCATGTTATTATTGGCTATAGTAAGTCTGCTTACTATACAAGCAAGAGTCTATTTCACTTAATCTTTACAAAATATACTGACATAGCTATTATTCTATCTTTATATTTTAAGAAATTCCTATATATAAAATTTGAGCCGAGTGCCTAAATGTTCACAGCTATTCAATAGTGGAACTGGGATTTGAATTCATATGTTACTACTAGGGTTTGATATCTCTTCTTTACCCCATGTCATTTTTTAAAAATACAGTCTTTAGTAAGAATAAAGATTTAAGGATTTAATTTTGAGGAAGCATTAAAATGTTATTTAAGTTTTCCCTACTGTACTGTCAAAAAGGCAGTGCCAATGAGAAGCTCAGTTTCTAAGCTCACATCTTGACTTAGCTGCTTATTAGATGCATATACTTGCACGGTCTTTTAAGACTAAATTTCCTTGAATTTTAAGTGGTTGTAATACTAGGACTTTTCTTACAGGGCTGATGTGACAATGCAGTGTGATTAATGAAGGTAAATGCTGATCTTAAGTCCTTACACGCAGGAAAAACCAACAGGCATTACTGCTAATAAACCAATAAATAGAAAAAGACATCAAATCAGTGAAAATAAGAGAAAGAAAGGCTTTTGGAGAAATCTTTTATTTTATAAAATGTATAAGATTTTAGACTCAAATATTAGTGTTAATATCATATTACATAATCATAGTTTAAGTTCTCCTTTATAAAATTTACATTTTAGCATGTGCTCCCTCTGAGAGGGAGCTCCCTCTATAATACTACATCATCCTAGATTTAAAAGTGGGGTACATTCCTCATCAGGCTTCCCTGGTGGATCACTCAGTAAAGAATTTGTCTGCAATGCCGGTAGACCCAGGTTCAATCGCTGCATCGGGAAGATTCCCTTAAAAAGAAATGGCTACCCACTCGAGTATTCTTGCCTGGAGGAGTCCATGGACAGAGGAGCCTGGCACTCTACAGTCCATGAGGTCACAAAAGAGTTGAATAGGACTTAGCAACTAAACCATATTCCTCATCAAATGGAGAAAGCCCTATATAGAGTAACTGCTACTGCTGCTAAGTCGCTTCAGTCGTGTCTGACTCTGTATGACCCCATAGACGGCAGCCCACCAGGCTCCCCTGTTCCTGGGATTCTCCAGGCAAGAATACTGGAGTGGGTTGCCATTTCCTTCTCCAATGCATGAAAGTGAAAAGTGAAAGGGAAGTTGCTCAGTGTGTCCGACCCTCAGCGACCCCATGGACTGCAGCCTACCAGGCTCCTCTGTCCATGGGATTTTCCAGGCAAGAGTACTGGAGTGGGGTGCCATTGCCTTCTCCATTAGAGAGTAAAGCCAGAGAGAAAAAAAGGCTCATTCAGGACATGGTGAACAAGATATAATTGACATTGTAAGAGTACCTTAAATCAGCCTTCCTGAAGTGGATTTCTTTTTGTTTCTGAGGAAGTTTGCATTAGATTTCTATGAGTTATACTCAAAAAAGATTCACCAAACACACATATTCAGTAATTTGCTGGACAACCAAACATCCTTTTCCTGAGATCCTTTTTCTCATTTTAGTTTAGATACGCATTCCTTCAGGGACTCTCACATTTTATTACAGATGTAAGAATTATCACTGAAAAGTTATTAATAAAGAAAAAAATAATACTTAATTTGCCTTGTGGTAGAATTTCAGGCATCTGTTGCCCAGGACAGATTTTGGGTATGACGAGTCACTGTGCTGACAGACCAAGTACTGTGGAAATATTGTGATCATTCATTTAGAATGCTTTTGTTTGAGTAATGTTTCAAATACATTCTTGATGTCATGTTTAATGCAAAATTAGCAAGGGAAAGTTTCAATGCTCTTTGATACAGAGATTACAGGATATAGTAATAAAATCACATGGTCTCCATTAGACAGATCTGAGCCCAAAAGGGCAGGACTTATTTTTTGTGTTTCCCATTTATATATTAACACATTCTTAAAACCAAGAACAATGACTAGAATGTATTAGGCATTCAATAAATTTTTGTTGAATAAATAAATGCTTTAATCCAAATTTAGTCACTGACTGCGTTTCATTAGAAAAATTACTTAACCTTTCGAAATGTTTCCTCCAAATCTGAGACTTGTCATATTCATTAGAAATTGTTGGTATTTATAAGAAGGGTATGTATATTTCATACATTTACCTATTAAATATTTTGTCCTTAAATGAAACATTATTTGCTTATAGAGTTTAAAAACTTATAACAGTCTTTGGTATAAGAAAGATAATTTAACTTACAAATTTGTAACAAATATTTTTACCAAATTATCAAAATTATTTGCATTTTATTGCCTTTTTTCATATAGAAGTTTAAATTTTTATGCTCTCAAATTTAACTCTGTGTGTGTGTTATTTATTTATATCTTACAGATTCTAGTCTGGGAAATCATTTGCTCTTTAGAAATTGAATAAACATGTATTATATTTTGGAAAAAAAAGAGAAATTGTTGGAAGAGGCAGGATTCTTTTCAAAATATGCAAAATGATATTGAAATATAACCCATGGTAGAAATATAGAAAAAATATTTATACATATATGTTTCGAGCAGTTTGATTTTCTAAATGGGTGGTGGGGCAAGGGGTGGACCAGAGATTCTAATGTCTTAGTACCAAGGTTGTGTGAGGACTGTGCTTCTTGACCTACTTATTGAAAAGGGTTTCGATGAGTGAGAGGATCTGGCTTATAAGAATGGAATGGAAATAATGTACCAACCAGGAGATCTCAAATGTGTGACAGCCTTAAGTGAAGTTGCTCAGTCGTGTCCGACTCTTTGCCACCCCATGGACTGTATAGCCTACCAGGCTCCTCCGTCCACGGAATTTTCCAGGTAAGAATCCTGGAATGGATTGTCATTTCTTTCTGCAGGGGATCTTCCTGACCCAGGAATGGAACCCAGGTCTGCCTGCATTGCAGGCAGATGCTTTACCGTCTGAGCCATCAGGGAAGCCCAAGAGCCTTAAAGTATAGGGATTTAACCCCTTACTGGATTTATCAACCTTCAGAAATAATTCTTCTACACTTTTGGACAACATTTCTCATAGATGCTGACAAGTGTTTTGTCTGTATCCAAAATCTGCCAGCTTCGATTAAAGTCCATTTGTAGGACAAGAAGAAGAAAGACAATTTTTTTAAGAAAAAAATTATTGACAATGCTGTCGCTTCCATGATCATATGTTTGGACTCTAGCGTCCTGAAGAAAGAACTATGAATTATCCCAAATCCTGTTGTTTTTTTTTTTCCTGTTAATATTTATATATCACAATCAAAGAAGGATTGGGAGTTTGACATTAGCAGATGTAAAATATTATATATGTAGGATGGATAAACAACAAGGTCATATTGGATAGCACAGGGAACTATACTCAATAATCTATGTAAAGCATGAAAATAATATGAAAAAGTATATATATATATGTATAGATACAGCTGATTCACTTTGCTGTACAGCAAAAATTAATACAACATTGTAAATCAACTATACTTCAATAAAATATTTAAAAATGACTAGTTAGGTGGGATGAGCAGTGTTGGTCTTGGGCTAATTTTTCTCTACTAATGAGATAAGATGGAGAAGAAAATGGCAACCCACTCCAGTATTCTTGCCTAGAGAATCCCATGGACAGAGGAGCCTGGTGGGCTGCTGTCCATAGGATCGCACAGAGTCAGACACGACTGAAGCGACTTTGCGTGCATGCTTGCATTGGAAAAGGAAATGGCAACCCACTCCAGTATTCTTGCCTGGAGAATCCCAGGGACAGAAGAGTCTGGTGGGCTGCCGTCTATGGGGTCACACAGAGTCGGACACGACTAAAGTGACTTAGCAGCAGCAGCAGCAGCAATGAGATAAGAACTTTCTTAGAACTCTACCTGATGCTCCAATAATCATGAGGTTTTTGTCTTTCTATTGGGAACATATGATATCATCAGCCCTTTTTGTGCTCTGGTAAGTATTGCCTCAGATTCTCTCTGAAGGTCTTTCTCCATTCTTGGGTAGTTCATCAAATGCATATGTGAATCAGAACTCTACTGAATGTCTGAGGAACACCTGACTGATATCTGGAATTCTCTCTTTGTGGGGTTCTCTCTTGTTTGGGACCATGTCCCGTGAACTATGCCTCTCTTCTTCTTATCTCCTTGAACTATGGACTCCTTCTCAACTCAGGGAATTCACCTGCTTCTTCCTGGACTTCTGTCCTTGCAATGCAACCTGGAAACTCTATGGAGACAGTACAATAGTAAATTGGGACACGTGTGAGTGTCTTAGTCTGATCAGGCTGCTATAACAGAGGTACATAGTCTTGGTGGCTTATAAACAACATAAACTTATTCCTCACATTTCTGGAGGCTGGGAAGTCCAAGATCAAGGTGAGATGTCAATAGATTAGATGTAGGGTGAAGGCCCCACTGTTTCTGGTTAATAGATGTCCCTTCTCTCACTGTGTTCTCACATGGAAAAGGAGTAAGGGAGCTCTCTTGGGCCTGTTTTATAAGGATACTAATCCCGTTCATGGGGGTCCCACCCTCATGAGCTAATCATCTCTTAAAGTTCTTACCTTCAAATATCATCACACTTAAGACTAGGTTTTGGAGTTACCTGGTGGTCCAGTGGTTGGAAGTCCACCTGCCAGTGCAGAAGAAACGGGGTCCATCCCTGGTCCAGGATGACCCCACATGCCTTGGGGCAACGAATTCTGTGTGCTGCCACTACTGAGCCCACATACCACAACTAGCAAGGCCTGCATGTGTAAGGCCCATGCTTTACAACAAGAGAAGCCATTGCTGTGAGAAGCCCGTGCAACCCAAGTAGAGAGCAGCCCTTACTTGCCACAACTAGAGAGAGCTTGTGAGCAGCAACAAAGATCCAGTGCAGCAAAAAGAAAAAGAAAAAGACTAGGTTTCAACATATGGATGTGCGTGGGGGGGACACAAACATTCAGTCTACAGTGCAAACTATACTCAGTAGCCCTTCTTCACAGCATGAGTTACAACTGCAATTTGGCATCTGTTTGGGTGGTGATTTGGCACTTGTCACACACTTCCTGGTGGCTCAGACAGTTAGAATCTGCCTGCAATGCCGAAGAAGGGAATGGCTACTCACTCCAGTATTCGTGCCCGGAAAATCCCATGGGCCGAGAATCCTAGAGGGCTACCATCCATAGAGTCGAGAAGAGTTAGACATGACCGAGGGACTAACACTTTCACACACTAAACTCTAAATTTCATGACATTAGGACCCTTATCTGTTGTCAGTCACTATTTTATAATTAGCAACTAACAGTTTCTCCTGCATAGTGGATATAAATAACATTCTTAAACGAATGGTCTTAACACACTTTACATCTGTATTCTTTTCTTGGAAGTTTGGACTGTAAATTCATCAGACCAACTTCCCTTTTATCCTGAGGGAAATTTAGCCTCTGGGAATGGCTTAAAATCTCCTATGACAACAAAATGTTGTGTCTCTTGCCCAATTTTAGAGATATTAGGAAGAGTTTCTTTTAAAAAATTATATCTTGCAAATGAGTTAATTATTTTTGTTTGGATTGTAGTGATTCTGTAATTGTAGATTAATTGGTTCCATCTGCTCTGTGATTTTCCAATTAACAGGTAATAGCTTTTGAAAGTTAGTTCATTTCTGACACGTGCAGGAATGTATTTAAGATGGTAATTTTTCCCCTTAATGCTCTCTGCTGCTACTTTTTTTTTTCTCAAGTCCTGAGGCATATGGTATATTTTTCCTCTGTTAATTGAGGGCTTTTCAGGACAAATCTTCCTGAACAGGGTCATAAACTTCTTTTTTTGCAATTGGTATTCTGAGTTCACTTACTATTTGCTGCTGTTCCTAGTACTGATTAATGACAATAATTTTTAAGGCTAGAGGTATTTTATTATTTTTTAATTTAAAAATTGACTGTTTGATTAAGTTTCTTCCAGCTGAGTTTTCATATTAATAGAGATTTCTAACTGGAGAATAATACCTGCCGTAAGTGGGTAGGAGGAATGCAGAGTGAAGGAGGGAGCTTTCAAAATTATCTGAGCATAAATATTCAAGTCTATCACTTCCTACTACAAAGCTGACCTTGGACATTACATTTCCTAATTGTAGGTATTATGAAACACTTGAAGTTTTTGGAGTACCTCCTTTCCTTCTCTTTATCATAAATGCCATCATCCAGGTCAAACAATTTTTAGAACCTCCAAGGTATAATCTATATGATTTTGCTAAATAGTGACAAAGTGTGGATGTATTAATAATAGAAAAACTGGTCAAGTAACCAAAAGCTTCCGGGTGGATCAGTGTTTCCTCTGAAAAACAGGGCTTTGCCGGCAGTGCTAGTGGTAAAGAATCTTCCTGCTATTGCAGGAAATGTAAGAGATGTAGGTACATTCCCTGGTCAGGAAGATCCCCTGGAGGAGGGCATGGCAACCCACTCCAGTATTCTTGCCTGGAGAATCCCATGGACAGAGGAGCCTGGCAGGCTACAGTCCACAGGGTCACAAAAAACTGGACACAGCTGAAGTGACTGAGAATGCAGAGACTAGATTTATTTTCCTCATGTATACCTGTGGCAGATTCATTTTGATATTTGGCAAAACTAATACAGTTATGTAAAGTTTAAAAATAAAATAAAATTAAAAAAAAAAAAAGAAATAAAGAGAAAAGCAGACAAAATAGATGAAACAAGGGTCTTCAAACACTGGACAACAGGTAGAACAAGACTATGATGTTTTCATAAATTAAATGTGCGGAAGCAGTTTCTAGACCGTGATGCAGAGAGTAAGACTTCAAGCAGAGATGTTTTGCTGCATTGAAGATTCAGTCTTTCAGTGCTCAAGAAGAGGTCTAGGGGCCCAACTCATTTGACACCAGTCCTGATAATATGGCACAGTTGCCCAGGGCATTACAAGTTGAAACAAGTTTTGAGCAGAATGCTGCTACTGAGAAGAGCAGTTTTACTGTGAAAATCTGGAAGTTGACCTCCTTAAGAAAAAGCACACGAGAACGGTATATAAATCAGAACTCTTGGCTTCCCTGAGCCTCAGAAGAAAGAGAATGATGTGGGCTCACAGCAGAAGGCAGGGAATACAGAGAGGTAGAAGGAGTAGTGGTCAGAGCTGAGAAGAGCGACCTCAGAGTTTTTCAGTTCTCCAGTCTAACCCTGGCAGGGTAGGTTACATTCATATACCAAAAGTCCCATATACCATGAAACATCAGCCTACTTTTAGCATTTCAAATTATTTTAAAAGAGCAGAAGGAGTAATTTTAGTACAGATCAGATTACTGACAATAATATAACTAGGGACTTCTAACAGGAGTATGAGACTTTTTTTTTCTTGAATCCAGGGTAGGGTCTACAGGTTGGTTGGTCCCCCTGTGTCCCTAGATCTCATCCAGAAAGTCTGGTGAATGGAATTACAGATTCCATTTGTTAGGTTCCATGGTAGGTTGCCATGGGCAGTTCAGGATTTATTTTTCTAGGTCTGATTTAAACCTCCACTTTTCTGTCTCCAAGGTAATGATGGATTCCCCAAGAGGAAGAGCTAGTAACATTCCATAGTACCGTCTCATGCTTTTTGTAACTTCTGTCAAGAACTCTTAGGTCCTAAAGACTACTGGTTCCTGGCAAGGATGAATGGGGTCATATCCTCATTAGAACATGGTCGTCCTTGCCACCTTGACCTTGCACCTATAATGAGGGGATCTGCTGATGTTTTGTCAAAGTGCAAGGAGGCCATATCCAAGCACAATGTCTCCATTGTAGAGGGAGCTCAGAAGAGTGCATGCAAAACCTGGTGCAAGACTTTGCTGAAGTTGCAAAGTTAAAAGGAACATATGCATATTCACACAGGTGAAGATTTCTTTGCCTACTTAAATTATGGCAAGTTGTTTACAGAAATGATGTGAAACTGCCTGTCCGCACTGGCAAAATGGCAAACTTCCTCCCTTAAATTGTCCTCCAGGATGCTGCTGAAGTCAGCTGTAGGCTTGAAATGAAATGCTTTTGGTAGAAAGTTAATGGCACATGGTTTGAGGCTTCAGGTTGCACAGTGGCTTCAGCAACTTTAGAGAACTAGTAAGTTGAGGACTATTAATAATAAAGGTAACCCTTGTGTTGTTATATTTCTAAGTTGATTTTTTTTTAAGGGATGCAATTCCTGAAACCAAATCAAAGTTCTGTCAGGGTTGAGTGATGAAGTCAAAAAGTAGTTAGCAATTAATGCTATTAAAAGTAGCCCATTTTAAAATGGAAAATTAAAGCACAAAATTTCTAAAACAATTTTTATACAATTCTGTGAAGCATTAAATTACATTTAAGTGGCCTCTAATAGGAATATTTCTATTATACAATGATGCAAACATGCTTAGGTGATGACTCTATGCCTCTCTAAAAGAAAGGTCCTTAAGGACATGACTGTCTGCTACAAATATTTTAAGATACATTGTGAAAGTAGTCCTAGGCATCAGAAAATACAATTTTATTTGTATCTGATTATAGTCACATATATTGGCCTTTGGTTATGCTAAAATTGGGTCCAGAGTGAGTACTATCTCAGATTATTATTAGGTATACTTTTGAATATTGCATTCTTTAATAAAATATAGATTCTGCTGCAATATTATGAAGAAATGACTCATTTGAAAAGACCTTGATGCTGGGAAAGACTGAAGGCGGGAAGAGAAGTGGATGACAGAGGATGAGATGGTTGGATGGCATCACCAACTCAATAGACACACGTTTGAGTAAACTTTGGGAGCTGGTGATAGACAGGGAGGTCTGGCCTGCTGCACTCCATGGGGTCGCAAAGAGTCGGACATGACTGAGCAACTGAACTGAATTACAACACTGTGTAAAAATTCTTATACAGTAATTTAAGCTACAGCAAAGTTTAAGTAAAGCTACATGTTAAGTAATTAAAATCACATGGTATTGGGAAAAGAAAAGGAAAGCAAATTAATGGAATAGAAAGAAGAGATCAGAAAAAAATTACACACATATGGATATTTAAATTACAACAAAGTGCTATAGAACCATGGGGGAAATGAATGTCATCTCAATAAATGATACAGTGACAACTGGATATCCACGCTGGAAAAAAAAGGAATAAAATAATCCCTCCCAACAACGAGTCAAATAAACACAAAATTCCAGTTGGATTAGAGATATCATGCATACATTCACAGTGTCTGTAATCCAAGATAAAGCGACCAAATAAGCAGGAAAATTCAAGCATTAACAATGAGAAAAGTCAGTCAATAGCAACAGAAAAAGAAGTGTGAAAGATGGTGGAATTTTTAGACAAATATGCTGAAAGATAGCTTTTATAAATATGGCATATATGTTCAAGAAGGAATAATAAATTATTAAATCTATGAGAAGAGAATGGAAGATGCAAAAACAGAACTCAAATAAAATTTATGACATTGGAAAATATGTGAAACAAAAAATACACTGAGGGATGTTAATAGAGATTGGATATTGCAGAATAAAAAGACATGAATTTGAAGACACAGCAATAGAAACTATGGAAAATAAAGCATAGTTAGAAATGAAAGACTAAAACATTTTCTACTGAAATTTAATAGCATAAATTTACAGGAAAAAAAAAAATAAGGATATCTCCATAGCTTTGGAATAGGGAGAGTTCTCATGGGATCAGAGATTACTGGAGTTGAAATAGAGACTCTATGTCCAAGAAGAAAAAAAAAAGAGAGAAGAGATAGCCAGAGGATGGGATGCATAAAACCGAGATTACAAAAGGCCTACATAACGCCAAATTTTAGGTTATGATCACAGAAGTGATTTAGGAGAACAGACTCACTGATGGGGAGAATTACAAAGGCATGACAGGACCAGTGTCTGATTGCTTAGTTGCTCAGTCCTACCTGACTCTTTGCGACTCCAGGGACTGCAGCCCATAGCCTCCTCTGTCCATGGGGATTCTCCAGCAAGAATACTGGAGTGGGTTGCCATGCCCTCCTCCAGGGGATCTTCTGAACCCAGGGATTGAACACAGGTCTCCCACATTGCAGGCGGATTCTTTACTGACTGAGCCACCAGGGAAGTCAGACAGGCCCAGGGTTACAGCTTTAGAGTGAGTTAATAGTTGACAAAACTAAATTTCAAATCTATTTCTTTCTAACTTCAAAGCCATGCTCTTTCCAAAAGAAAACAAACAAACAAAAAAATCTTATCCTTTATAAAATGTAAAATGCTACATAGTAATTAAACCTGAGGAATTTCATGAACTCAAGTGGAGGTTTCAGATCTGGATTAAAGGAATATGTTGGAATCGAAACATCTTTCTCCCAAGAAAACTCAGCTATCAAACGAATAATCCATGATTAGGTGGGAGCCAGCCAGGCTAAAGTCATAAAGGCACACAACCACCTAAGACCACCACAATGGCACTTGCTTGATTGTGGATTTAATTAGCTAATGAGACATGCATCGTGTATTCACTACAGTTCTAATGGTATATTTCTGGAAATTTGGTTATACTTCCTAGTTTTGCCATGTCCAGTGATTCATGAAATAGATACTGTTAGCCTTTCGTGGTGCCTCTGCACAAACACATTCCAAATGACTGAGCAGGCCTGGCTCTGAATTTGAAAAGAAAAGGCAAACAAAATGAGGCTAGTCTAGAGAGAACGATGCAAAAAATAGTCATTCTTTCAACAGAATCATAATTTATAGTATAAATATAATATTGAATGACTTAACACAACCTTTCTCAGCACTGTTTGTGGGCAGCAGTTTATCCACGTTTCAAAGAGCAAATATTCTTACCAAGTTATTCAGGTTTCAAGGATATATTTCTTTCATAATATTAAATTTTATATTTTGAAATAATGATAGCTTCAGATTAAGTTTTAAGAAAAAAGAGCTCCTATGCCCCCTTTACTAGTTTCTTCTTAAGGTAATATCTTGCAAAATTAGAGTTTAATATCATAACCAGGATATTCCCATGTACACAATTCAACAACTTTATTCTGATTTCTGTAGTTTTACTTGTACTCATTTATTGCATGGGTGTGCGTGTGTGTATGTATTTCATTCTATATAAGTTTACCGCATGTAACATTAATGTTTTCACTTTCACAGTCAAGACACAAAAGTTTCACCACCACAAGGATCCACCTTTTGGGCCTTTTATAATCAAATCTCCCTCCTCCCTATTTCCCTCCTGTATTGCTAACCTTACAACCACTGATCTGTTTTCCATCTCTACAATTTTTCCTTTTCAAGAATGTTATGTAACTAAAATTATTCAGCACGTAAATTTTGTGGCTGTCTTTTTTTTGCTCAGCCAAATATTCCTGTAGATACACCCAAGTAGATGAGTATAATTAATAGTTTCTTTTTGCTGTTGAGGAGTATTCTATTGTATGAATACATTACAGTCTGTTTAAGTATTGGGTTGGCCCAAAAATTCATTTGGGGTTTTCCCACAAGATGAATGAACTTTTTGGCCAACTGAATATTAACCCATTGCAGGATACCTGGATTGTTTTCAGTTTGGTTTATTATATATGAAGCTCTTATGTACATCTGTGTATAGGATTTTTATAAACATAAATTTTAATTTCTCTGGGATCAATGCCCAAAAGTGCAACTGCTAAGTCAGATTGCTAATGACCTGTTTAGTTTTACAAGAAACTAAAAAGCTGTTTTCTAGAGGGGTATACTGATTTTAAAGAAACATAAATAGCGTTTATTGAGCATGTACTATGTATCAGGTGCTTAATTTGTTAATTCATGCTTAATTTATTTAACAAACATTTATTGACCACCTACTATGGTCATGGTACTATTCAAGAACTGGGACTAGAGTGATGAACAGAAGTTTCCCTGCCAGCATTCTACTCTATGAAGAAAACAATGATAAATATATAAATAGAAATAATCATCTTAGACAGTGAGAGAAATAAAAGCAGTAAGACAGGTAATGGTTTGGAATATGGCAGCAGAGGCTCACTTTAGCTAAGGTGGCCAGAGAAGGCTTCTCAGAAGTGGTGACTTACAAGCTGAAAACATTTCCGAGAAGGAAGGAGCCCAGCATATATATGGGGAATGATGGTTCCAAGTAGAGAGGATGGTGCATGCCAAGGCTCTGAAGTATGAATGATGCTGGCAAGGGTGTGAGACAGAAAGGAGCGGAGTGGGAGGGCAGACCACAGATGGAAGTAGAGAAGGGAAAGAGGCTGGAGAAGCAGATGTGTCTCTCGCTACGTACTTTACTTTCAGGTCCCAAGATGTTTTGCTGTTTGACATTTGAAACTATTAGGGGCTTTTTCACAAAGGAGGGATAGGATCTGACTCACAGTTGGTACCTTGTGAAGAACAGACAAGATGACCTGTAGAGTGAGGTCTCATCAGGAAAATAAAAGCCCTGTTACCTCACTTGAACCCACCCTACCTGGGATAGAACCCTACCCAGTAAGCTGAGGGTTATTTAGGCAGAAGGACACCACTAGGGGTAGCCAGGACCCAAATCCCAGGCCACTCAATTCCTTTACAGAAGGTGGGAAAGGGTCCCTAGATGCAATGAGACAATTTTGAGTTTTGAAGTTCAAATTCTGACGGCCATTTGCCAGTAGCCTCGGGAAACTTATTTAATCTCTCTGGGTCCCTGTTTCCTTATTTTGGACCAAAGTAACAAACCTCACAGAACTGTTAAAAAAAAAACTAAACAGGAAAGGAGCTTCCGGTTCAAGATACTGGAGGAGAAGGATGTGCACTCATTGTCTCCTATGATAGCACCAAAATCGCAACTAGCTGCTGAACAACCGTTGACAGGACATTGGAACCCACCAAAAAAGGATACCCCACATCCAAAGACAAAGAAGCAGCCACCATGAGACAGTAGGAAGAGTACAATCACGATAAAATCAAATCCCACACCTGCCAGGTGGGTGACCCACAAACTGGAGAACAAAACAATAACACCAAAGAAGTTCTCCCACTGTTGTGAAGGTCCTAAACCCCACGTCAGGCTTCCCAGCCTACGGATCCAACAAAGGGACTGGGAATCCCCAGGAAATTTGGCCTTGAAGGACAGTGGGATTGGTCTACAAGACTTCCACAGGATGGGGGAAAATAGACTCTAGTCTTGGAAGGCACAGACAAAATCCTGCACACACCAAGACCCAAAGGAAGGGGAGCAGTGACCCCACAAGAGACTGAACCAAGACTACCTGCTGGTGCTGGAGGGTCTCCCTGGAGGCATATCAGCAGGGTCGGGGGCACTGGCAGCAGGCCGGGAAGGCCCCCCTTGGCATAAGACCTCTTGGAGTTTGCCATTAACTCTACCATAGAGCCCATATACCCCAGGGCTGGGTTGCCTCAGGCCAAATAACTTACCAGGTAGGGAGCAACTGCAAGGCCCTACCCACCGCAGCAAGACCCAATTTTTCCCACTGCCATTTCCCCACATCAGGAAGTTTACATTTTAGCCTCTTCTATCAGAGGGCAGACAGAAGAAGCAAGAAGAACCACAGTCCCACAGCAGCTAAAACAAATAAATGAAACCATGTCAATAAGAACTTGTCCACAGGGTCTCATTCTATGGCTCACATTGGCCTTGAAGAAAAATCAGTACAGGACCCAAGTACCTCCTGGAATTTCTTGACACAAGATCCCCTCACCAAGTAGTAAGATTATGAAATTATGTATAAGCCATAGCTTTAAAAAGTGGTAATTATGAAATCAAAACATGCATGTTTATGTAGAGAACAGAATTTGATTTCAAATTCATATCAGCAACCCACTCTCCCAATTAAATAAACACCCAAAAAAGTGTGAATTCCTTAGAGATTTCAAATTCCTTGCATTCTTGGGCAAAGGTAACTGTTAATTGCACATCTGTGATTATTATAATCAATGTTAATTTACTATAAACCGGTTTGATCATTGTTGTTTATCTAAAAACAACATATGCAAAGGGACTCACTGTTTAAAAATATCTCTATAGTCTTGGCTAAATAGGAATTAGGAACAGATTTCAAAGTAAACAAGAACACACTCCTGTTCTGATTCACATATGAAAGATAAAAAATAAAAACCTGCAAAAAGGGAAACTGTTTCACAGGACTTAGGTTGAACAAAGTCAAGTTTCAAAATGTTTGCATGTCTACAAATTTTGAGTATCCCAGATGGACAGTAGTTTCATCGATGTATTATCCCCTATCTTATCAAGTTGTATCCATTAAAAATCTAACTTTTTGTTTTAATGTCAATCATATCTCAATAGAGTATTTTTTTAAAGATAATGAAATGCAATAAAAGTGGAGACCTTCCCATAAAAAAAAAAAAATCAGTTTAAAAGGACTTAATTTTTTCTCAATCCTATTCTTAAGCATTTTTATCTGCCTAGAATTCCAAATGAATGGTCACTTCTTTACACATGGGCAAAGAAGTGGAAAAGTCCAATTCCTCAGCTGAATTAATGTTATATTTGGGTCTCTTGCTTAGTTCAAGTCACCAGTGTGGTAGAAACTAGGCAATCACAGACATAATGGATCATGACTTGTAAAAGCATTTGTAAGTCAAGAAGTAGTGGTCACTTTGTTCCTTTGGGGAAGTTTATTCAGAGAGTAGAGGAAGCTTATTAATTTCGTTTTTGGTTTCTTTCTAATCAGACTCTGCCTCTCTGTTCATACCTGCTCCTTGGTGTCAAGTCTCAACTGTGAGAGGGAAAGGGAATGAGTAACCACTCCTTTTGCTCAACACTGCACCAAAGGAAGCCAGAAACTATGGACTTAGAACTAAGATCCTTCTAAAACCACCAAAGCCATGAATAGGTAGACAGCATCAGGTTACAAAATCTATAGACTGTCAGAATTCCAAGGCTTCAAAGTCCATCAGATACAAGAGATTCAGAATTGACTTAAGATAATTAAATTGCTGCTTTGAAATGACTTTTCAGTTTAAGATATTTTGCAGTCTTTATACTTTTCATTCTCTGCATCAACAGAAAAGTTATGTTGGTGTTATTACCTAAATTTCATCACTTATTTAAAGTCACTCATGTCTCTTTTTTTTTTTTTCTTTTGTAAATCAATGAATGCTTTGTGGTGATGACCTTAATACAGAGAAGATTACATATAGAGTTGGTGTATTCATCATTTGTTGTCCTAAGTCATACAAGACGTGTTAGAAAACTTGCTTGTATTTACTAACTTCAGTGAAACTGCCTAAATTCTAGTTCAATTAATATGTGCTTCTGTGTTGCTTGAAGGAAAAAGTGGTACATGATTTGCTATGCTATTAATAGAAATAATACTTTGTCTTATTAAGAGGTGCTATTTTTGACATTTACCCCCCAAAAGTATCATTAGAAAGAATTATTCTTGACTTTTTTTTCATTTTTTGTGTGTTCAGAATTAGATGATCTTTGATAAACTGTAAATGTGACACAAATCAAGTTTTGAAAGAGTCATTTAAAGATTCATTTAATAATTCATGGGACTATGAAAGGGTAGCAATTAGGGAAAACATAAATAGATATCATATTCAAATAAAATTAGGATAAAATAATTTATTAAATTGATCAAATCTTAGGAAAACAATAAAAAAGGGAGAATATTTTTCACATCTGTGCAGAACAATCTTGAAATAAAAAAAATAAACTACTTAAATATGGAAACATCTGACTATATTATAAATTATATATTTTATATATGTATAAATGTTTATATAGACAATTAAAGAATACCTATATCTGTAAGCATTAATAAATAGAAAAGCACAAATGCTCAGGCAGTTCAAGACCTTTAGGAATATGTTCTGAACCATTAATAGCATCTATGGGTCCATCCTAAAGGAGATCAGCCCTGGGATTTCTTTGGAAGGAATGATGCTAAAGCTGAAACTCCAGTACTTTGGCCACCTCATGCGAAGAGTTGACTCACTGGAAAAGACTCTGATGCTGGGAGGGATTGGGGGCAGGAGGAGAAGGGGACGACAGAGGATGAGATGGCTAGATGACATCACTGACTCGATGGACGTGAGTCTGGGTGAACTCCAGGAGTTGATGATGGACAGGGAGGCCTGGCGTGCTGCGATTCATGAGGTCGCAAAGAGTCAGACACAACTGAGCGACTGATCTGATCTGATCTGATCTGATGGGTATAATGCTATGGGTTTACACTAGATGGAACTTTTACTTTTTAAACTATGCATTTGTAGATTTCACTTTTTTATAATAGATACATAACTTTGTGATTATAAAATAAAATGATTTTAGTTAGAAAAGAAAAGAAATGCAATTTGATATCTAAAATAAGGAAAGGCATTTAAAGATCCAAATCTTAAGGTTGTGATTTCCTTTTTCTTGTGAAATAAAGTTTCTGAACTTTTCTTGACATCTTAAAAGATCCAGGTTTGCTTTGAGGTTTGAGTAATGACTAGGTAGATTCATATTTGATCTGTCTTTTCCACTCTTTTAATTACTGTAGAAGATTGCTTAGGTACTGAAGAGAGAATTCCTGTACTAACAGGATGGTTATTTGAAGAGAAGCAAAATTTGGCATCAACTGAAAAATCATCAACTCTTAGTATTATTTAAACCACTTTCTAGATAGAGTTTACTGAAAACATTTACATGAAACATTAAAAAACCAACACTTTAAAACCAGAGAATGTGCTTTTGATCCCTTTGCCGGAGTACTTACTGATACTTGAGATTACAAGGAGTTTATGGAAAATACTATTTATCTAGATTTGAATATTAATGAAGACAGATGGTATTTTAGAAAAGAGAAACAATAATCAAAAAAAACAATACTGATGATTCAGTATTTCTTTTGTTTAAATGCATTTGTTTGTTTGTTCAAGGCCAAATGCTTTTATATTTTGTGGTTGCATTTTTAAACCAAAAATGTGTTTAGAACTTCTGCAAAACCCAGTTATTTCTTTGTAACTGAACCATCAATTTCAATTCAAGTGCCCACTATCAAATAGAATTTCTAGATGATTCTGTTGCTATAAAAATGGTTAAGACAAAGTTCCTGGCTTCCTGAATTTAATTTTTGTCTTTGTAGCTAGCAAGCTACTACCAAGTTTTGTTTTCAATTCCATCTTTTGTGATCTAAATATTGTTAGATATCTGATCAGGGTATTATTAAAAGCACACTCTTCAGGGTCACTCCTGTAAACTTCTCTTTCTTCTTCTTATCACAGGTTTTGAAGGCTGGATGAAAACTTATTAACTTTAATAACAACAAAAGAGCAATGGCAATAGTATCTATGCAACACAGAACTGTGCCGAAGACCTGAAGACACAGAAACAAACAGGTTAACTGACAACTAGCAGAGTAAGGATTTTAGCCAAGAGTCATCTGACTGACCTGGAGAAAGTGAAAGTGAAGTCGCTCAGTCGTGTCTGACTCTTTGCGACCCCATGGACTGTAGCCTACCAGGCTCCTCCATCCATGAGATTTTCCAGGCAAGAATACTGGAGTGGGTTGCCATTTCCTTCTCCAACCTGGAAAAGGGCATGGCAACTCACTCCAGTATCCCTTTCCTAGAGAATCCCAAGGACGTAGGAGCCTGGCGGGCTACAGTCCATGGGATCGCAAAAAAACGAACAGAACTAAAGTGACTTAGCATGCACTCACACACATCTGACTCCAAAGACCTGTTATCATTCAGTTTCTTACCAAAGCTGTTGGTATGTCCTACCATTAAAAGGACACATTTGGATTTAATTATAATGTGCTCAATCCCCTAACTTTCCCTTGATATCTGTGTGACTCTGACCAAAGTATCTGATCTAAGTCTGGTTTCCTCTTGTATAAAACAAGCACTCCAATATCTGGTTTAAGGGTGCCATGAGAAGTCAAAGAGACAGTATGCATAAAACAGCACAGCATCTGCATGATTTTAAGTACTTATATATGTGGCAGTAATAATTATTATTATTTTAAACATGATATTATAAATAGCCAAAATGAGTCAGTAAAAAGAACTTACTTGCCCACAGTTAAGTAGCATCAGAACTTGAACCTGGGTCGCTTGAAAGCCAGATGTGTCTCATCTCTCCAAGTGGTTATAATTTCCATGTGGTCCGTAGGAAAAACATCATAAGTCTGTGGACATATATAAAACTTTTAAATTCCCTGTCAGGTAGTTTCATGATGTTTACATTCTTAAGGCTGATATCTGACAACCCTATAAATGTCAGCTTCTGACTAAGCTAATAGTCCATGGTTGCGTTAGCAGGTGAAATCTATTCAATAAGCCACACCTCCATTCACAGGTGATCATTCCGTCATCACTAGATCTTTACGACTCTCTTGTCTCAATTAAGAGTCCATTAACCCACTGAGTTTCAATACAAATCACCTTCATATTTTGAACAGACTTCATTTCAGAGAAACTAATTTGTACCTTTAAGGTGAAGACCCATAGAGTTTATCCTTATTGGGGGAAGGTTTCTAAGCTCCAGTTGAAACTAGTGCCAAAATTGTGCTCAGTTTGGAAGCACATGTCTTAAAAATAGAGAGTATCAAATCATTATCATCTTTAGAATAATAATATTTTTGACTGGGACAACAAGATGGTGTTTAACACTATCTTGTGATGGTGTTCACCACTTTGAACACTAGACATCCATGATTTCATCTGGTCATAATAACTAAATTGCATATGACCTCTTTTAGAATAAGGATGAAACCAAGGCTCAGATACTGTAAGAACTTACCTGATATGTCACACAGTAAGATTGGTGAAATACAAAATACGCCTTTTATTTTTACTTAAAAAACTAAAGAAACTTTTGACCAACCCAATATCTTTCTACTTTAAGACAGAGTTCCTTTAGTAAACAGATGATATATAATGTGACTTGTTTTCCTTTAGTCAGAAAGTCAGTCCTACTCTTTTGCAACCCTTTTGCAACCCCATGGACTGTAGCCTGCCAGGCTCCTCTGTCCAGGGACTTTCCCAGGCAAGGATATTACAGTGGGTTGCCATTTCCTTCTTCAGGGGATCTTTCTAACCCAGGGATCAAACCCGTGTCTCCTGTGTTGGCAGGTGGATTCTTTACCACTGAGCCACAAGTGAAGCCCAGGTATTGCGATTAGGGGGCAGTGCGTACCTATAGCCTACCTTACTAAATAAACAATTTCTCCTAGAAAATAGGTATAGATGTATTTGTACCTTATATAGGTTAATATATATCTTACAAACTTAGGTGACATAATATAGAGAAATTACATTATAAATTATGAAACGCTGGGCCTTTGAAGAGGAGAAAATATAGCGGAAATGTTACCGAGCCAGATCCAGCTGCCTGATGCACATGGGTGCGAACGCTGAGAAGCTGAAATTCACAGCGGAGAGTTTATTCACAAATGAGGCCAAATGAGGAGAAGGGAGAATAATTCTCATGTTCCTCTCAAGAGTGAGAGGTTGGAATATTTCTGGATAAACAAGGTGGTTTTAGGCATTGGTGCAAGGTGACTAGAAGAAACTGATGAGGTCCTGGGTGTAGTGCCCACGTGCATCTGGGCTGCATGCGTCTCGCATATTCAAAACGGTGGCACTTAGCATCTTAAGAGGGTGGAGTTTTCCTGCCCTGTGACATTAAAGGGCCACCCAAAAGATACCTTCACAGGTGCAGTTTACGGGTCTGTGGCCCCAACCAGCCCCCAACAGGCTTGCATTGGGCAGGATCGGATGCCAACTTCCTGAAAAACTACTGAGCTGCGTGAAACTGGGAAGGAAAAAGAAATACCCTCCTTCCCCTTGCAACCTAAAGCCAAATTAAATCAATGAAGGCAGTTTGCAAACGAAAGGGATTTTAACAAGCTGTTCCCTTAACAGTTCTGTAACACAAGTTCAAGAAATTTCTAATAGTTATCAATCCCATTAACTCCATGGGGCATGGTTTCAGAAGTATTACTGGACTTGGAATCAGAAGAGCCTGGGCTGAACTCTGAATCCATCACATATTTGTTGGGTGACCTTGTATATAACCTTCCTCAATTTTAGTTTATCTTTAAAAGTACATCAAAGTATATATTTTTAAGAATGAAAAGTGATACACAAAAGTTATATATATCTATATATTTACCTATCTATCTATAAAATTTAGCCTTGCTAGAGGTAAACATCCAAAAATTTAGGAATTATAATTCTTTTTAAAGGTAAATCCACATTTGAGTTGCCTTCGAGTTCCATGTCATCCATGTGCTTCTTTTTGTCTTTTTTTTCTTTTCTTTCTCAGAAAAGAGCTTCCAGAACACATCCTCAGAAGTTGTAACCAGAGCATCTTAATGATTTCCAGTCCCCGTGGACCTGGATGGTGCATGTAGTTGAGCAGCAGTTGCCTGAAGCCCTTGTTCTTGGCCCTGAGCTGCCCAGTAAGGCTGCATAGCTGGGAATTGCATAAAGTGACAGGATGCTGGCCTCAGAGTCATCCTTTTTTTTTTTTTTTTGCAACAGAAAGTGGGCTCAGACAAGCATTTCCTGTTCTTGGCACTAGTGTGAACACTTCAGAATAAGGATTTGCCTCTATCGACTGAAATTTCCAAATCACTAAGAGAATTTCATTATCCCTTGTTAAAAATGTCTCACCTCTGCTCCAATATTGGACAGGAATTAAATTTGGTTTTGGAATTGTTGTGTTTTCAAATGTAAATGAAAATTCCACTTGCTGTCAATTTTGATAAGTCATTTATATATAAAATCTGACTCCCTCTCCTCAAGGTATGGCAGCTGTTTGGAGACTTGATGAATCATTTAACAAGGAAAATGAAGTAGAGTTAATAAATGTTCTTTTCTTTCCCATCTTAAAATTTGTTTAATTATTTTCATTGCAATGTTCATTTACATTGTCTTTCATCACTAATTTCAGATAATGTTTAATAATACCAACAAAATAAACATGATTAACATTTCAAAAAATATTTATGATATCAGTTTTACAAGATAACCATTCTGCAAAGGTGGAACTACAATTTCTGGTGTTTTCATCTATTATTTTTTGATTACAAAATAAATGTGGAAACCAGTGAGAAGTCATAAGGACTTCACTGCAGGAATTCATATTCTAAATCAGTAGTTCTCAGAATTTGGCATAGCTCTGTTGTTGCTGTTCAGTCGCTAAGTCCTGTCCAATTCTTTGTGACCTCATAGACTGTAGCATGCCAGGCTCCCCTGTCCTTCACTATCTCACAGAGGTTGCTCAAATTCATGTCCATTGAGTCAGTGATGCTATCTAACCATCTCATCCTCTGCTGCCCCCTTCTCCTCCTGCCCTCAATCCTTCCCAGCATCAGGGGCTTTTCCAGTGAGTCAGCTATTAACATCAGGTGGCCAAAGTACTGCAGCTTCAGCTTCAGCAACAGTCCTCCCAATGAACATTCAGGGTTGATTTCCTTTAGGATTGACTGGTTGGATCTCCTTGCTGTCCAAGACTCTCAAGAGTCTTTTCCAGCACCACAATTCAAAAGCATCAGTTCTTCAGTGCTCAGTCTTTTTTATCGTCCAATTCTCATATCTGTTCTTGACTACTGGAAAAAAACGTAGCTTTGACTATATGGACCTTTGTTGGCAAAGTGATGTCTCTGCTTTTTAATATGCTATCTAGGTTTGTCATAGGTTCCCTTCCATGGCTGCAGTCACCATCAACAGTGATTTTGGAGTCAAAGACAAGAAAATCTGTCACAGCTTCCATTTGGCATGCCTCAGAAACACCTAAAAGGCTTAAAAAATAAATGGACATTCCTGGACCCCATGTCAGTTTCTGATTCAGTAAGTCTCGGAAGGGATCACAGAACATACAGATCCATAAAATTCCTAGGTGATGCTTCTGTTGCTGCTCAGGAGGATCTCATGCTGAAAGTGATCCTGATAAGCATATTAAAGTAATATGAGCAAGGAAAAAGAAGGAAGACTATATACTAAAATTTTGCTCTGAATCACTTTGCTTTCACAATAATAGATATTTTTGTCTTGTTTTGGAGGTATGCAAATTAAGGCTTAGATGTGTTAAGGAACATCTCAAAGCTACCTAAGAAAGGATGAAACTGGAATTCAAAGGAGTGCCAGTGGGATTCTAAAACTGTATTCAGGGACTTCCCTGGCAGTCCAGTGGTTAAGAATCTGCACTTCAAGTGCAGGAGGTGTAGGTTCGATCCCTGACCAGGAAACTAAGATCCCACACAGGAACTAAGATTGCATATGCCAAGTGACATGCCAAAAGATTTAAAAAAAGAAAAATCTAGGTTAGAAAATTCAAGCACTTTTAAGGAAAATACATTTAATATACTTAAGAGAAGCCGTTCGAATGATAAATAGCTACTGACACTCAGTCCCAGTTTCTGGAAGACAACAGGAAGCAGTGGAGATTATAGTGACCATTAGAGGAAATCTCTGGCTCAGACTGTGTAAATTGTTACCATGAGGGATATTATACAACTGTGCCCCCTCCAAATGTATATGCTGAAGTTCTAACCCCCAGTACCTCAGAATGCAACTTCATTTGGAGACAGAATCTTTAAAGAGGTATTAAGATTAAATGATATTATGTTCAGTTGTGTCCGACTCTTTGCAACCCCATGGGCTGTAGCCCGCCAAGCTCCTCTCTCCATAGAATCTTCCAGGCAAGAATACTGGAGTAGGTTGCATTTCACATGATAAGCCTAATCTAATACACCTGGTGTCCTTAGGAGACGAGAGATTAGATTACACAGAGGCGACCTTGTGAGGACACAGTGAGAAGGCGACCACCTCTGAGCCAAGAAGAGAGGCCTCAGAGGAAACCAGACCTTCCCACACCTTGAATTTGGACTTCTAGTCTCCAGAACTGTGAGAAAATAAATGTCTATTTTTTAAGAAGATATCCAGTAGTGATATCTTGTTATGGTAGGTCCAGCGAACGAATATAAGAATGTTGTATGGTAGCCAACTACATCTTCAGATTGTTTCCAAGAAGTCAGAAATTTGGAATACTGTTTCCAAGAAGTCAGAAATTTGGAATATATGTAAAATCTTCTGATTTTCAAATCTTGGCAACTAAATCAAATTTATTTAAAACATTGCAGATATAATTCTGCAGGTAAAATAAAACAGAGTTAATTTCTATGGTCTGTATGGAATTTGTAGCACAAAATGATTGTTTACCCAATGTTAGTGTTCCTTCCTTCTTAGGCAATAGTAAAATTTTGTGGCATTGTTGGAAACATTGTCATTTATCTTAGAGAAATTCCCCTGGAGTTTTGGTAATAGAAACCACTTAAATGTGGTCTGTTACCTTTTTTTCTTGTTCTTTCAGTTTGAAGCTGATACCAGAAGATACTCTTGAGAGAGTTGAGATTGAGAAATGTGGAAAGGGAGTCAATTTCTGCAAATTCTGAGAAACAAATACAAAGCACCAGAAAAAAGTGAATTTGGGGGAAGTAGAGCAATTTTGTTTTCCAATGAAGAACTGCAACATGGGAGCCGTGGTTGTTGTGCCTCTTTTATGAGACCTCTTCTTGGAGGTCACTTTTATGTGCTTCTTCTGTGGACACTTATCAGAAAGATGCAAATGGACAAGAGCAGGTTATACTTACCCATTTTTCCAAAACTCAGGCAGAAGGATAAGAAATATGATTGAAAATTTTTCATTTCCTTCTGAGTAAAGGATGCATTTAAAAGACAATTGTGTGGGGCTTCCCCAGTGGCTCAGCAGTAAAGAATCTGCCTGCAATGCAGGAGATCAAGGTTCAATCCCTGGGTCAGGAAGGCATGGCAACCCACTGCAGTATTCTTGCTTGGAGAATCCCATGGACAGAGGAGCCTAGCAGGCTATGGTATACAAGGTTGCAAAGAGCCAGATGAGACTGAAGCGACTGAGCAAATATACACATGGGGAAAGGACCAAGGTGACACGCAGGAATCTTAGCACAAGCTCAGTGGGAATTTGAAGTCTGTCTTTGAACAGAAAAACATTTTGAAAAATTTTAACTTCAGAATCTCTGCTACTAAGCACCACATTACATTCGTCGAGTCTGAGTCTCCCTGCTGTCTGTGTTTACTGTAATCTTGGAAAAAAGACTGTATATTTCCTGCTACAGTGGAATTGCATTAGAGTGACTCTCAAAGTTTTTTGACTGCAACCAACCCCAATAAATGGAGAAGGCAATGGCAGCCCACTCCAGTATTCTTGCCTGGAAAATCCCATGGATGGAGAAGCCTGGTAGGGGGCAGTCCATGGGGTCGCTAAGAGTTGGGCATGACTGAGAGACTTCACTTTCACTTTTCACTTTCATGCATTGGAGAAGGAAATGGCAACCCACTCCAGTGCTCTTGCCTGGAGAATCCCAGGGACAGAGGAGCCTAGTGGGCTGCCGTCTTTGGGGTCGCACAGAGTCGGACACGACTGAAGCGACTTAGCAGCAACAGCAGCAGCAGCAGCAGCAACCCCAATAAAAATAGTTTTACATCATTATTTAGTACACACAGATACATGGATAAAACTGAAAAAAACATTTTATGAAACAATGAAACATTTCATCAAACATCACTATGCATGATGTCTCAGTGTTTGTTTTTCTATCTCATTTTTCAAAAATATTGGTTACAGTCACCAAATTGATTTTATGATCCTCTAGATGGGTGGTAACGTACAGTTTAAAAACTTAAGATATTGGAAAAACTGCTTTAAAATTTTTAAGAAATTGAAAGGACCAAGAAGGGTTCATAGTCTAATAATTCAGTTTGATCTGTGCATATCCATAGAAGTTTTTCTCACATTGATGTAACAGAAGATTAAATGTTAAGATTTAGGAATAAGTTGAGAACACACTACATTTCATGTATTTTTCTAGGTGGTTACATAAATGAACACAAAATTTTAAAGAAGGTTCCTTCATCGTGAAAGAAGGTTCCTTCTTCTATGAAGAAGCTGTTAATAACAAAGACGTTCATAATTTAATGATGGCTTCCAAATAGGAAAAGGAGTACGTCAAGGCTGTATATTGTCACCCTGCTTATTTAACTTATATGCAGAGCACATCATAAGAAACGCTGGGCTGGAAGAAACACAAGCTGGAATCAAGATTGCCGGGAGAAATATCAATAACCTCAGATATGCAGATGACACCAGCCTTATGGCAGTAAGTGAAGAGGAACTCAAAAGCCTCTTGATGAAAGTGAAAGTGGAGAGTGAAAAAGTTGGCTTAAAGCTCAACATTCAGAAAACAAAGATCATGGCATCTGGTCCCATCACTTCATGGGAAATTGATGGGAAATAGTGGAAACAGTGTCAGACTTTATTTTTTTGGGCTCCCAATCACTGCAGATGGTGATTGCAGCCATGAAATTAAAAGACGCTTACTCCTTGGAAGGAAAGTTATGACCAACCTAGATAGCATATTCAAAAGCAGAGACATTACTTTGACAACAAAGGTCCGTCTAGTCAAGGCTATGGTTTTTCCTGTGGTCATGTATGGATGTGAGAGGTGGACTGTGAAGAAGGCTGAGCGCCAAAGAATTGATGCTTTTGAACTGTGGTGTTGGAGAAGACTCTTGAGAGTCCCTTGGACTGCAAGGAGATCCAACCAGTCCATTCTGAAGGAGATCAGCCCTGGGATTTCTTTGGAGGGAATGATGCTAAAGCTGAAACTCCAGTACTTTGGCCACCTCATGCGAAGTGTTGACTCATTGGAAAAGACTCTGATGCTGGGAGGGATTGGGGGCAGGAGGAGAAGGGGATGACAGAGGATGAGATGGCTGGATGGCATCACTGACTCGATGGACGTGAGTCTGGGTGAACTCCAGGAGTTGGTGATGGACAGGGAGGCCTGGCGTGCTGCGATTCATGGGGTCGAAAAGAGTTGGACACGACGGAGTGACTGAACTGACTGACTGACTGACTGTACTAAAAGCCATGAATAAAATATAGCCTCGTGAGACAATGGAAAATTACTAGGAGGAGTATATTTTTAGGTAATGTAGTCACAGTAGTAGTTTCCAAAGGATTAGTTATGTGTTTTCTTTAATTATGTTTCAGAAGAGGGAAAGAATAGGTGGAAGGTTATATTTTGCCAGATGAGTAAAATGAAGCAAGGGAAGGGATGAGACATAGGGAGCTGCCGTGTGTGTGTAAGGGAATGATTTTCATGACAGATTATTGAGTGTAAACTGTGGAAGGAGAGAGTTGAAAATCTGACGGAGCTCATGGTAAGTAAAATAAGTAGTTAGGTCAGGGAATTAGAAAAAAGATGGGGTTGAATAATTACTGGAATAATTGTATTCCAGAATAAATTAGTTGGAAGTGTTATCATAGATTTTAACTTTTGAAAGCAAGATTTTAGAAGTTGTACAGCTATAGATAATAATAAGACTTAGTCTACATTTATTGAAAAAAGTTGCCAAGGTGACAGAGAAGAAAATAGAGCTTGAAGTGAGACACTCAAACACTGAGACCCTAAGTTGCTGGATGGATCATGTCTAGAAATGTTCAAATGTCAAAAATGAGAGTGACAAGGTACTGAAATGTTCAGTGATTGAAGAATGTTCAAGAGGTCTACAGATGACTTCATATAACAGGACATAACCATACATAGGTTGTAATCTGATGGTATGTGCTTCAGAAGATCTGTATTCGCCCCCAAGAAGAAGGAAGAAACAGTTTCTTACTATAAAACTATGTAAAAAGAATACTGGTCCCAAATCTAGGCCCAGGAGTAAAAAGAGTTTGATATCATCATCATCAATCAATATTGATGATAGTAACAGTTTTCATACTGGTAATAATATCTCCACATATGTACTTGCTTCCTTACATTAAGTGAGGTGCTCCAAAGTCTATTTTAGGTCTCAATACTCTATGAATTCATGTATCCATGATCAGCCTAAAGAAGAGCGCATACACTTAGAAGAGAACCAGCTGAGATGAGTGTGTAGATAACCAAGAAAAGAGCTCCTTCCTCTCTCATTACCTATCAAGTTTCTCCCTAGGACAATGCCTGACAAGCAGAATGAACTCAGTAGTGTTTTTGGAAGGAAGTGAAAATATAGAAAATCAGGAAGGAAGGAGGAAAGTTTGCAATTAGGCACTCATGCCTACTCTGTCATGTCCAGAGCTCCAGGAATACATATCCCAGTTATACCATCTGAGGATGGATGAGGTCAAGGCAGGGAGCTCTCCTATTAGGCAATGAGACAAGTCTTCATAGAGAGGGAGCAATGAAATCCCCTTGGGCTTAAGAAGTTCAAAGCTCCATAGTGGCTATGTTTATGTTCCCCTAATTCCCTAGGGAAACAGGGTAGAAGGAAATTGTGTTCCCAACTCAGAGTGACACTGAAGCTTTCATTTAGCCACGGCCACTCTCAAAGTTTTGCCTGCTTCAAAGAAAGTTATCCTAGACTATTTTTATAAAGCTTCATCTCCCTGGAGTAAACTGTTGCATTCTGGGGAGAACTGCTGCTCCATTCCACTCTGCTCTGTTTTATATTTCTCAAGCAGCCTCCATCCCAGAGGAGCCCACAGCCATGATTCACAGGTAATGGCACTTAGCATTTCTAAGTACCTCAAGTACTTATCACCTTGCAGGCACTCGGCAAACCAACTAACTACTCCATAGAAAGGCACTGTGGGAAAAACACACTTATTCACGTTTAGAAAGGTGCAACTTAAGGGAGGAAGAAATATCAATACATCCACCAACAAGGATACAGAGGCAGATGGAGTACGATCTCAGGCTTGCAAGAGAGTGCTCCCCAAGACTGTGCTAAACATGATTACAAATGAACACTGTTACAGGCACACAGTGGTGACATTCCTTGAATTTCTTGCTAAAAATGATTATATTTAAAGAAATAGCATATTCAGTTCAGTTCAGTTTAGTCGCTCAGTCGTGTCCGACTCTTTGCAACCCCATGAATCACAGCACGCCAGGCCTCCCTGTCCATCACCAACTCCCAGAGTTCACCCAGACTCACGTCCATTGAGTCAGTGATGCCATCCAGCCATCTCATCCTCTGTCATCCCCTTCTCCTCCAGCCTTTAATCATTCTAGCATCAGGGTCTTTTCAAATGAGCCTGTTCTTCGCATCAGGTGGCCAAGGTATTGGAGTTTCAGCTTCAGCATCAGTCCTTCCAAAGAAATCCCAGGGCTGATCTTCAGAATGGACTGGTTGGATCTCTTTGCAGTCCAAGGGACTCGCAAGAGTCTTCTCCAACACCACAGTTCAAAAGCATCAATTCTTTGGCGCTCAGCCTTCTTCACAGTCCACCTCTCACATCCATACATGACCACAGGAAAAACCATAGCCTTGACTAGACAGACCTTTGTTGGCAAAGTAATGTCTCTGCTCAAAATTAAAGGGGCCCTTTTCTTCAGAAAGAGAAAGTAACATCAATGGAAGCTTCATAAACAAGTGGTACTCTAACACACTGGAAATAAAAGCTCTTAATAAGCTGTATCAGACCTCTACATCAGTATAGCCAGGTAACCATGCCTTTTCTCAGGTTTGAAATCATGAAGCAGCAGCATAAGGTACTAAGAGCAAATAGTATCATGCTAAGAAGCTTCAGTCATTTCTGAGTCTGTGCAACTCTATAGCCTGCCAGGCTGCTCCATCTCTGGAAGTCTCCAGGCAAGAATACTGAAGTGGGTTGCCATGCTCTAAGGATAAATAGGCTCCTATTTAAAACAAATATCAGGGACATTCCTGGTGGTCCAGTGGTTAAGACTTAGCCTTCCAAAGCAGGGAGTATGGGCTCAATCCCTGGTTGGGGAGCTAAAATCCCACATGCCTCGCCACTACAAAACTGAAGCAATATTGTAATAAATTCAATAAAGACTTTTAAAAGTAGTCCATATTAAAACACACACACACACACACACACACCTTAAAACAAACCCACAAATATCCATGACAGCATATAACATAGAACTTTCCAGGGGAAGTGATTTTTGAATAATTGTTTTTAATGCATTTCCTTATTTTCTTGCACAGACAGTAATAAGTATCTACCTGGTAGAAATACATAAGTAGTCCCAGGTATTGAACATTTCCATAAATCAGCAGTATTGTCATGCAAAGACTCAGTTTCCCAGCACCCTCCATTGCAATGAAGCAGATTGGGGCTGAAAAAATAGACATTAACTGGAGCTCTGGTTGTTTGCCTTATTCTGCCACTCTATACCTAGGTTTTTTGTTTAAGCCAATTCCCCATTTTCTAGGTGTGAAACAAAGAAGTTGGTGTTCTCAAGAATCCCTATAGACCAAAACTTCATGGTTGCCGAGATGGTGATTGATATACTCATGGTTATATATACACATCAAACAGAAGATTTGGCATATTCGCTAGCAGCATTTATTGAACAATTATTTAGCTTCTTTTTCCAGGCTTGGTGCTACCCACAGAGACAGACACAGTCCCATATTCTAGAGATTTAGATTTATATTGATCCAATATTCACATAAATACAAGTAGAGTCCTATAAGATATACTGACTATCTGGAGGGGGTAGCTATTCCCTTTTCCAGGGGATCTTCCTGACCGAGGGATCGAACACAGATCTCCTGCACTGCAGGCAGATTCTCTATAAGATTTATGATACAATATAAAGATAAACAATGTGAAGAGAAGGTACAAAAGGTGAGCCTAACTTAGCCTGGGAAGTGGGATATGAAAGTCTCTCCCAAGAAAATAACTTTTAGGCTAAGATGTAAAAGATGTAGACATGATCCAGTGAAGAGGGGGAAAGAGCACTGCAGAGAGATGTGATTCAAAAGTGAGCATGATGCGTTTTTGTAGCTGGCAGTGGTTCATTTGGGTTGAGAACAGGAGTGGGATATGGGGCTGAAGATGGAGCAAAGGGCCAGACTCAGCACGGTTGGGGGGCTGCACTCAGGTTTTAGATAAGAGTGAAAGAAACCCATTCAGATATTTTAAGTAGTAGAGGTAAATGTAAATGGTAATCACCACTGTGATCGAAGAGATCGATCTAGTTTGGATTTGGAAGAAAAAGAACTGTGGTTCACCAGGCAAGAAGTTGTGATGTTTAATTTTATGTGTCAACTGCAGTGAGCCACAGGATACCCAGGATGCTGGTGAAACATTATTTCTGGTTGTATCTGTGAGGGTGTTTCTAGCACAGATTAGCATTTGAACTGGTGGATTAAGTGAACCAGATGGCCCTCTGCAATGTGAGTGGGCGTCTCCAGTCTGTTGAAGGCCTAAATAGAACAAAACAGTAGAGGATGGTGGAATTCTTTCTGGCTGACCGCCTGAGCTAAGACATCGCTCTTCTCCTGCCCTTGGAGCTCTTGGTTCACAGGCCTTCAGACCTGGACCAGAATCTACACCATCAGCTCTCTGACTCTCAGGCCTTTAAACTATACCACTGGCTTTCCTGGGTCTCCAGTTGTCATCACCAAATTGCAGGACTTCTTAGTCTCAAGAATTTCGTGAGCCAATATCTTATAGTAAGTGTCTTTTTCTTTCTTTCTTTTCTTCCCCTCTCTCTCACTCTCACTCTCTTTCTCACTTTTTTCTCCCCCCACCCCACCCCCTTTCTTTCTCACTAGCTATCTACCTAGCTCCAATTTTTTTCACTTTTTCTGGATATTGCAAACTTCCAAGGAAGACATGATAGAAATTTGTCCTAAAGAGTTGTTGAAAGTGATGGAGAGAAGAGAAAACGTTCCAGAATTATTGATATTAAGTGGGACCGGTAATGTATTGGCTATACTTTAGGGAACGGTTTAGGGAGAGTTTAGTGTAAAGAATGACTCCTAGGTTTTTGGCTTGTCAGATTCATATCAGTCAGAAATATTCACTGAAAAGGTTAACATAGATAACATTATTATAAGAAGACCAAGATTAGGATCAAGAGAGTACTCATCATTTCTTTTTTGATGCTGAGAATGTAAGTTGTCTTTCATAATCCAGGTAGATGTGTTGAGTAGGCAGTAGGGGCTTATGGATTTAGAATTAAGAACATTGATCATTATTGTATGCATATACTTGAAAGGTATTTGCATGTACTCTGGTAGTTGAAGCATTAAAAAGAGAATTCCTTACTTAACTAGAGAATATTACTCTGGCTGTAGAGGGTCTTGCTATTTTCTGACATATGGAGCAGAGCAGAGCATGTCACTTGAAAGACTTAGCTTGGACAAACAGACTTAGATGTCTGGGAACACCCAAGTTGATATAGACAATAAGATGGGCTAGAAAGGTGCTTTGGGGAATGATTTTATTTCTTGGGGATGTTATAACAACTCAGCACAGATGAGGTGGCTTAAAACAGCAGAAATTTACTCTCTTACAGTTTTGGAGGCCAGCATTCTGAAGTCAGATTTTAAGCAATGCAGACTCCATTTGGAAACCCTGAGGGGTAATTTGTGCCATATTTCTTTCCTTGTTTTCCAATGTTAGGTGATGGCTAGCATTCCTGGTGTTCCTTGGTTTATAGATACCTCCCTTCACTCCCTACATCTACTTTTACGTTGCCTTCTCTGTGTTTCTGCGTTCTCTCCTACTGTTTCAAGGACACAAGTCTTTATATTTAGTGCCTACCCTTGGGCTCAGGTGGTAAAGGACCGCCTGCAATGCTGGAGACCTGGGTTCAATCCCTGGGTTGGGAAGATCCCCTGGAGAAGGGAAAGGCTACCTATGCCAGTATTCTGGCCTGGAGAGTTCCATGGACGATGCAGTCCATGGGGTCGCAAAGAGTCAGACACAACTAAGCACCTTTCACTTTCACCCTGAATTTAGGGGAATCTCATCTCTAGATCCAGAGCTTAATTACTCTGTGTGCATGCTCAGTCGCTCAGTTGTGTTTGACTCTTTGGAACCCTATGGATTGCAGTCCACCAGACGCCTCTGTCCATGGGATGCCCTCCTCCAGGTGATCTTCCTAACCCAGGGATTGTAACTGGTGTCTCTTACATTTCCTGCATTTGCAGGTGGGTTCCTTACTACTAGCGCAACCTGGGAAGCCCTTAATTACATCTACAAAGACCTGTTTCACATTCACAGGTATTCAGGTCTAGGACTTGGATATATCCTTTGTGGGGATACAATTCAACCAACTACAGTGGAATAACAACATATAGATAACAGGACAAGCAAGGGTTGAGGTTATACAGGGAGTGACTATAGATTATTCAGGAGAGAGTAAAGAATGGAGACTTGAAGGAAATAGCAATTTTTAAGAAAATCCAGGCAAGATGATTATAAGAATATGGTATCATAAAAATAAAAGGAACAGAACCATTCAGAAAGAAGTTGAAGGAAAAAATAAACATAGCAGAAAGTTTGAAAAGCATCCTCTAAATTGCCAATAACATGGTGATTGACTTTACATGAAAAGATTTAGGTGGGGTGATGATATAAAATCCTTACAACCATGGTGACTGACTTTACATTGGAAAACTTAGGTCAGATGATGATATAAAATCCTTACAACCCTGAAGTGTAGATAATGTATCTAAAATTTCAGACAGCAGCATAAAAGATGCTAATTTGTTCACAGTCACAGTTAATAAGCATTGGAACGAAAATATGAATTCTCTATCTCATTAACTCTCAATAATATAGTATAATAGAAAGAACAGGGTTGGGAGTCAGCCGCTTCCTAACTGTGTGAACTTGGCGAGATTAACTAAATTCCTTGAGCCTCAGTTTTCACATCTGAAAAGATGGGTTAATAATCATATCTGTTTCCCAATTTGGTTGCAGGGAAGAATACAGAAAATGGAGGTTTAGAGTATGTGCTTAGTCTCTCAGTCCTGTCTGACTTTTTGCAATCCCATGAACGGCAAACCACTAGGCTCCTCTGTCCATGGGAATTCTCCAGGCAAAAATACTGGAGTGGGTTGCCATGCCCTCCTCCAGGGGATCTTCCCAACCTAGGGATTGAACCTAGGTCTCCCATACTGCAGGTGTATTCTTTACTGTCTGAGCAACCTGGGCTATACAAATGATTTTATATGCTTGTCATAATTTTTCCCATAAAAGTAGAGGCCAATTAATCAACCATATGTAGAGATTATGGATAAAATCTCTCAGCATATAGCAATATTTGCAGCAAAGTTTTTAAGTAGGCCCAAGTGTAAGACAGAATTATCTCCCCAATTGTGTTGTATTTGTTACTAATAAACATTTTTTTTAAGTATTTTAAAATAAGAATCCAGGAAAACTATAAAAATATTATATATATTTTAAGATAACTATAGTTTCATATGTAAAGTTTTGAAAACCTGGTTAAAAATGTACTTGGTTTCTTTCTTGTCAAATATCTTTTCATCATCACAATATGATGACAAAAAATGACAATGACTCACATAGCTAGGAAATAGAATCCACGTTGTTGGTGACATCTTTTGAAAAACTGGTCTAGGAAGAAAGTGTCTAAATATATAGACTCTGTGAGAGAGGGAGAGGGTGGGAAGATTTGGGAGAATGGCATTGAAACATGTAAAATATCATGTATGAAATGAGTTGCCAGTCCAGTTCGATGCACGATACTGGATGCTTGGGACTGGTGCACTGGGACGACCCAGAGGGATGGTATGGGGAGGGAGGAGGGAGGAGGGTTCAGGATGGGGAACACATGTATACCTGTGGCGGATTCATTTTGATATTTGGCAAAACTAATACAATTATGTAAAGTTTAAAAACAAAATAGAATTAAAATTAAAAAAAAAAGAAAAAATATTTTTGGAGTAGTTAAGAACTTAGGAAAACAACTGAAATTACTTATAAAATCTATTTTATCTATTTATGTTTATTTTTGGCTCAATCAGGTCTTAGTGAAGGGACACAGGGACACGAGAACTTTCCTTGCAGCATATGGGCTCTTGTGGTGTATGGATTTCTCTCCAGTTGGGGCATGCAGGCTGCAGAGTGCATGGGCTCAGCACTTGCCCTAAGGCATGCGGGATCTTAGTTTCCTGACCAGAGATGGAACTCATGTCCCTGCATTGGTAAGCAGATTCTCAACCACTGGGCCAGCAGCAAAGTCCCTGAAATTACTTCTTTGTTTACCATTGTATATGGAAATGCACATTGCTGCATTACCTACTAAAACAATATGTTTAAAAAATTATAATAAGCCAAAGAAAATATTATCCTTTTTGTACTAATGAAAATAAAGGAATCACATGTTTTTATTTTATTTGTTTAATTTTTCTACTTATAGGGATTATAAATAATGTGCAGCATAGGTTCTAGTTAAGTGAAAAAAAGATGATTAGAAAACAATACAGTGTCAGCAATACACAATAATTTTTCACAGAGAAGAGACTGAAACACAACATTCCCAAAGAGAGTTGTTGTAAGGTTGTAGGATCTTTGACATTTCGAAGTTTCTTGTTTTAAATTGTTCTTAGATGTTAATTTTAAATAAAATAAAAACATGTACTCAATGCTAAAGAATGCTCAAACTACCACACAATTGCATTCATCTCACACGCTAGAAAAGTAATGCTCAAAGTTCTCCAAGCCAGGCTTCAGCAATACGTGAACCATGAACTTCCAGATGTTCGAGCTGGTTTTAGAAAAGGCAGAGGAACCAGAGATCAAATTGCCAATATCCGCTGAATCATGGAAAAAGCAAGAGAGTTCCAGAAAAACATCTATTTCTGCTTTATTGACTATGCCAAAGCCTTTGACTGTGTGGATCACAATAAACTGTGGAAAATTCTGAAAGAGATGGGAATACCAGACCACCTGACCTGTCTCTTGAGAAACCTATATGCAGGTCAGGAAGCAACAGTTAGAACTGGACATGGAACAACAGACTGGTTCCAAATAGGAAAAGGAGTTCATCAAGGCTGTATATTGTCACCCTGCTTATTTAACTTCTATGCAGAGTACATCATGAGAAACGCTGGGCTGGAAGAAACACAAGCTGGAATCAAGATTGCCAGCAGAAATATCAATAACCTCAGATATGTAGATGACACCACCCTTATGGCAGAAAGTGAAGGGGAACTAAAAAGCCTCTTGATGAAAGTAAAAGAGGAGAGTGAAAAAGTTGGCTTAAAGCTCAACATTCAGAAAACGAAGATCATGGCATCTGGTCCCATCACTTCATGGGAAATAGATGGGGAAACAGTGGAAACAGTGTCAGACTTTATTTTTCTGGGCTCCAAAATCATTGCAGATGGTGACTGCGGCCATGAAATTAAAAGATGCTTACTCCTTTGAAAGAAAGTTATGACCAACCTAGATAGCATATTGAAAAGCAGAGACATTACTTTGCCAACAAAGGTCCATCTAGTCAAGGGTATGGTTTTTCCAGTAGTCATGTATGGATGTGAGAGTTGGACTGTGAAGAATGCTGAGCACCGAAGAATTGATGCTTTTGAGCTGTGGTGTTGGAGAAGACTCTTGAGAGTCCCTTGGACTGCAAGGAGATCCAACCAGTCCATTCTAAAGGAGATCAGTCCTGGGTGTTCTTTGGAAGGAATGATGCTAACGCTCAAACTCCAGTACTTTGGCCACCTCATGCGAAGAGTTGACTCATTAGAAAAGACTCTGATGCTGGGAGGGATTGGGGGCAGGAGGAGAAGGGGATGACAGAGGATGAGATGGCTGGATGGCATCACTGACTCGATGGATGTGAGTTTGAGTGAACTCCTGGAGTTGGTGATGGACAGGGAGGCCTGGCGTGCTGCGATTCACGGGATCACAAAGAGTTGGACATGACTGAGCAACTGAACTGAACTGAACTCTTTGATATTAGAGTTTGGGGAATTGATTGAGCCAGAACATTACACTGTTTCTGTATACAGTTTAATTGACTCTCACTCTCCTTTCAAACCTTCCATACATGTCTGATACCTCCAAACCCATATTCCTCTTCTTTTAGAAATAACCTAAAGGTGGAGAAGATTGATGTTACAAGATTGGTACCATTTTATCTTTCTGTTGCCTTTAATAAGCTATATCCTACCATTTCCCCAGTGGCTCAGTGGTAAAAGAATTCACCTGCAGTGCTGGAAGTCACAGGAGATGCAGGTTTGATCCCTGGTCAGGAAGATCCCCTAGAGGAGGGCACGGCAACCCACTCCAGTATTCCTGCCTGGAGAATCCCATGGACAGAGGAGTCTGGTGGTCTATAGTCTACAGGGTCACCAAGTGTCGGACACAATTGAAATGAATTAGCGTGCATGCATGCAACTGTATCTTCACCTACATTTTCTTCTTCATCCTCTGTGAAATACCAAAGATACCTATCTGAAGTCTCAGAAAACCAACTCAAACTCGCTCAAAGTAAAATATATCAGCTTATTTATCTGAATATCTGGGGCCTGAGCTGACTTTCATCTCAGGCCTATACAACAGTATTTTCAGGGCTCATCCATCGGCCTCATGCTCTGGACGACTCTGTGCTACATTTGTGCCTATGTGCCATGTTCTTTGTTTGCGTTGTATTCTCTGTTCTCGTCGTATTCTCAAATGAGGTCTTCACACTTCAAAACTTTAATGACTGCAGGTCCAGAGATGAAATGATGCATAAACTGAGAGAGATGTTGTGCTGCTACAGAAGCGAGACGTTTCACGGACACTGGTGTCAATGTGCTTCTTCTCATTCAGTAACCACTCAGTATAAAATGGATGGGAAGTCTAGTATGTGCTACAGATTTAAACCATGTTATGAGTTCTGAAAGACAAATGACCCAGGATTTTTCCATAAAAGCTGCAGAAAACTTTCACGGTTTCCCCAGTTTGTTGTAAAGGGATTCCTGATTTGTCAAATTTAGAAATTCAGGGCTACCATTTCTTCCTCTCTCTTTCTTTGGTCCCATCTTCCTTCTCTTATCAATGTGTATTGATCTAACTTATTGCTTTCAAGAGTTGCATACATTTTATAGAATCAATTATTATATATAATTTATCCACTGTTTCCACATTTTATAGAATCTATTATTATATATAATTTATCCACTGTTTCCTTATTCTTATTTTGCTGTCATAAAAATACCAAAATAAATCCATTTCTTTATACATAAATCCTGATGTACTAGTGTTATTTCTGTAGATTAGATGTCCTAAATGAAGTTCATTGGAAATATCTTTTGGACATTTTTTGCAAAGACTATATATAGTTTTATTAAAGTTATAAAACTTACTTTCAATAAAATGTTATTATTAAACTGCAAAGAATTTAATTTCCAAGGATGACTCAAAAAATGATTATTTAGAGACAAAGAGGTAGTTTTGTTAGAGTGTTTTAGCAAAAGTTTCAAACTGGCTCTTTGCTTATTGCCAGGCAAAGCCATTAGCTCTCTTCCTCAGATTCCCTCCTTCAGGATCTGGCCAATTTCTCACTTTGGACAAATACATTGAATGAATGCTTGTGTGTGTGTGTTTTTTTAACAACTTAGTGTCTTTCTCAGGATAAATTTATTTTAAAGAGGGAACCATGGTACCTTTCATCCATTTTACACGTGATCACCTTGTATTCTCATATCAGAAAATGCTATCCTTTCACATGTAATTTTCAGAAGACTATCTAGTTCCTAACTTCCATGCCCACTCCTGATGCCCTCATTTGTTTTGAATATTTTATCTCTCTCCCATAATACTAATGATGGCAATCAATATTTGGAAAACTTCATGTGCTTATCTCATTTCATCTTCTCATAACAGTCATCTGAGGCAGGTAGCCTTACAATTCCTGGTTTAAATGCATGAAGATTAACACAGTCATGCTCAGGGTCAGACTTAATAGGCTGTGGAGCCTGGACTGAACTCATGAAACGTGGACTAGAGCCTGTACATTTAATTTCTTAGAATTCCTGCTTGGAACAATGTTGACTTCCTTTAGGTATCAAAAATTGGCATCATCCAGAGAGGCTTGAGAAAGGTATACATAATTTGCTACGACGAAGGGCAATGGAGACCTCTGAGTCTATAAAAAACAATCCATGTCTCCTTGGTGAGTTGGGTTTAAGATGGACATGGAGAAAGATAATTAGGTCCCCGCTTCCCTCAGTTTGTTAAATAACAGTATATAATCACAGATCTGCACTCCTAAGGCTACCATGTGTAAAACTTTATATTAATCTGGATTGACAGCAACAAAATGACATGGTTTATACCTTCAAGAGACAACCCACCGCTGTCTAGACCCAAGAGGAATCATAAAAAGGTAAGGAGTTGCCAAACAGAACCTGATCTAGAAGGAAGTTAAGTAGGCACTTTATGTTTTCTATTCCTCTGGTCTTGAGCTACTTAGATTGCCTTGTTCTGGTCCTGACTGAATAAATGGATTTCCACTCAGATTAACTTTCTGATTTTGAAAAACCACACCACCTCTGGGCTTTGTCTTAACTTTGATTTCCAGATTCACAGCTTCCCTGGACATTTAAGCTTTAGCCATACTGTCCTGTTCGGACTTTCAGCTTCTGTACAATTATTTCTAGTTGCTGCCAACAACCTAGTCTTAGGAGATGACTGTGAAAATACAGCCAATCCCCATTTTCCAGTTCTCTATGGTCTCTCATTTAATACTGATTTCTGCTGCTGCTGCTGCTGTTAAATCACTTCAGTCATGTCCGACTCTGTGCAACCCCATAGACAGCAGCCCACCAGGCTTCCCCGTCCCTGGGATTCTCCAGGCAAGAACACTGGAGTGGTTTGCCATTTCCTTCTCCAGTGCATGAAAGTGAAAAGTGAAAGTGAAGTCGCTCAGTCGTGTCCGACCCTCAGCGACCCCATGGACTACAGCCTACCAGGCTCCTCCGTCCATGGGATTTTCCAGGCAAGAGTACTGGAGTGGGGTGCCATTGCCTTCTCTGACTGATTTCTAGGTCTCATTAATCCAAGCAAAGCTTCTGAGTCACTGAACATATCTACATGCTGAGAGAATGACATGCCCCAACTCTGCAGGGGCAAAAACACTTGTTCTCAGGACCCTTCTATACCTTGCCCTATGGATTGCCTCATCTGACTGTTCATTCATAATCTTTATTATATTCCTGAATTCATGCTAAGAATTTAACAATCAATATCACATTTGATGCTCAGGAAAACTCTATGAGGTCAGTTCACTCATTATAACCACTATAAAGATGAAAAAACTAAAGCTCAGAGATGTTAAACAGCATTTCCAAGGTCTCGTGACTGGTGGACAGTGAAACAGGATCTTGACTGACTCTAATACTTTTAACCTTGACCTTTACTCAAAACAAGGGAAATACATATATAGTTTTCTACACATAGATAGTACACAGTCATTTTAAAAAGTGTATTTCATTGTCAAATTTTCATCTCTTAAATTAGCCGAGCTTGTGAACCCCAAATAGGTATTATAAAAAAAAATTGTTAGAGATGTCCCTGTGACTCAGATGGTAAGGGAGTCACCTGCAATGCAGGAGACCCAGGTTCAATCCCTGAGTCGGAAAGATCCCCTGCAGAAAGGAATGGCTACCCACTCCAGTATTCTGAAAAATACTGGAGAAAACAGATACTTCCAACTTTGCAGTCCATGTCTTGGTGCTCAGGCACCCCTTACCTGGCCACAGAGATGAATGCTGGAGGGAAATGGAAAGCCTTATGCATTGTCTAACTAAATTTTGTTTAGTGATATAACTACAGTAAATAGATAATATTTAACATCTTAACAAGAACAAAGTGATTTACTTCTGGTTGTTTGAAAAGAAACACTTGTAGACACTAATGTAAGATTCTTCAAAGACCAAGAAATCTGAATCAAAAGGTCTTATTTTAAAATAAAATCATAATATCCAAAGTTAGTCCACATGTGTTGATGATTTCTTGCTATGCTATGCTAAGTCGCTTCAGTCGTGTCTGACTCTGTGCGACCCCACAGACGGCAGCCCAACAGGCTCCGCCATCTCCGAGATCCTCCAGGCAAGAACACTGGAGTGGGTTTCCATTTCCTTCTCCAATGCATGAAAGTGAAAAGTGAAAGGGAAGTCGCTCAGTCGTGTCTGACTCCCAGCGACCCCATGGACTGCAGCCTACCAGGCTCCTCCGTCCATGGGATACTGGAGTGGGCTTCAGTATAGTCACTCAATCATATCTGACTCTTTGTAATCCCATGGATAGTCTGCAAGTGTGCTCTGTCCATGGGATTCTCCAGGCAAGAATACCAAAGTGGGATCCATTTCCTTCTCCAGGGGATCTTCCCAACCCAGGGATTGAACCCAGGTCTTCTGCATTGCAGGCAGATTCTCTGCTCTCTGGGGCTTCCCTGGTAGCTCAATTGGTAAAGAATTAACCTGCAATGCAGGAGACCCCAGTTCAATTCCTGGGTTGGGAAGATCCCCTGGAGAAAGAAACAACTATCCACTCCAGTATTCTGGCCTAGAGAATTCCATGGATTGTATAGTCCATGGGGTCACAAAGAATCGGACACAACTGAGTGACTTTCACTTCACTTCTTTACACTCTGAGCCACCAGGGACGCCCCCTCTTAGGGCTTCAAGTATTGGATAATTACCTGAGGAATCCTCTTAGCATTACCACCAACAGGGTTATAATTTCACAATGTGTTACTCAATTGTCTAAATTTTGAAACATCCACTTTTCTCAAATTTTAAGATAAAATGAAGCAGAGTATTGTGAAAAACAGCAATCTCTAATAAGTTCCAATTACCCCTTTGGACAAAAGCTCTGCTGCAGAAAGCGAAGAACAGTTAGTTTCTTTATTCCCACTTCAGATGCGTCAGTTAGAAAGAACTAATTGCACAATAATTAACATTTTTAAGAAGCCAAATATTTCAGACTTTATTTTTGCTCAGGAGAATTCACCTGCAATAAGAAAATCCGACATGCTGGCACATAGAGTAGGTCAGGCTCTTTGAAGGCAAATGTGCAAACTAGCAGGTATGTTACACATTTTCCATGGAACACACTTTCTAAAGATGACCTCTCATGAACTGTCTTCAGACTAATGCTCCTATTCACTACCTCCTTCTGATTTTGATATGAGTTTGAATACAATATCTACGTGGTGTTAGGAGACACATCTGATTTCTTACACATCCCTTAAACAATGGCTTAAGTAATACCATCAACAATGGCATTTTCATCTCTCGTGTCCAGTCTACATTCAAACGTGCTCTCATCTTTCACTCATGTTGCACTAGCTATATGCTTTTGTCTTTCAGGCCTGCAATATCGGAAAGCAGGGCACATGTTCTCTTGTGACTCATTATTTGAATAATATTCAATATTTCAGTCATCTCACAGAGTCATTGAAAGGAACTACATTCCTGCTCCCATGTCACTTAAGTATGTGCTGTGCACTGTACTCAGTCGCTCAGTTATGTCGGACTCTTTGGGACCCAAGGGACTGTAGCCCACCAGGCCCCTCTGTCCAGGTGGATTCTCCAGGCAAGAATACTGGGGTGGGTTGTCATGCCCTCCTCCAGGGGTTCTTCCCAGCTCAGGAATTGAACCCAGGTCTCCTGCATTGCAGGTGGATTCTTGACCATCTGAGCCACTGGGGAAGCCAATTTAAAATTAGGAGAGAAACACACACACACACACAAACAACCCTTCTCTGAAACTGTCAGATGCTATTAAAATTATGGTCCATTTTTGCTGAAGCCACCTCGGGCAGACCTCACCATACATTTCTTCCTTAATTCTGTAACAGTAAGGCTGTTTAGATACATTTTTTTTTTTTTAAGCAAAAGGCCAGAGGATAAAAACTGGAGGAATCTACACAGGAAAGAAATACACAGTATGAAAAATAACATTTCACTGACTCATATGAAAAAGACCCAGAAACTTCAGTGAGCAGTTAACAGGCTGTTAGTGAGTGTTTATGATGTGCAGAGCTTTGTGGCCAATCGTATATACTCTGCTGGTGAATGCGTTTATTTGTGATCCTGTTGAACCATTCATCACTAGCGCTGTGCTGCTCAAGTGGGGTCTGTGTACTGGGTAAGGTCATAAGTATAAAAATTGAGAGATAACACTAGGAACACTTTTTTAGAAATATTTATTTATTGGCTACACCAGGTCTTCATCTTGGTGTGTGGAGTACTTAGTTGCAGCTTGGATATAGTTCGCTGACCAGGGATTGAACCCAGGGCCCCTGCATTGGGAGCACGGAGCCTTAGCCACTGTACCATCAAGGCAGTCCCAACATTAGGACTTTTTATATGAATGTAACAGAAATTTTACATCATTTGCATCATTTTACATCATTCTAAAAGTTTTTAAATACTTACATTTTAAATTTCTTTTTTTCTTGTTCTTTCTTTCTTCCTTTCACATGTATATTGACTTTCCCGCACCTCTTTAGAGAACTTTCTCTGAGCTATCTGAAGTGCTGTCTCCTGGACTGCATTTCTCATTTTGCCCCAAATAAAACTTAATTTTCAACTCTCATGTTGTGTATTTTTTAAGTTGACACCTGTTTCTCAAATAGATTCTGAGGCTTCTCAGCTCACATAAGCCAATTGATCATAATCAATTTCTCTATGTGTGTGTGTGTGTGTATAGTATATTAGTTATATATGATCAATTGTGCTAATTATATTGATATATTATTAACAGTAAATATTATTTATTTTGATTCTTTGGAAAACTTTGACAAATATCCCAAGACAAAAATAAAGTGAGATGGCTGGATAACAATGTATGATTTACATTCATCATTCCAAATTCTCATCTGTTGCTGGTTAAATGAACTCTACTGATCAGCCAAAGTTGTGCTTTTACCAGTAGTCTTGTATGGATATGAGAGTTGGACCATAAAGAAAGCTGAACACTGAAGAATTGATGCTTTTAAATTGTAGTGTTAATTGGAGAAGGAAAGGGCAACCCACTCCAGTGTTCTTGCCTGGAGAATCCCAGGGACGGGGTAGCCTGGTGGGCTGCCATCTATGGGGTCGCACAGAGTCGGACACGACTTAAGTGACTTACCAGCAACCTAGAAACGTATTAGAAACCCTTCCTGGAAAAGGCATGGAATTAGCATATATCATGCTTGCTAAGTGCTTCCTAGGTTTTGTTTAGTAAGCTGTAAAAGTCACAAATCTCACATCATTATATCAAAAAATGAATATCTTTCTCCGTACTTTTGATCTGTATTTAATCATGGATCATACCATGGATTGTAAAAGGTTTTATTTCAACTATGTGTGAAATTAATACATGGTTATTAATAAAAGTGAAAGACTTTTAGAAAAAAAAATAAATTGTAGTGTTGGAGAAGACTCTTGAGAGTCCCTTGGACAGCAAGGAGATCAAACCAGTCAATATTTAAGGAAATCAGTCCTGAATATTCATTGGAAGGACTGATGCTATTGGTGAAGCTCCTATACTTTGGCCACCTGATGCATAAAGCTGACTCATTAGAAAAGCCTCTAATGCTGGGAAAGATTGAAGGCAGGAGGAGAAGGGGGAAGTAGAGAATGTGATTGTTAGATAGCATCACCAACGCAATGGACATGCGTTTAGGCAACCTCTGTGAGATGTAAAGGACAGAGTGTGCAAAGAGTCAGACAGGACTTAGTGACTGAACACAATGACTGATAAGTATCATGAAATCATCTGAGCACTGGTTAGAAATTCAGACCCACTCCAGACCTACTGAATCTGAAACAATATTTTTCAAGATTCCCAGGTGATTTGTATGCACATTAAACTGTTAAACTTTGAGATACATTGGCTCTGAAAGACTATTGTGCTGCTGCTGCTGCTGCTGCTAAGTCGCTTCAGTCGTGTCCGACTCTGTGCGACCCCATAGACGGCAGCCCACCAGGCTCCTCCGTCCCTGGGATTGTCCAGGCAAGAACACTGGAGTGGGTTGCCATTTCCTTCTCCAGTGCATGAAAGTGGAAAGTGAAAATTGAAAGTGAAGTTGCTTCGTCATGTCTGACTCTTAGTGACGCCATGGACTGCGGCCCACCAGGCTCCTCCACCCACAGGATTTTCCAGGCAGGAATACTGGAGTGGGTTGCCATCGCCTTCTTCAGAAAGACTATTTTGGGGACTCTCAAAAAATAGAACACTTCATAGTCTCCGAGAATAAAACTTACATTAAAAACTTTCACTGCAATATACAGTATATTTCATTTGTCAGCTCTTCAACTCACAAAGAAAAATACCAGCGTACACCTAAATCCCTAATTTGGATTCGTTTTGATTCTAAACTTATTCTCAGCAGTCTTTTGCTACTTGTGTGGCAGAACTCCTTGAAGAGAACAAGAGCAAATCCTAGCGCTTGCCTGGAATTCATATTGGAAAAGATTCAAATGTAAATCACCCTGGGCACTTTCAATTTAATATGGGCAAATTCAGTTATTCCATATGAACCCTGATCTAAGATATAAGGAAACTGGGCCATAGACCTTCCTGGTAAGGCTTAGTATTGGATGGTTAAAACAGGAAAGAGAACAGGGATTAAACACCAATTTAAATTTTAAATTTAAAAATTTTTTAAATTAAAAAAAAAATTTGGCAAGACCCATCAGAGTCAGAGTTTGTATAGTATATAGCTGTTTGAAAATTAAGAATCTTAGATAAGATGCAAAAGAGCAGAAAAAAATCCACAAAGAGAAGTCCTAAAGATGGGTAGGCAGTAAGGAACTGGTGTTGAGGAAAGCATTGGAAAAGATGAGCAAGTGTTTTTGTAGCAAAATCATTAGGAATGACTAATACATATGGACTAAGCATGGTATAGGTGTGATACACAAACAGCAACTAATCTATGATGAGGAATAAGTAGCAGATAAGGATCTGTTTTTGCTATCAAAGCAGGTTTTGTTGTTATTCAGTTGCTAAGTCCTGTCTGACTCTGCAACTCCACGGACTGCAGAACACCAGGCTTCCCTGTCCTTCACTATCTCCTGGAGATTGCTCAAATTCATGTTCATTGAGTCGGTGATGCTATCGAACCATCTCATCCTCTGCTGCCCTCTTCTTATTTTGCTTTCAATCTTTCCCAACATCAGGGTCTTTTCCAATGAGGTAGCTCTTTGCATCAGGTGGCCAAAGTATTGGAGATTTTTAGCTTCAGCATCAGTCCTTCCAATGAATATTCAGGGTTGTTTTCCTTTAGAACTGACTGGTTTGATCTCCTTGCTATGCAAGTGACTCTCAAGAGTCTTCTCTAGCACCACAATTCAAAAGCATCAGTTCTTCTGTTCTTAGCCTTCTTTATGGTCCAACTCTCATATCTGTACATGACTACTGGAAAACCCATAGCTTTGATTATATGGACCTTTGTCTGCAAACTGATGTCTTTGCTTTTTAATACACTGCCTAAGTTTGTCATAGCTTTCCTTCTAAGGAGTAAGGGTCTTAGTTTCACAGCTGCAGTCACTGTCAGCGGTGAGTTTGGAACTCCAAAAAATAAAATCTGTCACTGGGTTCACTTTTTCCCTTTTTTATTTACCATGAAGTGATGAGACCAGATGCCATGATCTTAGTTTTTTGTATGTTGAGTTTTAAGCAAGCTTTTCCACTCTCCTCTTTCACCTTCATCAAGATGTTCTTTAGTTCCTTTTCACTTTCTTCCTTGAGAGTGGTATCATCTGCATATCTGAGTTTGTTGATATTTCTCCTTGCAATCCTGATTCCAGCCTGTGATTCACCCAGCCCGACATTTTGCATGATGTACACTGCATGTAAGTTAAATAAGCACGATGACAATATACAGCCATGACATAATCCTTTCCCAGTTTTGAACTACTCCATTGTTCCATATTGGAGAAGGAAATGGCAGTCCACTCCAGGACTATTGCCTGGAAAATCCCATGGACAGAGGAGTCTGGTAGGCTACAGTCCATGGGGTTGCAAAGAGTTGGACACGACTGAGCGACTTCACTATTGTTCCATATAAGGTACTAACTGTTGCTTCTTGATTTAAATACAGGTTTCTCAGGAGACAGGTAAGTGGTCTGGTATTCTCATCACTTTAAGAACTTTCCGCAGATTGTTGTGATCCACACAGTCAAAGGCTTTAGCATAGTCAGTGAAGCAGATGTTTTTCTGGAATCCCCTTGCTTTCTCTATGATCCAACAAATCAAAGCAATTTGATCAAATCAAAGCAGGTAGCTACAATAAATTTTTGGAAATTTATACTCAGTTTTACCCAGCTAATCTCTCACTTTTCTTGCCATTATGTTTAAATGCTTTAAAATAAAATATTTCAAAAATAGCTGTAATTTGCATTTCTTGCTATGGAGGAGGAGGATATTATCCTTTACCTTTTTAGCTGCTTCTGTCTGGTTTAAGAATTAAATTGGCCTAAGTCAGATTAATAGGAGAAAATTAAACAAAAGTTTAACAGTGTGTTTACATGGGAGGGACCCAGGAAAACCACATAAGTCACCAAACTAAGTTTCTGTGTGTATGTGTAGGTTTTATTTATTTATTTTCCAAATTGGCCAAAAGAAAGTGAAAGTGTTAGTCACTCAGTCGTATACCACTCTTTGCAACTACATGGACGGTAGCTTGCCAGGTCCCTCTGTCCACGGAATTCTCCGGGCAAGAATACTTGAGTAGCCATTCCCTTCTCCAGGGGATCTTTCCACCTCAGGGACTGAACCCAGGCCTCTTGCATTGCAGTAGTTTCTTTGCTGCTTGAGCCACCAGGAAAGCCCGCAAATGGCCAAAACCTTCACCTTAAAAACCACGTTCAATGAAAGACAAAAGAGAATGTTGGCAGAATAGTGGTTTGGGACTTCAAAGGGCTGTAAGGCAATACACATGGGGATGGAAAAACAAAAGTTTGGTAAACAAAAGTTTGTTGGGCCAGGCAGAGACAGTGAGATACAGGTATGAATTTTAGCAAACAGACTTTGCCAGGTTCCTCCCTGTCTTCTTCGCTGATAGCTCAGTTGGTAAAGAATCCACCTGCAATGCAGGAGACCCTGGTTTGATTCCTGGGTCAGGAAGATCTGCCGGAGAAGGGATAGGCTACCCACTCCAGTATTCTTGGGTTTCCCTTGTGGCTCAGCTGGTGAAGAATCCACCTGCCATAATGCAAGAGACCTGGATTCAATCCCTGGGATGGGAAGATCCCCCAGAGAACAGAAAGGCTACCCACTCCAGTATTCTGGCCTGGAGAATTTCATGGACTATGTAGTCCATGGGGTCGCAAAGAGTTGGACACAACTGAACAACTTTCATTTTCACTTTCCCTGTCTACACACTTAGTTCATACTATAGCTCTCTACAGTCATAGCTCTTTCCTGGGGCAGGTTCTACACCTACATTCTTTTAGGTAGTTGGAGGGAATTTCTAAGGCTTGTCTTGCATCTTTGGGGCTTTAAAAATAATCAGCCTAAATAAATAGTCATACAAAAGAGATGTAATTTGAGTCGGTAAAGTTTGCCACCCTACATCACCTCAACTCCTATCATTCACCGCACACCACCCAGCCTGAAACTATACCAATTTCAAGTAATTGCATTTCCTTAACTGATGTCACTCTTTTATTTTCCCTAGGTGTTACGAACTGTGATAATTAAATGAGGCAATTAACTGCTTAGTTCTTTGTCCTTTTTATAGCTCAGAAATCAGCAAACTTTAAGTCAATTCAGTCAGTCAGTCATATCCAACTCTTTGCGACCCCACGGACTGCAGCATGCCAGGCTTCCCTGTCCATCACCAACTCCCCGAACTTGCTCAAACTCATGTCCATCAAGCTGGTGATACCATCCAACCATCTCATCCTCTGTCATCCCCTTCTCCTCCTGCCTTCAAATTTCCCATCATCAGGGTTTTTTTCCAATGAGAATCCATCTGATTATAAATAAGTAAATATAGAAGTTTTAGAGTCACAAAAACTTTAGAGGATGTTGGACACCTAAAGCTTTGAAATAATGAGGCTTAAGATCAGAGAGCTCTTGAATTTTCTCATCCCTTTAAACTCTGAAATTCTATCTCAAAGCTTCCTTCTCTCAGCGAAGGGAAAATTTACAGGATTGCCATCAAGTTCTATTCCAGGGAAGGATGCATTTTCAACTCTCAAAACCTCTTCCTGATGCTAGTTGGGTTTCTCTATCCTCAACAGTTGGCCTACCTGATATCTCTTTAGCACTCACATCATCTCTCTTTTCTGTTTTCCTCCATCCTAGCAACTTTTCAAGAGCCAGAAGAAAGATGAGAGAGATGAGGTCAATACTTTCAGAGACAGGTTGAAACAATGGGTAAATTCGAATAGAGATTCTATTTCTCCCAGACCCTATGCTCATTTCACCTCACCTGGCTTCAATCCCAGCTTCTTATTCTTGCTTTTATTTCCCTTCTGCTGTTTCTTTCCTTAAGTTGCATTTCTGATGCCAGGTGGGAGCAACAGCTGAACACGGTGGAGGCGTAAGATACGGAGGGCTGGATGAGGCTGCTAATGATGTTCTCTGACAAAGCAGTCCCATTCTAGCCTCAGTGATGGATAGTATCACTGGAGCAAACCCCACAAAAGTGTTCAACTTTTCTCATGAGTCTGCAGTTTCTTCCAAAAAAGTGAAATTGTATCAAATGGTAAAGGAAACAGACATCTGTTTCCTTCAGCAGTGACTTTCAGACAGGGCAACATAATATAAAATAAAACCCAAGGCCAATTCCTTATTGAATTGACCTGAGTTAAACTTGGATTGAAATTTGTAGCCTTTAGAATAGAGATCACATAAGAATTGCTATTTTTTGAAGTGTATGTACATGCTAAGATGTACACCCCAAGACAATTCAGGGAGGATATGAAAAGGTTATTCATTTGCTTGTCAACAAATATTTGTGAATATTTGCAATAAATGTCATGAATTTGCCTGGCAGTAAAGTGTCTATTAGGTATCAGGCAGCTTGCTAGGCTCCATCATCATCATATCTACGTGGGCCACAGAGAATTGTAGAAAATTTCACGTTGATGCCTTTCTGAATTATGGGAAATATTTCCTATGAGATTCACATTTCTGAAGAGGAGAATGGCATACAGTTCCAAGCTATTATTAAGTTTGAAGCCATCCGAACACCTGCAAGATGACTTGTACATGACAAGGGCATCTGTGACACTTCATGGCTTTGGGACAATGTCCTGGGATATTTGGGGCTTCCCTGGTGGCTCAGATGGTAAAAAAAAAAAAAATCTGCCTGCGATGCAGGAGTCCCTGGGTTCAATTCCTGGGTGAGGAAGATCCCCTGGAGAAGGAAATGGCTACTCACTCCAGTATACTTGCCTGGAGAATTCCATGGACAGAAGAGTCTGGCGGGCTACAGCGCATGCTCAGACCCGACTGAATGACTCACAGTTTCACTTTCCTGGGGTATTTACTGATTGTTACGTGTGGAGATCTGATATTGACAGAAGAATAAGGAAACGTAGTTCACTTATTTTTCTGAAATACAGTTTGTATAGAAATGACACGGTTAAAACTATACCATTTTGCCTATTAACATTTCAATAGCGACTTACTTATTTAAACTGGGCTCGTTAGAGTCTTCAAGAACATCTTAACACACATCAACAACACCCAAAGAGCCATAGGAAAATTAAACGAGAAGCCTAATTTATCTGGTGGTCAAGTACAACCATGTCATTCGATGTACTAATAATTGTTTCTCTGTAAGGATAGTTGATACACAAAATCTAGTATGGCAGAAACCTGCAACCAGACATAAAACTTATTTGAATGAGATTTCAGGGCTTTGATATCATCTATTTTGACCCATAATTTTTCAAATGAGACAATTGAGACCCAGGGAAATTATTTATGGACTTTAGTCTTAGTAAAAAATAGATGTGCTTGTTTCAGAACAGGTTAGACCAATAACAATAAAAACTGAGTTTTTGCGTTTCTTGCTTTTCCATCATCTCTCTCTTCCTCTCTTCCTCATCTGTCTCTCTTTCTCTTGCCTTATACCTCTCTTCTCCCTTTCTATGATATCTTGCCCCTTGTTCCATAAATAATTTCTTGGTTGATACTTGAGCAGAACATAGTACAAAATGGGACCAGAAAAAAACAAAATATCTAAACGCAAATTATCCCAGTTTGTAACATCTGGGGTAGTAGCAATGTTACAGAAAGAGATTTCCTGCCATTGTGGCTATTACTTAAGAACGCATTTTGACATTTTCCAAACTTTAATAGCTTACAACCTATGGTTGTGTCAATAATGTAACTTGCCTTATTAAACATGAAAGAGAAAAGCAGGGGAAAATGATTCCAGATTTGTTTTTTGCATTCTTCATTTAAATCAGAAAAGCAGACAAGAAACAAAGTATAAAAGAACTTCCTAAGGAATATTATGCAACTTCGATCAGCTTGCATGATCATTCAGTGTTACTAATGATATAGATGCAGCATGAGTGCTTCAGAATATTTTTATAAAGTAGGGAATACACATTTTAGGACCTGAATTCACAGCTATTGGAAAAAAGAAAACCAGATCCTGTGCTTCATCCATTCACTGCTCTGATAACTCACACCACCACCTGCCCTCAAAACCAGCTGTGCCCCCACCTCCCGATTCTCTGTCTCCACTTTCTGTCTCTATCTTGGCGCTCTCTCACTCTCTCCCTTTTTCTTTCTTTCCTTCATTCATCTTTCCTTTATCTCTTGCTCTCCTTTTATTCTCTCTCATAAGAGGGGAAGGAATTTAAGCTCTCATGCCCTGCTGTACTCTATGAACAAACTGAGCATTGCACGTTTGTAAAATACAATTGTCTTTTATTTACAATTTACATTTTAAATTGAATTTACAATACAATTATTTTTAATCATCTTTTAGCAGCAAACTCCCCAGGAATGCCAAGATGAATTAGTCCATCCCAGACATGTCACAGTTTCTTAGGTGGCACAGTGGCAAAGAATCTGCCTGCCAATGCAGGAGACTCAAGAGATGCTTTGATCCTTGGATCAGGAAGATCCCCTGGAGTACAAAATGGCAACCCACTCCAGTATTCTTTCCTGGAAAATTCCATGGACAGAGGAGCCTGGTGGGCTATTCAGTTCATGGGTTGCAAAGAGTCAGATATGACTGAGCACATGCACACACACACACACACACACACACACACACACAGACATGTCAAAGTCAGTCTTTCAAGCAAAGAAGTGCGTCCTGATTTGGGGAATGACCAACATTCCTATTCATATTTGGCTGCTCCTATGTCAAAGTGAATAGCTGTCCAAGAATTTGAGATGATGCTGGAGTTCGACTGGTCTTTCTCTGGTAAAACTTTGTCTTACAGAAAGATCTGAGATTCAGTCACACTATATTAACTAAAGAACATTTAAAGTGCTAGAAAAGAGATTGTGTGCTCAGTCGGTTCTGACTCTTTGTAGCCCATGAACTGGAGCCCATTGTGCTCCTCTGTCCATGGAGTTTTCCAGGCAAGAATCCCAGAGCAAGTTGCCATTTCCTACTCCAGGGGATCTTCCCAACCCAGGAATCAGACCCACATCTCTTGGCCTCCTTCATTGCAGGTAGGTTCTTTACCATTGTGCCACCTGGGAAGCCCTAGGAAAGAGATTATAGACTTTAAAGTGATATCCTTTAGTCAAGTCCAAGCACCAAGTTAAAATGGTTACCTTGGAGCTATAAAAATCAAATACATCATGAAGGCAATCTCATACCCCTAAAACAGGTAACAGTTGTTTGGCTCTGAGGAGAAAGAATTAAAGAAGAGAAAGAAGGAAATAGAAAAAAGAAAAAGAAATGAAAAGGATAATTAAAGATAGCTGCTGCTGCTGCTAAGTTGCTTCAGTCATGTCCCACACTGTGCGACCTGAGAGATGGCAGCCCACCAGGCTTCCCCGTCCCTGGGATTCTCCAGGCAAGAACACTGGAGTGGGTTACCATTTCCTTCTCCAATGCAAGAAAGTGAAAAGTGAAAGTGAAGTCGCTCAGTCGTGTCTGACTCCTAGTGACCCCATGGACTGCAGCCCACCAGGGTCCTCCGTCCATGGGATTTGCCAGGCAAGAGTGATGGAGTGGGTTGCCATTGCCTTCTCTGAAAGATAGCATAGGGACACTATTTGAATTGAAACTAAAACTCCCAATTTATATGTGGCCATGATGTCAGACTATATGTAAAAGAGATAAACTGCATTATCTATCATCTCACCGGAATGTATCCTTCTACTGGAATGACCTCTTCCAACCCCCCTTGACCATTTTCCTATATTCCTTAGTTTGCTATTCTCCTGGTCTTTCCTCCTCATTATAATGTTTGAGGCTTTTTTTTTTTTTTTTTTTTTTTTTTTTTAAGAAAAGAGAAAGGATCTTTGAACTGTATCTTGAGGGTTTTATAGGAAAGGTTTGAAAGAAACTCAATGGATATGCTAAATAAATACACTCCTGGAGTGAGCAACTTGAGGTTGTGCCCTCAAACTTTAACTGAATAAGACTTTTGCAAGATAAATTGTGAATCAATGCAGTTCTTTCCCGAGTGGAGTATAAGACTATATTCATACTTGAATTTTATAGATATTTCATTTATCTCTCTGGGTTTTCTTTTTTAAAAGAATATTAAATTTCTGATTCATTATTTTAATTTTTTTTTTTAACATTCCTGAGACTAGCCTCTCAGGTCAACTACTCCTCAATGCAAATGTGCTTCATCTAAATTCTTTTACTGGAAGATTCAGTAGTGTCTTGGTAAGTGATGAGACAGGTTTCAATTGCAAGCTATGTTCCTTATTAATTGTATGAATTTAGATATGTTATTAACTTCCTGAGACACAAGTTTCTCATCTACAATATGATGTATTAAATTAATTCATCTCATAGTGTTGATATGAAGACTAACAAACCAGGGTCTCATCAGAGCAGTTATTTAAACCCTGACCTGGGTGTCTAGTGCAGCCTGACTCACTATGGAGATTTGAATTTGTTGTAATAATGTTGAATGGAGATCTTCAGATATGACTTAATGGGAGCTGCACATCATAAATTCCAGCCAGGCAAGATGGGGATTTCTGCTAGCCAATCTGCTTCCATGAAGCCCAGGGCTCACCTCTTTGATAAGACCGGAAGTCATCAAACAAACATGAGGCATCTCAACTTTTCTGCTCCGTCAGAAAAGGTTTGGGTTTCTTGACTTTAAGCTACCTACCCCAATTTCCCATCTCCGTGTACCTCCCCTCAAAGCTTAGCCTGTGTTACACTGGATTCCCTGCCTGGAAATTAATTTAAAAATAAGCATTCTTACACTCAGGATTCAAATTCAATAAATAATAGCTACCTACCCCTCCTTGGACTTTGTCAAATTATATACTCTGAGTTGTGTTTATGCTTCATGACATGATGTGTTTAAAGAGAAGTTGTATTTTAGTGTCCTGGTCTGTGTGCGGGTTGGGAAAGAACTTTCAGACACAGTGTATTACAGAAGGAAATGTGTTTATTAAGAATAAAGAGCAGAAGTAAAGAGGGGTGTTGCAGATATGAGGCAGAATGAGAAGGGAATAGAGTTTTTCAGAGCAAGAGATGCTGTTAATACAGTGGGCTGGCTCAAGGGAGAGCCAATGCCTTTCGTGGGCTAGTAGCCAATTTTTGTAGCCTCAAGACAAACAAATGCCTGCTGGAAGGGTGGTATTAGGTGATTGGTTAGGGTGCTAGAGGGTGGGTATTTTTACCAAATATGAAGTCAGGGAGCTGGCTGATTTATATCAGGGGGCTCATGGCAATGGTTGCTATGGGGCTCAATCAGTTCCAGAGATAACCTTGGTATGGGTTTCTGCACCTGTGACGTTGGTATAGGGCTCCACAGTTAGTCTCTAATGACCCCCAACCAGAGCTCTTTCTCTTGAAGCAGTCTCAGAGTCGGGGAAGGCCCAGGCCATACAGAAACCCCAAGTAGTCCAGTAGTGTGATGCCTCTATAAATTTCTGCTCCATTAATATTTCAATGCTTATCTAGAGGGAAGGATAAATGCTATGTGGAGTAAAGGCAGAGAGTAGCAAAAGAGGACCAGTATTTACAACTTTTAGGCTCTCTTTCATTACAATGAGAAACTCAGCTCCATTTCAAAGTTGAAAACTCACCATCTAATAAAAAAATTCCATAGTTAGTTGTATCTAGTCTCAGAAGAAAATTTACCCGTGTTTATTCTCAGCATACAACTCAGGGTGTTATCAACACTCCTTCTGAAAAAGTAGCTTACCAAAGTAGTACTTCCAAACGTTTGAGAGGTCCATCTTGCTATATTTCCGATATTTCCGTGTATGTGTGTGTTCCTGTGTATGTGTGTGTTTTTGATTACTGTCCCTTTGGGTATCTCTCTGGTACTCAGAGAACATTTTGCCTCCAGAAAGCTATGGAATGGAACATTCCATCCATATTAATTAAATCACCCCCCAATCCCACACTAAACTCAAAACTAAAAATTTATACCTTATTTAATTCCTATTTCAAATTAAATCTAGCCACATTCCTCTTAAAGGCCTTCAGAACTTCTACAAGATTAATTGATAAAAGAAGATACTCATTATAAAATGCCTATAACATAGAGATGCCCTAAAGTAGAAATTAAATCCCTTCTTCAAATCAAATTACTGCGAATAAATAAATTCAAGATTAAATCCCTTTGCTGTTGTAAATTCAAGTCCAAAGGAAATTATCTTGTTCTTATGTGTTAAAGCACAAAAATAAGTCAACATTCTTAACTTGTCTTAAAGAAATTAAAAATCTTTGCCTTTTCCCCCTGCTGATTTATCTTAGCTCCATGGTTTCCTCATGCCTGGGAGGAACTGAAGTTTTGTTATCCTTGCTCTTTTCAGTGTCTTCCACTGGAATAGATATACATGTTAATTTTCTAGGGCTGTCATAACAAAATACCACAAACTGGAGTGTTCACCAGTGGTCCCCAACCTTATTGGCACCAGGGACCAACTTCACATAAGATGATTTTTCCCTAGACCATGGTCGGGGGAATGATTTCAGGATGATTCAAGCATGCTATATTTCTTGTACACTTTATTTATATTATTATTACATCAGCTCCATCTCAGGTCAACAAGCATTAGATCCTGGAGTTTGGGGACCTCTGATTTAAACAGTAGAAATGCATCTTCTCACCAATCTGGAGGCTGTACGTTCAAGATCAGGGTGTTGGTGGGCTTGGTTTCCTCTGAGGCCATTTTCCTTCCCACTGTGTCCTCACATCACTGTTCCTTTGCTCATGCACGTGTTGGGTATTTCTCTTTGTGTACGCATGTGTGCATGTATGTGTCCAGATTTCCTCCTCTTATAGGGACACCAGTCATATTGGATTAAGCCTGCCTTCATGACTTCCCTATAAGGGAATCACTTAAGACCTTATCTTCAAATGCATAGCCTCGGAGGTACTGGAAGTTGGAACTTCAACATGTCAATTTTGAGGGAACACAATTTAGCCCCTAACAATGCAATCCTTCAGGATCTCAGAGGAATAATTAATTCTATGTCAATTCTCTCAAGGGTCCAAAGGGACCCTAGGATAAACAAATCATTAAAGCACCATTCCAGCTACCAGAAAATTAAAAAAGAAAGAAAGTCAATTCTCATCACCTACGGTAGCTTATCCAGGAAACTGTATTCCTGAAATTAAGCCTTTGATACTGCCGAAATTTATTGCAGTAACTCAGTGATGCCTGAGAGGTGTCAGGAAGAGAAATCCTTCACTATATTAGCTTTGCCAGCGTGCGTGTATCCTAAGTCTCCTCAGTCCTGTCCGACTTAGTGCAACTCTATGGACTGCAGCCCACCAGGTTCAAATGCCAATCAACTTGGGTCTCCCTGGAGAACACCAACTCTGAATTTATTATTAGTTGGGAGACATCTTCCATCATTAGATTATTTCCATTTATTTTACCATTTGTCAGGGGTGGGGGAGGGGATGCAGTCATGTAAAGTATCTCTTTAAGCAGAGAGACTGCCAAGATAATTGTATTTTATTAATCTTTAAAAATTTCCAAAGGGGTAGCCACTTATTGAGCTATCATTTAATTTCACCCAGAGTATTAAAAAGCTCTTGGTTTTCATTTTTTATTTGTTCCCATATCTCTGGCACCTTCATGGTGAAATGGTAAAACCATCTGCAGATTCCTTAGTGAATGGGTGTTTTATACCTGTAACAGCACTGTTTGCCTCTTGCTGTAATTGCTAAAGCTTAAGTAATGTCTCCAGAAAAGGCAATGGCACCCCACTCCAGTACTCTTGCTTAGAAAATCCCATGGACGGAGGAGCTTGGTAAACTGCAGTCCATGTGTCGCTAAGAGTTGGACACAACTGAGCAACTTCACTTTGACTTTTCACTTTCATGCATTGGAGAAGGAAATGGCAACCCACTCGTGTTCTTGCCTGGAGAATCCCAGGAACAGGGGAGCCTGGTGGGCTGCCGTCTATGGGGTCGCACAGAGTCGGACATGACTGAAGCGACTTAGCAGCAGCAGCAAGTAATGTTTCCTGGGCTTCCCTGGTGGGTCAGATGGTAAAGAAACTGCCCATAATGCAGGAGACCAGGGTTCAATCCCTGGGCCAGGAAGATCTCCTGGAGAAGAGGATGACAACCTACTTCAGTATTCTTGCCTGGAGAATTCTATAGACAAAGGAGTCTGGTGAGCTACAGTCCATGAGGTCGCAGAGTCAGGCACGACTAAGTGACTAAAACATACACACAGGTAATGTTTCCTAGGGAATTTCCAAAGTGCTCTTGGTCCTTTGGAACCAAGCTGGTCACATATTTCTCCTGAACAGAAGAGGAAGCACCAGAACATAGAGGGAATGGAGTGTACGTGGTTTCAAGAGACACAGAGTTTAAAACAGATTCTGCATGGGGCGGAAGTTCATTTATAAAGGCATGAGCACCAATGTCTCTGCTTATGCGTCTCAGACACTATCACTCTTCAACTCTTCAATGTTCCAGACACTGAGCAGCATTTGCTTTTGATCCATCGTTTCTTGGAAGTTGTGGCAAAATGCCCCTAGTATTCTGATTTCTTCTTCAATTACTTTGTACTTTCAAAAAGTTCACCCACTTGACTTCCTAAGAGTTAAACCTGCTTATTAAATTTCATCTGATTGTATCTTTATTTTATCGAGGGCTGATTTTATCTGATTTTATCTAGGGCTGTTTGCTGGAAGTAAGTACCTTAGTTTTATTACTTTCCTTTGCTTTCTGGCCCTGACATTTGTTTTTCTAACAGGCTTCTTTACAATTTGCTTTATGGTAAGATTTAGTAAAATTTCATAAGTAAGTGATATGAAATTAATGAGTTCTGTCAGAAGCATCTACACTCATCTTAGTATATTGGATTAGCCTACCCAGTGACTAGTCTCCTGTCAGAGAGTCAATAACCCAGACCTGCAGCTGAATAAAACATTCTCCCAGTATTAAAGAAGAGAGACACTTTTATTAACGAAAGAACAAAACCAAGCTGGTCACATATTTCTCCTGAACAGAAGAGGAAGCGCCAGTACACAGAGGGAATAGAGTGCACACGGTTTCAAGAGACACAGAGTTTAGAACAGATTCTGCATGGGGCGGAAGTTCATTTATAAAGGCATTCTCAGTTGTATGAGAGCCCGGAAACTTCCTGCTCATATGCCCTTCTGTAAACGTAGATTCAAAGAGCTAATTGAGATAATCAGAGATAATGAAACAAGAATTTGTGAGTTGGGTGGTGAGGCCCTGGGGAACTTTGAGGACTGCTATGCCAATGGACGTGAGTCTGAGTGAACTCTGGGAGTTGGTGATGGACAGGGAGGCCTGGAGTGCTTCGACTGATGGGGTCATAAAGAGTCGGACACGACTGAGCGACTGAACTGAACTGAACTGAACTGATGCCAAGTAAATATATACATTTCAGACACATACAAAACCCAAAAATCTTTAACAAGAATGCATGCTGAAGGAAAACAAAACTTCATCTGAGGCTTTCATTCCAAGATGTATGAGCAGACTTTAGGACATGGTAGAAAGAAGTGATAATAGCATATAAAATCTTCAGTGAGTAAGGGAGTGCCACAATTATTATATTGCTCCTAATCTAAAAACACAGGATATTTTTAAGGTGTGATTTTTAACTATAAATATAATTACTAGCAAAAATATCAAGCAGGACATGAAACTATAAAAGAAAATACTCATGAAATCAAACTCAGAAAATAAAAGAAATAATTCATATAAACGTGAAATATATTTGTAACTTAACCAGCTACGATGGAATCACGCTTGCTTGTGCTTATGCTCAGTCATAGTTGCCATTTCCTCCCCCAGGGGATCTTTCTGACCCAAGTGTTGAATCCCTGTCTCCTGTGGCTCCTGAATTGGCAGGCAAATTCTTTACCACTGAGCCACCTGCGAAGCCCATAACAGAATCATAGATGTATTAAAATATTTTTAAATACAGCTACTCTTTTTCAGTCAATAAAACATAATTCATGCAAATGCAATTTGTAAACTCTAAAACAAATGCTGCTGCTACCGCTAAGTCGCTTCATTTGTGTCCGACTCTGTGCGAACCCATAGATGGCAGCCCACCAGGCTCCCCCGTCCCTGGGATTTTCCAGGCGAGAGCACTGGAGTGGGTTGCCATTTCCTTCTCCGCTAAAACAAATGAGAGAGTGTCAAATTTGACAACTAAAACTTTGGACAAATATTTACAAGAAAAGCAAATAGATATAATAGAAGCAATATTACTATATAATTTAAATTTTAGAAAGAAATAAGAGCATTGCGTGGAAATAAATTAGGATGTAAAGTCACAAATCACATTGTCTAGTAATACAGTATCAACATAAATAAAGAAAAAAGAGGTACACCTACAGTAAATTATTGTAAGATCCTGGGAAACCTCTACCAGATCACGAAACATTGTTAAAATGACATAGAGCTTGAATCATTAATATATTAGCTAAGAGATTTGGGCTTTGTAGGTAAACAAAAATATGTTTAAATCCCACTTCTCAGCTTGCAAGCTTCCCTGGTGGCTCAGACAGTAAATAATCTGCCTGCAATACAGGAGACCTGGGTTCGGTCCCTGGGTTGAGAAGAACCCCTGGAGAAAGGAATGGCTACTCACTCCAGTATTCTTGCCTGGAGGAGCTCCTGGACAGAGGAGCCTGACAGGCTGCAGTCCATAGGGGGGCAGAGTCAGACACGACTTAGCGACTAACATTTTCACAGCTTGCAACGTGCATGTGTGCTGAGTTGTGTCCGACTCTATGCAACTCTATGGACTGTAGCTCACCAGACGCCTGGGTCCTCGGGATTTTCCAGGCAAGAATACTGGACTGGGTTGCCATTTCCTCCTCCAGGGGATCTTCCCGACTCAGGGGTCAAATTTGCATCTCCTGTGTCTCCTACATTGCAAGCAGATTCTTTACTAATGAACCACTGAACAGAAGCAACTTTTTTGGGTTAATCTGTCTACAGAAGACTCAGTGGCCTCATGGGTACAATGCAGAAAAGAAAAACAAACAGCTTTCTGGATTATTGTGACATTAGCAATGTGACATAGAAAAAAAAAATGTTTGGTACACTGCTTAATATATAGAAGAATTGCAAAATATTTTAATTATTATGATCATTACTACTCTTATTAGGTATGGACAATTTATCATAAAACCAACTCACAAAAATCTCAATAAGTGTAAGTGATCTATAGTACAAGAAGCACAGAAATTAATATCAAAAGTTTATATTTACTATAAATATATTAAAATTAAAATAAATATATTTTCACAAATAAAATTCCTTTCATAAAAATTAAAATTATAGTAGAAAGAGTGAGAAAGACATTATTACTCAGGAGCCAATAATGTTAAAGAGAACACACATGTTGTTCCCTTAAACTCAGGAATTAGACAAAGACCCCCACCATAAGACAATCAACAGTGAACAGTATACATATTATTAAAACACATTTTACTGAAGGATATAACTTTCAATTTAAATAAATGAGTGGAAAAGCTTAATGACTTTCTGTATAGGAGCCTCAATATGTCAATTATCTCTTAATGAGTTTATAAATGCTCAATTTACCTGTTAATGACTGACTGTATGGAATGATTTCAATTGAAGTCAAAATTCCACATAATTTTTAAAATATTTAACAAAGTTGTTTTAAACATCATATACAAGAAGAAAGGGTGATAATTACTAGAATATTTTTGCAAAAAGACTAATGTGAAGAAATAGATTAATAAACTATTTAGAACTATTTCTATGCAATAACTATATATGTATATCCTACAATAATTTAAATTTGTGACATTTTCTCAAGAACAAATAGGCTGTTGAAAGAAAGAATATATATAGTTTATAAAACCTTAGTGAAAGTAAACTTGGCACTTTCCTATGGGGAAAGAAAGTATTTTTAATAACAATTATTGGGAGAATTGACTAAATAAGAGACAAGAATTTAAAGCCACCTCTCTTATACACCGGAGAAGGTGATGGCACCCCACTCCAGTACTCTTGCCTGGAAAATCCCATGGATGGAGGAGCCTGGTAGGCTCCAGTCCATGGGGTCGCTAAGAGTCAGACACGACTGAGCGACTTCACTTTCACTTTTCACTTTCATGTATTGGAGAAGGAAATGGCAACCCACTCCAGTATTCTTGCCTGGAGAATCCCAGGGACGGGGGAGCCTGGTGGGCTGCCATCTATGGGGTCGCACAGAGTCGGACACAACTGAAGCGACTTAGCAGCAACTCTTATACACACTACAAAAATTTTCTTTTTATCTAATTCCATGAACTGCAACTTTTGCATTCACTCACTCACATTTTTTTATAACACATTGTTTTCACTGTCTTTAAATTAATACATATACATCATGGAAGATGGGAATATAGGGAAAATTGCATGGAAGATATTAAACAATATTTATGGATCTTATTACCTAAAGATAGCTGTGGCTAACATTCAGTATTATAGTTTGTCCAGCTTCTCTCTCTATATATAGATATATATATTATAGATATATATGTGTGTGTATGTGTGTGTGTGTGTGTGTGTGTGTGTGTGTATATATATATATATATATATATGTGTGTTATACTTTGTCCAGCCTCTTTATATATATAGCTTCCCTGGTGGCTCAGATGGTAAAGAATCTGTCTGCAATGCGGTAGAGCCAGGTTCAATCCCTTGGTTGGGAAGATCCTCTGGAGAAGGAAATGGCAACCCACTCCAAGTATTCTTGCCTGAGGAATTCCATGGACAGAGGAGCCTGGCAGCCTACAGTCCATGGGGTTGCAAAGAGTCAGACACAACTGAGTGACTAACACTTTCACTTTCATATGTGTATATACACACACACACACACATATATATATACTTGCAATACTTAAAACTTCTTGCTGCCGGGTAAGACTTAGCATAGAAAAACTTTGAGACTTACCCCTGATAGCTCTCCTCTGCCCATCACTCCAATCGTGCTACACAAATAGGCCTTCTGACCCCACAGGTCCATGACAGTGGAGATGAGAGAATCCACTGAAAAAAGCCTCAGATATATAGACTCAGAGAACAGACTTATAGTTGCAGGGGGGAAGGACAGGGGGAGGGGATAGTTAGGGAGTTTGCGATGGACACATACACACTGCTATACTTCTAACTGATAACCAACAAGGACCTACTGTCTAGCACATGGAACCCTGCCCAATGTTATATGGCAGTCTGGATGTGAGGAGAGCTTGGGGGAGAATGATGTATGTATATGTATGGTTGAGTACTTTTGTTATTCACCTGAAACTATCAGAATATTGCTAATCAGCTACACCCCAATACAAAATGAAAAGTTTAAAAATAAAAATAAAATGCATATTAGGTAACAAGGCATGTTACGGTAATTCTGTGGGAGAGAAGAGAATTCTGCTGAACTCCAAATGCTTCAAATAGATCCAAGCGGCTGTCTGTATCTGTGCAAAATTCTGTCTCTGGCTTATCATTAAAATGGAGGCTATATGATTTAGATTTTAAGAATATAGATTTTAAAACTAAGCAGTAAAAACTAGTTTAAAACTAGTTCAGCTTTGTGAACTCAAGCTGTTTTTTTCAGCTCATTGTTCTTCAGTCTTGCTCTAAAAATTGGCAGCACTACAGAAGCAATGTCTTAGGATGTCCCAATTTTGAGTGAATTAAATGAAATAATACATGATAAGAGTTTTGAGGTCAAAATATATAATAATATAGCTAGTGATTAACAAAGTGATTTCAGAGACTCATTTGTCTGGATTTTTATTTCCGTTCCATCACTTGGGTAAGTTTTTAAATCTTTCTGTGCTTCTCTTTCCTCATTTGTAAAATAGTGGTAGTAATTATACCACTACGTAGGCTTACTGTGAACATAATGAGTTCACACATAGCAAGGTTTAGAAGAATGCCTGGCATTTCTAGAAATGTCAGATTTTTCTGTCACCATTTTATAGATGAGAAAACTGAGGCACAGAGAAGTGAAGTGATTTGCTCAATGTCACCAGCAACTCAATGGAAGAAGTTTGCATTGAACACAGGCATTGGACTTCGTGGTTATTTTCTTAACTACTGTAATGCCTGCGTTTAATATATATTACATATTATTTTTATTGTTAGTAGTTAAGTCAGAGGTGGCACACAAGGATGATTTCAAAACATTTCTAAAAACTAGAAAAAAAAAGATTAAGAAATGAGTCCTGCTTATTTCTTGGATAGTGGTTGTTGCTCCTATGTATGTATATACGTATGTATATAAGTATCAATACCTATCCATTTATGTATATCACATTTAATCCTCTACCTCTACAATCCATATAATATGATTCTCATTTAGATAAAGATTGAGTGTGAGGTGTGAGGAATGCTATGCTTTAATTATATGTGAACCCAACATTAGAATTAAAATCTAACCTCAAAGCCTGGGTCTTTCTATGACACAACACTACGCCAATGTCTTATTATTGGTCTGATGTTCGCTTTGCTCCTGCATAGTCACTGTACTCAGAACCTAGGGTTGTTTCATATTTAGAGTAATCTGCAGAAGACACTTGCATTGCCTTGGTTTCCCTGGAAATCTCAGGCTCTGAGGAACATCAACATGGGGGGTCAGGAGATGGCAAAGTGAAATAATCAGAGTTTCACTGATGACTTCCTCCCTCCCCACTCAAAAGAAGCTTTTCCAGAAAAACAGAAATGCAAAATGGATCCATGATAAAAATACTAATAATACAGTAGTTCCCATCTTCAAAGCCTTTGATATCGCTAAGTGTTCTATTGGACAGAAAACATCAACATGCTTTCTCCTCCTTTGATCTGGATCTTGAATTATTTGACATTCTGGTGCCCAGAGTCTACCCTTTCAAGGTTTTCAGGGTAGTTGCTCCACAGGCATGCTCTCTATGTTTCATTTCTGGGTAAACACTACAGCTTCATTCAGTAGAGATGGGATTGCTTCAGTGGTAGGCACTTACTGGCTGCCTCCTCAGCTTCCTTTTTTTCTGCCAGCAAGAGTTGAATTTCTTCTTGGTAAATTACTTCTCTACCATTGCGCTACAGCCTTACTTTTGGTAGAGACTGACCCCCAATTCCTGGGCTTCCCAAGTGGCGCTAGCGGTAAAGAATCCGCCTGACAATGCAGGGGACTCAGGAGACTTGGGTTCAATTCCTGGGTCTGGAAGATTCCCTGGAGTAGGAAATGGCAAACTGCTCCAGTATTCTTGCCTGGGAAATACTATGGACAGAGGAGCCTGGCGGGCTACACTCCATGGGATCGCAAAGAGTCCCACATGACTGAGCAACTGGGCACTCATGACCCCATTCCTAGTTTCAGAGGTGGAGCCTGATTGGTCTAAGCTAATGTTCCATCAGGATCCAGTTTTGGCCAATGAAAGAGACTGAATCTAAACGTCTGAGCACCATTTATTTTATATTAGCTGCTTAGTCTTGGCTAAGTTACAATGCATAAATTTCTCCATCTATAAATTTACATATAAAATTTGATAGGAGAAATATTAATAGATACATACTTGCTGAATGCCATGAGAATTATTGAATGGGTAACTCCATAGTTTACTTGTGCAATGCTTAAGGTTCTTGGGGCCCTCCACTGTCTACTATAGCAAAAAGAAGCTATTAATTCAATAGAAAAATGCTGCTGCTGCTGCTAAGTCACTTCAGTCGTGTCCGACTCTGTGCGACCCCATAGACGGCAGCCCACCAGGCTCCCCTGTCCCTGGGATTCTCCAGGCAAGAACACTGGAGTGGGTTGCCATTTCCTTCTCCAATGCATGAAAGTGAAAAGTGAAAGTGAAGTCGCTCAGTTGTGTCCAACTCTTCGCGACCCCATGGACTGCAGCCTACCAGGCTCCTCCGTCCATGGGATTCTCCAGGCAAGAACACTGGAGTGGGATTCCATTTCCTTCTTCAGAGAAATGCTAGTGAAAGCAATTCCTTTTAAAGATGAAGAGTGTACTGATCAGAAGGTGGAGTGGATAGACCTAACGGTATGAAAATATGCTTCAAAACAGTACAAAGTCCTTCTCTTTGTTTAATTAGAAAATACTGCTTTCTAATCTATTCCTGATCACCTTGATCTTGTTTATTCAGCTGAACTTTTTTTTTCCCCCTAATCTAGGAGAATTCTCACTATTAAAAGAGGCATAAAAAGAGTTAGCCTCTCAGTCATGTCTGGACTCTTTGCAACCCCATGGACTGTAGCCCACCAGGATCCTCTGTCCGTGGATTCTCCAGGCAAGAATGCTGGAGTGGGTTGCCATTCCCTCCTCCAGGGGATCTTCCTGATCCAGAGATAAAACTCATATCTCTTAAGTCTCCTGCATTGCTGGCAGATTCTTTACCACTGAGCTACCAAGGAAGCCCTCAAAGAGGTATGCTGCTGCTGCTGCTGCTAAGTCGCTTCAGTCGTGTCCGACTCTGTGCGACCCCATAGACGGCAGCCCTGTCCCTGGGATTCTCCAGGCAAGAACACTGGAGTGGGTTGCCATGGCCTTCTCCAATGAGTGAAAATGAAAAGGGAAAGGGAAGTCGCTCAGTTGTGTTTGACTCTTCCCAACCCCATGGACTGCAGCTTACCAGGCTCCTCCACCCATGGGATTTTCCAGGCAAGAGGACTGGAGTGGGGTGCCATTGCCTTCTCCGCAAAGAGGTATAGGGCTCCCTTAATTATTGCAAAACAATGTGAAAAAAATCAGAAGATACCAGTTTCAGAGAAGCGGCTACTAATGCTAAATATGTTAACTTCCTCACCTGGACAATAAAATAATCACCAGGTTCCACTGAGGTACAAATTCCTGTTGTTGCCTGTTGTCGCCTTGTAAAATTTTCACTTCATTCACTGCTATTGAACAATTCACTGCTATTTTAGAACAATAATTTTAGCTTCATTATTCAAAAAGACCAAACTGTTATCTAAATAAGCTACTGATTGAATCACTTCTGGTCTTTGCCATAATTCACAACAATGTTTAAAACTTCTAATCATTATTAATTATAACCCAGATGCAAAATAATCAAAGCAGTTAACTTTTCTTGAGTGTTTCCTTGTGCCAGAGATTGTTGTTAGCAATTTATACATATTAACAAATTTAAACTTCCCAACCTAGTCTGATGGGATAGGTTTGTTGTTATCATAAACCTCATTTTAGAGGTGAGACAAGGCATGCACAGAGAATTCATGCAACTTGCTCATGTTTTTTCCACTAGTAAATATTACAGCCCGGATGGGAACTCAGACAGTCTGTCTCCTGGAGTCAGTCTGCTATTGACTACAGGACACAGCAAAATGTAATTGCTACCTCCTCAATTTCCCCACATACCTCTTGCAATAGTAGCAGACCCATGCTTTACATCATAGTTTAGCTATGTCAAATCGGGAGACTGTGCCTCCCAAATTCTTTTTGCAAAAAAGAAATTAAATAAATAAACCCTATCAAAAGTTATAGGCAGCATACAGTCAGTATACACAGTCTGGTTTATGAGTAGACCTAATGAATAAATAGGAAAATTATAAAATCGATTTTGAATGTTTATTGTAGCTTTAGGGAAGTTCTCTTTTATTTTAATATTCACTGAAACAGTCCAAACACCTGAATACAAAAAGTTTAGGACAAAAAAGAGAAAAACAACTAGGAACTAAATAACATTAAGCTTGATGTTGTTCAGTCGCCAAGTCATGACTGACTCTTTGTGACCCCATGGACTGCAGCACGCCAGGCCTCCCTGTCCCTCACCATCTCCTGGAGTTTGCCCACATTCATGTCCACGGAAGCTATTAAGAAGCAAATTTATTTTGCTTGTATCTGAATGAAATTGTTGTATCTGAATCAAAGAGTAAACACAAAACTGTGTCTAAAACACACAACTTTCAACTTGTTTTTTAATTTTTAAATTCTGAGTAATTACTTTTAATAATTATTTTAAAGGTAATATATAACATATTTATTTTTTCATATTTAGAAATAGCCAAGTGTCCTTCTGGGGAGAATGAGACTGAGGTGTTCCTCATCTTTCTTTTATGCTTCAAATATAATCTTTCTTTTCCCCACCTCCATTCTAAATTAGCCTGCTCTTTTATCCATCTTACAGACTTCCCTGGTGGCTCAGATGGTAAAGCATCTGCCTGCAATGCTGGAGACCCAGGTTCGATCCCTGGGTTGGGAAGATCCTCTGGAGAAGGAAATGGCAACCCACTCCAGTAGTCTTGCCTGGAGAATCCCATGGACAGAGGAGCGTTGTAGGCTATAGTCCATGGGGTCGCAAAGAGTTGGACATGACTGAGTGACTTCACTTCACTTCACTTAATCCATCTTATCAAACCCCTATCCTCTGTTTACAAAGAAACAGGAAAGCTAAACTGATACATTAATTCCTGGTCATGAAAAGGGGTATATTTCTGACCCTTATTTATATACAATATAATCACTTTATAAGAAGTGACAACAAGAACAGTCCTAAAATGATGAGTCCAATTAAATAAAACAAACCAAGTGAAAACAGCTGAAAATGTTAAAAAGTGAAAAAAGAACTTTTGAAGTTATTCTTTCTCCCTGATTTTGTTTCATTTTGTTTTCCAAAACAGAAAGAAAGAAGGAAGGAAGGAAAAGAGAACACACAAAAGCAAAGGCTCCATAGGCAGGGGGAGAAGGTGGATAACAAGTTTTCTTAAATGTTTCTACTTTCTCATTTATGTTCTTCATTTTTGGCTTTTCTGTTTCATTGTCCACAGGCACCTGGGCTTTGATGGAGATGCAAACTCCCTAACTCCCATGAATCCAATGCTGCCTGTTACTTTTATAATCAGAGCCCACATGGTAATTACCGTCATGTGTATAATCAGTGTTCCTGAACACTCTCAATTACTATTACCGAGTGATAAGGCAGACATATGTTTTGTTTTACATTTTATGAGGTAGGCAATGGATGTAAATTTACTATTCTGCACAATCAGATGATATTTCATCATAACGTAATTAGTCAATTAATGAACAAATATTGCTGAGAATTTAACACGACTCCAGAATGTGACATAGTCTTAAGGCCCAAGGCTAACTGAGTGGAGTATATTTCCTATTGATGTAATAACCATAATTCCAAATGTTGCCTGAAACAAAGCAACTTATTACAAATGAAAATACATGTCACCCGTGTAAGTTAATGATTTCTACTTCTAAAAGAAAAATGGAAGACTACTGTAATAAAGTATCAAAAATATGGGAAGTATGTATGTTGTGAACCTGCTGTGTGTATCAAACACTGATCTGACCTGCATAAATGCCCCTTTGGTGTATTAGAATATTTGAGGTCAAGATCTGCAGATGAATGTGAACATTACAGGTACTGTATTTAGCAGAGGGCTGGTAACTAACTCATCAGAACCAGTCATTGGGAATTGCATTACACAAGCAAGGAAACGTTATGGGCACAATAAAATTTAGATTCAAATAAAACTCTTTCCTTGCACCCAAAATAAACACAAGATATCTTTCCAAATCACTTTTTCTGTATGCAAACAAAATGCTTGAGAATCCATGGCCCTGATATCATTTCTATACCATTAGAACAATGCTCATCTTTTACAGTCTGTAAATTTGACTCCATAGGCAGTTTTTCCCACTTAGAGACTCGCTGGTTCTTGAAGTACTATTATTGCACAGTGAGGGTTAGAATGTGGAAACTGGAGTCTGACTACCTGCCTTCAAATCCCTGTTTATCATCTTCTCATTCCTATAAATTTAACTTCTTTTGGTTCTGTCAGTTTTATCATCTATAAAAATGATCATGATAATAATGTTGTGTACTTCCTAACTGTTTGTGTGAATTAAATCAGTTTCTACATAGAAAGTGCTTAACACAGGAGTTAACTCTAAATATAGTCTAGCGATTGTTAAATGTATTGGGGTAAAAGGAAACAGCTGAATATTGAGTGAGGGCTAGAAAGTGAAGGGTAAGAGAATGAAGAGAAAAAAGCATAAAAAAGATTTTCTAAAGGTCAAAAGAGCTCTTTCTTCAATCATTGGCCATATTTTGGTTTCTTAATACTACAGTTCTCAAAGAAACACTCCCTAAGACAGCAAGATGAATGACCCCAGGGTATTGAAAACAGACGCCGGGCGTCAGGAGTGAAAAAGGGAGAACAGCTGGGTGTTTTCACTGATGCGACAAGTTTGTTTGCAACATAAGGTCTTTGACTTTAGCCTCATATTTTAAGCTCCATTTTATATATTTATTTAACAGACGAGCAGATTGTAGCACAGATTCACCTTTTGTTCTTTATTTTACGTGAGTTTCCTAAGCCATAATATAAAGTCATATACTAAAAGCGCTTCCTCTTTTTGAAATGAAACTTTCAGATAAAAGGGAGTTTTGCCAGAGATATTATCAATGTAACTGAGACAGAATAATAAATAATATTTGCTTTGTTTTCCCTTGAGGGTGGTAAAAATAAAATTAAGATGATTTGCACAAAGACCACATCAATCAACAATATTGCCAGGCAGACTGGTTTAAAATCCTTTCTCAATGTGTGATCTTCATCAAATTATTTAATCTTTCTAAAATTTGGTTTCCAATCATGAAATGGGGATCATAACTGTCCTAGTTTGTAGAATGTTTGAAACATTTAAATGAGTCTATATAAAGTTCGTAGAACAGAGCTTGCATATAACTACCCCTCAGTGTTTGCCCATCTAGTGTCATTATCAGTGATTGATATCTGATGGAACGGGTCCTATTAAATTGTTTCCTATGATGTACCTCATAAGTATAATCAATTTCCTGAACATGACTAGGAAGAAACCAGTTCTAAGGAACAAAATGGAGAGCAAGTACATATTTATCATCAACTTTTCTATAAAGACATAGATACCTGTAGAGATGGAAGATACCCCTTGGAAAGATACCCCTTCCATTCTACACTCCAGAGAATCTACACCATGGTCATGACAGCCACATTATTTTATGAATGATGAAATTCATCGGCTGCCCCTTTTTGGGAAAATGGTACCCTCCCTTACCATTATGAATGTGGTTGAGCACTTTTGTGGGTAACATTCCATGAGCTTGTCTGGTGTCCCATACTCTTGATCTTAAAGTCAAATCTACTTCCTCCCAGTCAAACCCACAAGCCCTGAATGCATTCACAACACAGCAATAGACAGAGTGGCCTCTTGCAACCTTCTTTCTGAAAAGCTACCAATCTATGCTAACAATAAAGACACTCATTTTCAAAAACTCAATATTTGCCCTTACTCTTTTTTTAAACAAGAGGACCTTAATGCAGGGAGTTTGTTTGTTTGTGTGTTTTTTACCGAGGTGAAGAGGACCTGCAAAGCCAAAGGGGAAGCAATGAGGTAGCCCAGAAAATGACAACAACCAGAAATGTCTACTACCCTCTAATAGAGAGACAAGGGAGGAGGTTCAGAAAGAGAGCCTAGGGGCTGATGTCTGTTGATGAAAGTTGGAGCCATGAAGGGTTGAACCACCAGGGAGATGCAGCTGCTTCTGGAGGTGCCACCCAGTCAGAAACGGAGGAGGAGAAACACCAATCTTCTCTCTTCCCACCACCCATCTCCAGCCAATGATTCCTGTTAGCCAAAGCCAGCTGACATGGGAGCCGGGGAAACTCGGGCTGCAAGGGATCTAAGAATTCTTAGCTCTAAGGAGAGGATTTCCCCAGAGTGAAGAAAAGATAAAGGAAAAAAATATATAGGATTTGACACACGGTTCATGCTTCAGCCTCTAACAACTTACCGAACTGGTATTTGGTATCCTATCTGATACTGTAGTCAGCACAGATATTTACTATGTAAATGTTTGCTAATAGAGCTTTCCATTCTCTTTGCCCTGACTTTTTAGACTGGAAGTAACTTAGAAGGCTGGAAGGACAAAAGAAAGGGAAGCCAAGGTGTGCTTTGAATGTCTTTGTCCTGAGATATCTGTTTCTTCATATATTCAGTTTTAGCGCCTTTAAATTAGTTTAACTTTTAGATACTTTACCAAGTTAAAACAATGACTGAGTTATAAGTCAAGATACCTAGGGCAGGAGAAATGTCCATAGCCTCTCTCACAGTTGGAACTATAATACCAATAAATATCATTTGGAATCCCAAAGGACCACAAAGCTCTGTATAGTCAAAGCTAAGGTTTTTTCCAATAGTCATGTACAGATGTGAGAGTCAGACCACAAAGAAGGCTGAGTACCAAAGAATTGATACTTTTGAATTGTGCTGGAGAAGACTCTTGACAGTCCCTTGGACTGCAAGGAAATCAAACCAGTCAATCCTAAAGAAAATCAACCCCAAATATGCATTGGAAGGACTGATGCTAAAGCTGAAACTCCAATACTTTGGCTACCTGAGGCAAAGAGCTGATTCATTGGAAAAGACCCTGATGCTGGGAAAGATTGAAGGCAAAAGGAGAAGAGGGTGGCAGAGGATGAGATTGTTACAGCATCACTAACTTAATGGACATGAACTTGAACAAACTCAGGGAGATAGTGGAGGAGAGGGAAGCCTGGTATGCTGCAGCCCATGGGGTCACAGAGTTGGACGTGACTTAGTGACTGAACAGCAACAACAAGGCCCAAAGAAAAGTCATTTTCTTTTTTTCCTCTGGAGCTAAGAAAGAGACATCTCTTTTTCATGATATATTTAAAAAATGGAAATTTTACAGCATTATTTATCTTATAGTCCCAGCAATTAGGAATCCCAGTTAGTGGAGAGATACCTTGGTTCAAAGAAGCATGGGCTCTGCCTTTTAGAAGACTAAGTGTTCTGTACAAAACTTTTCCTTTTAGACATCATTTTGCAGGAGAATGAACTTGCCCCATCTCCCCTCTACACTGGGAGCTCCTGGAAGCCGAAAACCAGGTTTGACTGTTTATTTCAGTCTCTTTCTCTAGTTATTAGCACAGGTCTTTAATTTTAACAAATCACAAAAAGTTCTGAAATCTTTTCTGAACAGTCCCACTCATATCATGTGATCCTTTGTTGGTATTTCCTAAGGATCTGATATGACAACTACTGAATAACTAAAATCTTCTAGAACAGTCCAAATTTTGAATATTCTGTATACTGTTATGGCAAATACCAGAAAAGATGTCTCAATCTCTGGCTTGAGCAATATCAATGCAGTGGATGAACTTTATACAACTGGGGCAGAAAACTGTGAAACTTCAAGACCCTCCGCTCAGCCCTGGTTTATTGATCAACATGACACAAAGTACAGAGTATAACTTCTGGAGTCTAAAGGTCTTGGGTCCAAATCCTCCTTCTATTTTTTACTAGAGATTTTCCAAAGAGTTTTCAAGAGTCTTTTTAAAAAAAAAAAAAATCATTTGATTGGACTTAGTTGCAGCCTGTGGGATCTTCAGCGGCAACATGTGGGATCCAGTTCCCCATACAGGGATCGAAACAGGCCGCCTGCATAGGAAACATGGAGTCTTAGACACTGAACCACCAGGATATTCACTCCATGATTTTTTTTTCCTTCAGAAAGCACTGTTCAGTCAGAATTTTACATGGAAAGCAGATACAAATAATAGATCAAGTATGAACTTTCCTCTTGGGTCCTCTAGGGGTCAACCCATTTGGTTTTCCCTCTGTCATGCCTAACTCACCGCCCTGTGTCCCCCTGCATTCACAAACACAAAGCTCTGTGGAACAAAGGTGGGAAACCACTGATTTTGTCTTTCAGAACTTGGGTTTCATCATCTCTAAATTAGGAACGATAATACTTATCTGAATCAAGTGTGTTTATCACCAAAAAATTTCACAGCCGCAGCACTGATTTAGTGTTTCATCTTCAGATAAGATCTTACTCTTGGAAGCTTTTTTCTAGTTGGGGAGAATGAATTTGTGAACAGTATAAGTTTCCATCTTAAGTCCCGGCTCCTCACATTTTCTCCAAATTCTGCTTGGAAATGAAACAATATTTTCTTTATCTTATTTCTCTCTTGACACACAGAGCTAAACATTTCAAGCTGAAGGGAATTTGACTTCAGTTTTTAATGTAAAATGGACCATTAGTATAAGAGTTGAGTGAAATGGATGGGGGCCATCTTACAAAAAATCAATTCAAGTCAGATCCAAGGTGACCCTAGGCAGCAGTTTTATCAATTGGTTAACAGGTACAAAACACAGGTTAAAAGTTTTATAGCCTTCCATAGCAGATTGAAGTATTTCCAGCCTTTGCTAAGAGTTCTTCACCAGCCTCTTGCCAACCCATCCCAAAACCAATGAAACATATTTCCCATTTTTGTAACCTACCATACAAGTTATGCTACTAATTTCTATATCAATTACTTATTGCTACATGAAAAACCACCCCAGAAGCAAAATGTAAAACAACTGTCAATAATTTGTATTTGCTTATGATTCTGGGTTAGCGATTTGAATTGTGTTCAGCGAGAGGCTTTTTTTTTTTTTTTTTAATTGCTAGTTTCACCAGGGTACTTTATAAGCTTGCACTTAGAAACTGACTCAGTTGTGACCACATCATCTACAATGGCCACAGGCATGTGCCTGGGCTTTGCCAACTGTCAGCTACAGCATCTCTGTTCTCTTCATTTCCAAGTGTCTAAGCCAGGATCATTGCCATCTTGGTCATGAAGTTCTTTTTGAAAACACTGTAACACAGATTTATTATTATGAATTATGAGTTGTTTTTTTTTTGAAAATTTGTACTTATCCTGATAATCAAGTAAGGAAGATTAGGAAAGTCTTATTTTAAAAAATGAGCAATAATGAATTCAAAGTTTTTCCAGAATTGTTTCTCAATCACTTGAATTTAGAAATACTTTTTCAGAAGTGACAAAGGAACATGGAGTTGTATCTTGTGTCTTGAGACGTATTCATTATCTTTGGGTTTCTTGATGGAAGGCCAAAATATTCTTGAAAGAATACCGACAGCTCACAATTTCTTGAGAGATGAGAGAGTCAGACTTTAAAACTTGTAGGAACAGAGGTAGCTAAAAAGAATATGAAGCAAAAAACCTAACAGTGATCTATTAGTGGATATAGTGTGGCCTCCACTAGGACATAATGAAATCTCAAGCGTTTTGAGTATTTTGGCTCAGAGGTTAAAACGTCTGCCTGGAATTCAGGAGACCGAGGTTCTATCCCTGGGTTGGGAAGATCCCCTGGAGAAGGAAATGGCAACCCACTCCAGTACTCTTGCCTGGAGAATCCCCTGGAGGGAGGAGCCTGGTAGACTACAGTCCATGGGGTCGCAAAGAGTTGGACACGACTCAGCGATTTCACTTTCACTTCAGCTTTAATTTCTAGAGAGTCATAATCTGCAATAGCCTACCTTTATCATATACTGTTTTTTACTCAGCTGGGAGCCAGCTAACTAGATGTGGTCTTCATGAACTGGGTCCAGTAGGAACTACATATTTATTCAAAGGTGACTATGGTCTCATGGGGGGAATAAATGGATGCTGGCAACCAATAAGCAGCAAAAGTCCACTCACTCTGTCTGATGAAGATTGTTATGCCTACAATAGAGGTATCTGACAAGTCAGTCCCAAAGTGGCAAGCAGGAGCTTCATAATCACTTCTTTAAAGTATTGAAATGCGGATGATAAGTCAATTTCAAGGACAAAAGAATCTTCTTCATTTTCCTTCTGGATCAACATTGAGGACTTTACTGGACATACACCTTGAATAAACCACAATTAAAAAAGACACATGTACTCCAATGTTCATAACAGCACTGTTTACAATAGCCAGTACATGGAAGCAACCTAACGTCCATAGATAGAGGAATAAATAAAGAAGTTGTGGTACATATATACAACAGAATGTTACTCGGTCACAAAAAATGAATGAGTTTGAGTCAGTTGAAATGAGGTTAAATGAGATGAGGTTAAATGAAATGAGGATAAACCTAGAACCTGTTATACAGAGTGAAGTAAGCCAGAAAGGGAAAAACAGATATCATATATTAACACATACATATGGAGTCTGGAAAAATGATACTGATGAACCTATTTGCAGGACAGGAGTAGAGACACAGACACAGAGAATGGACTTGTAGACACAGTGGGGGAAGGAGAAAGAAAGAAAGTGAAGTCCTTCAGTCGTGCCTGACTCTTTGCAACCCCATGGATAGTAGCCTGCACCAAGCTCCTCTGTCCATGGGATTTTCAAGGCAAGAGTACTGGAGTGGGTTGCCATTTCCTTCTCCAGGGAATCTTCCCAACCCAGGGATCAAACCCAGGTCTCTCACATTGTAGACAGACGCTTTACTGTCTGAGCCACCAGGGAAGTCCTTGGTGGGGAAGTCCTTGGTGGGGGAAGGAGAGGGTGGGACAAATTGGGAGCATGGCATTGACGTATATACACTGCCTTGCGTATAATAGACAGCTAGTAGGAAGCTGCGGTATAGCACAGAGAGCTCAGCTTGGTGCTCTGTGATGACCTGGAGGGGTGGGATGGGGAGTGGGGCAGGCTCAAGAGGCAGGGGATATATGCATACTTATGGCAGATTCACATTGTTGTACAGCAGAAACTAACACAATGTTGTAAAGCAATTATCCTCTAATTAAAAATAAATTGAAAAATAAATAAAAGAAAAAACATTGAAGACTTTTGGTCTTGGCATGGAGGATGTGACTCAATTGAGCAGAACTACTGAAAACTCTTCTTTTTCAATGGTAAGTCCTCTGGACCCTCTTCTATCTTGTGGGATTCCTGTCACTCAGGAAAGGGAAAAAGGCAAAGCCTCACCAAACCTGATGAATTAGCACACTGCCTCTTGGAGCTTCATCATCACATGCCTGTGTACACTGCCCTCTCAGCAAACCCTGCAGGGCTGAGGTTATAACTCCACCTCCAGCTGCGACTGTCTGGTGTGTGGTGGTTTGGAATCTGATGACTCAAAGCCATCATCCCAGGTAGCAGCCGGCTGTCTTTGGATTTCTCTCCTCTCCTAATGTTCCATTAACCTCTCACAGCTGGTCTCCCTTTGCACCATCAGCATTCTGGCTGATCTCTCCCCTTCTGGCAGGGAGGTTCATCATTAATACATCCTCCCCCTGCTTCTCCTCCTCTCCGCCTACCAGTGCTCTCTATTAGTGCCTGCTGTGCCAGAGGCAATCCAACCCGCTGTCTGCTCAGCAGCAGCTTCGTTGGGTTTCAGCACTGTTGGACCCTAAGGCAATGTGGGTCCAGGACCATGAGATACTGGGTTGGAAGCAATGTTAGGGTACCTACTTGTGTAAGAACAGGAACTCTAGGAGAGTTGACCTCATTCCCTTATTGACCTGCTAGCATGCTCTTGTTCAGACTCCAATATCTGTAAGAGGATGCTCTCTTGCCTGGCTATAGCTCAAATTAACTACAACAATAATAATCATAGCAACAATGGTTAATACAATCATAATTAAAAACACTATCATTATAATAACACTGGTCAATTTTATGTAGAGGGTGTTAACTGTGCTATAACCCTGCCAAATGCTACACTCTCCGATTAAATTCTAACAGCGGCTCTGTGAGTTAGGTAATGATGGTAAGGCTATACCAGGTCACAGAAAGTTTAATAAAGCTGCCCAAGGCCATCCTACTGGTAAGAAAAAAGCTTGTACTTGATCCTGACTTCTCTATTATTTCTTTAAAGCATGAGCTTTTAACCATTATGCATACTAATAGAATATCTACCAGCTTGGGATTTTATCTATATCAACATTTCAAAACTAAATGTCATCTAGTATTCAAACCATTAGAAAGGTTGATAGAAATGAATTTGGTCTACTTAAATATACAGTGCATTTAGTTTGTATGGATTTAAAAATAAAACATCAAAAGAATTCCCAAGTGTAGTTCTTCAGGTAACCAAGGACATTTCCTCCCTCTCTCCTATTTTTAAGGGCAATTGTAATTGAGAAGCACTGATGATTCATGACTATTTGATTAATAATTACTTTTCTCATCAGAATAAGTTAGAGTGTAATTTGCAAGAAAACTAGGGCCATGCCTACTTACCTGTCCCAGTGCTTAAGGTAGTATCTGGCATACTGTGGATGCTCATAGCTGTTGAATGAAGAAGGAAAGAAGAAAAGAAAAAGAATGATGGAAAGAGAGAACATCTCCAGTGATGCCAGTACCATGCTATCAACAGTCAGTACGGACAGTTCACTTCCCTGCTGGTGGTTTCCCTGTGTCTCCATCTGAGGGCATTATTTGGACTTAGGAGTATCTGTCCTTTATGCTGAGCAGTTCAGAAGGTCCAGGGAGTTAAGCCAAGAAGCTCCCTTATTGAGTAATTCAAGTTTGTGGATAAATAACCCAATTTCTTAACCCTTCAGTAGGTGATGCTGAGTGAAAGGAAGAAAGAAAGGAAGTAGGAAGAAGTGCAATGGAATAAAGAAGAAAAACAATCAAAGAAGGAAAGAGTATAAATGAAGAAATAGAAAAAAAGAAAAAGAGCCAACATGAGGAATGGAAACAAGGAAGAAGGGAGGGAGGTAAAGAGACAAAAGGGAGAAAATGACAGAAAGAAAAAGGAAAAGAGGAAAGGAGAGGAGGGAGAGAAAGAGAGCTAGAGCGGAGGACATAAGAAAAATAAGTAGAAAGGAGGGAAGTGAAAAAGAAAGAACGGGAGGACCAGAAGAATATTAGGAGGAAGAAACTAAGGAGCAAGTAAGAAAGAAAGATGAAAGGACTTGAGATAGTTGTAAAAAGAAAAAAAAAAGTAGTAAAAGAAACAGGAATTTAGAGACACTGATGGCAGGGAGACACAGAGGACGTTGTAGAAATAATTTCCTAAACAAACCGACACATCGTTGTGCTTCTCTTCCACAGTGCAGAAGACCATCTCCTCGTGTCTGATTACAACACCTGGCTCAGTACGAAACAGCATACCCCGCTTACAGCAGCAGGGTCTTGCTTATCTCCTGAAGGACTGCTTTGCCTGGCTTCCTGTGTGCACGCATGCCTCCCCTATTGTACCTTGGGTTCTTTGGTTGTTCCCCACGAAAGACAAGCTTGAGAAATACACAGACTGGGGCAGCTGTAGGTTAGGCCACCTTGAGCGTCTCAGGACATTTCAGGGGGCTGGGCACACATGTATGATGCCTTCCCTGGATCAAGGAGAACTTATAAGTCAGAAAGAAATTTACTGAACGAGACAAACGCCTATCATTGGCATGACATTTCTACTGTAGTTTAACACGTTCCTATTTATGAGTGAGAAACTTTTTCTGTCACAAGATAATTATTTATAGCCCAGTCATTGAGAAAATTACTCATTTTTTCTTTTAAATATTTTCCATTTTTAGTAATTTATTTTTTCCTCTAGACTGAAAAGATTGACCCAACCTCAAAGATGGTGACAAGAATCAAGAATCTATAGTTTACAGTCAGCTCTGTTAGTAACATAGCCTGATGAACTATTTCATTCCCCTCCATCTTGCTCCAGAGGAGTTTGGATAAATTCATTAGTATTCCAAGTGAGCTTTGTAGAACACCTTCTTGATCTCCAAGAACTGGGGAGTCAGGGAGGGAGCCAGACCCTCTGGTTATGTTTCATCTGAAACAGTCCTGAGATTTCCCTGATGGTCTAGTGGATTAGACTCTGCGGTTCCAATGCGGGGGGCCAGGGTTTGATCCCTAGATCCCACATGCCACAACTAAGAACTCTAAGGACACAGTGAAGAGCCAGTAAACCAAATAAATTTTTAAGAAAGAAAATAAAAATAAAGCAGTCCTGATGATTGATTTCACCATGTTGAGGTTCAAATAAGCTTTCCTTCAAAGAAAAATTTCCATGAAAAATATGAATAATGTTAACATTAACACATTAATTACAAAATAATAATATTAAACATGTTTAAAGTCCTTTTCAAGTCTTCTTCTATCAATCAATTCTAATTCTATAAAGAAGCAAATAAACCAAGATAAACATCCTGTAAAAACAGTTTAAGGCACAAATGGCATTTTTTTTCCAATGGAAGTGGACAGAATTATTCTAAAGCAAAATGCAAGAATGTATTAAATTATAGAGACATTTGTAGAGACACCTGCCAAATGTGTTTCCCTGGGTCTGTTTACTCTTAAAATCTTTTGTCAATCCCCCCCCCCCCCCCGCCCCCGCAGACTACAAGCAGGGCTGCCAAGCTTTCTGAGGAGCTTTGCAAAGGCATGTCTTTAGAAAGGTAGTTTAGGGGATGCACCGCCTCCCCATCTCGTGCTCTTATCAAAATGTCAGAGGAGCACACACGCGGAGACGATTTCCTCTCCTTCCACATGCATTAGCCTCAGTCTGTGGATTAGATGGCTATCACAGAGACTGAAAGTGAGTGGAAAAAGACATTAAAATATTTCTTGCCTTAAGTTCCCTTTGTATTTTTTCCAGGCCAGAAGGGAAGTCAAAACTGCTTCTCTCCAGGGTTGGCAATTTCCAAGAGATCAAGCTGAGTGTGGGGTAAGGAGCAAGCAGCTTCTTGGGGCCCCTCAAGCTCCAACTGTTTTCTTGATTTGTCTATAAGAGAAGCAGGAAAAGGTGAAAGGTATTAAGGAGATGAAATGCAAGGGTGGGAGGTGGGAACTCCTTGCTAAATTGTAGCTCCAAATTGATTTAAGAAAAGGTTCCTGGGTAGGAGCAGCAATTATGTGGAAATGGAAGTATTCCTGGATACTTCTGAAGGCCATCAAATACTTCACCACTTCTGTGACTCCGAGGGACAGAAGACTGTGTTTTGTTTGTTTGGAAATTTATAGTCACAACTCCTTACCCCAGGCTTCGAGTCACACCTGCAGAGCAGACATTATTCTGGGACTCTCAGTCTCCCTCAGATCATCTGAAGTAGATGAAAAAGTTCCTCCCCAACAAGGCAAAGCTGTTTGTTTGCAAGTAGACCGTTCTCATCAAGATAATTCTACAAAATGTTTATTCTTTAAAAGTAATTCTGTAATATGGATCCTGTTCTGTAGAAAGAGGATGAGGAACTTTATAGTAAAATAATCATCAATTAAAAATCCTGGCTTTTTGTCTTACTAGCTGGGGGACCATAGTCAAGTTACTTCATCTGTTTTCTCATCTGTGCGTGCTAAGTCACTTCATTCACGTACTACTCTTTGCGACCCCATAGACTGTAGCCCGCCAGGCTCCTCTGTCCATGGGATTCTCCAGGCAAGAATACTGGGGTGGCTTGACATTTCCTACTCCAGGGGATCTTTCTGACCCAGGGATTAAACCCACGTCTCCTGTGACTCCTGCATTGGCAGAGGGATGCTTTACCAGGTGGCTCAGGAGAGATGTCACTAATTTAGCTTAATTTGAAACAGGATATAGTTCTGAAGTTGACGATTTTATGAAAGGGCAGAGTAGAATGAAAAAAAGAGAGAAGGAATTAAATAGCTCATTTTATGCAATTCATCCCCCTCAAACAACGAAGAAGTAAATGAGTTTACCCAGGAGGACTCTTGGGAAAATCAGCATTTTGCAAATGTCTACATTGAAAACTGCTTGAAATTCCAAAAACACCTATCTGTTGTTTTACCAAAGGGAAAATATGTCACAATCCATGACAAGAATTAGAAATACCTCTGAATATGCCATAGAGAAAACAGCTATTTACTCAGCCGAAATAGCTCAATAACTTTATTGCTTAGAAAATGATTGTTTCTTCTCTGTAGAAATCATTTTCCCATTCTTGAAAGATACCCTCAGAACTGACTCAGTTTCTTTCAGGTAATCCTAAGTGAGATCTGAGCTTACCAAAAATGAGTCTGCAAGTCACCTTGAGAAGGGTGGCATGTTGAATTGAGTTAATAAACATTATTCATACATTCTGTTTTAAAATCAAATCACCAAATATGCTGTTAGGCTTTTGTAAGGGAGAAATGTAAAAGTAATAACCAAGTCCATGCATTATTTAAATATAAAATATAACACTGTAAACAATGCTATTGAGATACTGGATACTGGATACAAACAAAATGCAAAATGTCAAATATAGGAGTATAATTCAAAAGAAACTTAACACATAAACGTGGAATATAATATATATGTATTCGTATATAATTAAGATAAACATTAAATTACCAAGCACATTATCCAGAAGGTAGAGGTCACATTTGGATTTAAAGATGAGGGAACACTTTACAGAGGAAGTATTATTTTACTTTGTATCTGTATACAAGTTTATAATTTGTATAAACTTGTAGAGAAATTGGAGAAGGCAATGGCAATCCACTCCAGTACTCTTGCCTGGAAAACCCCATGGACGGAGGAGCCTGGTAGGCTGCAGTCCATGGGGTCTCCCGACTTCACTTTCACTTTTCACTTTCATGCATTGGAGAAGGAAATGGCAACCCACTCCAGTACTCTTGCCTGGAGAATCCCAGGGATGGGGGAGCCTGGTGGGCTGCCGTCTATGGGGTCACACAGAGTCAGACACAACTGAAGCAATTTAGCAGCAGGAGTAGAGAAATTAAAAAAAAAAAAAAGCATCCTTGTTTATTGAGTTTGCTGAAGTAAAACTGTGAAGGCCAAAAAAATTAGATAGGTGTAAGGACAGGAAATGGTAAATAGATTTGACCTTTGATATCTGGTAATGACCCTGGTGTCTCAGAGGTTAAAGTGTCTGCCTGGAATGCAGGAGACCGGGCTTCGATCCCTGGGTCAGGAAGATCCCCTGGAGAAGGAAATGGCAACCCACTCCAGTACTCTTGCCTGGAGAATCTCATGGAGGGAGGAGCCTGATAGGCTATAGTCCATGGGGTCGCAAAGAGTAGGACACAACTAAGCGACTTCACTTTCACTTTTCTTTCACTTTCAATGACATAAATATGTTGGATGTCTGGCTAAGGTTTGTAGACTGTATCATGTATGCATCCCAGAGCCCAGGGGGGGTTTTTGACCAGGAAGAGAAGTAGAGTTTGAGGAATAATATGGTAAAAGTGCAGGTAATAAGTTAGAGAAGAGAATGAATGGAGTTAGGACAAGCAGCTATCAATTCCTTTCAGAAGGTTTGGCTTGAGACAGAACACAAACAATATTTGAATATTTCAGATTTCAAATTATGACAGGCAATATTTTTATGAGGTGGGGAACCTTATGCAAACTGATGTTAGCTGGGTTATCAAAAGACATGGCTCCCTCTTTCTACCCAGCTACAGAAGGATAAAATGATCTCTCTTTGTAGTCAGTGCAAGAACACTGAAGGGTTCTGACTACTGCTAATGTGTCCCAGATGCCCTGATGGCTCAGATAGTACAGAATCTTCCTGCAGTGCAGGAAACCTGAGTTTGTTCCCTGGGTTAGGAAGAGCCCCTGGAGGAGGGCACAGCAGCCCACTCCAGTATTGTTGCCTGGAAATCCCATGGACAGAGGAGTTTGGTGGGCTACAGTCCATGCAGTCACACGAGTTGGACATGACTGAGTAACTAACACACCATGTATTCTAAATGTCTGTCTTTCTGAGTAAGCTGCTTTACTTTTCCATGTGTCAGTTCCCCTGTTTATTAACTTGATTTAGTAATAGTTCAACTACTGTAGGAAAAGTTTAAATTAGTTCATCTATGTAAATAAAGCAAACAGAATAGCACCAGGTACATAGTAGATGCTGTATGTGTTTTAGCTATTTTTATTATTTATTACAGATGATGCAACTTTAATGGCAGAAAGCAAAGAGGAACTAAAGAGCCTTTTGATGAAGGTGAAAGAGGAGAGTCAAAAAGCTGGTTTAAAACTCAACATTCAAAAAAACAAAAATCATGGCATCTGATCCCATCACTTCATGGCAAATAGATGGGGAAAAAGTGGGAACAGTGACAGATTTTATTTTGTTGGGCTCCAAAATCACTGGAGACTGTGACTGCAGCCATGAAATTAAAAGTTGTGTTGCTTGCTCCTTGGGAGAAAAGCCATGACAAACCTAGACAGTTTATTAAAAAGCAGAGACCTCACTTTGCCAACAAAGCTCAATATAGTCAAAGCTATGGTTTTTCCTATAGTCATGTATGGATGTGATAGTTGGGCTGTGAAGAAAGCTGAGTGCCAAAGAATTGATGCTTTTGAACTGTGGTGTTGAAGAAGACTCTTGAGAGTCCCTTGGACTGCAAGGAGATGAAACCAGTCAATTCTAAAGGAGATTAGTCCTGAATATTCACTGGAAGGACAGATGCTGAAGCTCCAATACTTTGGCTACCTGATGTGAAGAACTGACTCATTTGAAAAGACCCTGATAGTAGGAAAGATTGAGGACAGGAGGAGAAGGGGACAACAGAGGATGAGATTGTTGGATGGCATCACCGACTTGATGGACATGAGTTTGAGCAAGCTCCGGGACTTGGTGATGGACATGGAAGCCTGGCGTGCTGCAGTCCAGGGGTCATAAAGAGTCAGACATGACTGAGCGACTGAACTGAACTGATGACTACCTTTAAAGTCCAAACCATATGTGATGCAAGTGTTCTGCTTCAGGGCATAATGTAGAAAATAATCACTGGCATTATTTCTTATTGCCCCAAATAGTTTTTTTTCAATGGATTTTATCTTTTCTTATAAATTTTACCTACTAGTTAAGAGAATAGGGTGATGAAATAATATTTGACAGTCTCTATCTTCCGCCTATGGGCTTCCCAAGTGGTGCTAGTGGTAAAGAACCCACTTGCCAATGCAGGAGATGTAAGAGACATGAGTTCAATCCTTGGGTTGGGAAGATACCCTGGACAAGGGCATAGCAACCCACTCCAGTATTCTTGCCTGAAAAACCCCATAGATAGAGGAGCCTGGTGGGCTACAGACCATGGGGTCACAAAGAGTCAGACGAGACTGAAGCAACTTAGCATGCATTGTCCAGCTATGAGAATATTTTCATTGTTTCCTTCTATGTTTTCTCTTCAGCAAAAGTAATTTAAAGAGACTATCTATCCATATATCTAAAAGGTATTGGTTGAAATGGAAACATGAAAAAGAAAGCGAAACTGCTAGCCACTCAGTCATGTCTATTTGTCACCCGAGGGACCATAGCCTGTCATGCTTCTCTGTCCATGGGATTCTCCAGGCAAGAATACTGGAGTGGGTTGCCATGCCCTTCTCCAGGGGATCTTTCTGACCCAGGGATCAAACCCGAGTCTTTAAAGCAAAAGTAATTTAAAGAGAATATCTATTCACTTATCCAAAATATATTGGTTGAAATGGAAATATACATATTAATAAAGGAGGGACTGAGGGACTCTAATATATGGCCCCTAATACTTCTAATTGGAGTTTATCTAATACTGCATTCTTTTCCTTTGCCAATAATGCACAACCATCAAAAATCCATATGTATTCTTAATTTTGGCCAGTTCTCTTCATATAAAGAAGATAAGAAGGTAGCTCTGCTCATTGGGAATATTTCCCATCTCTGCTGTCTTTAAGGACTACTCTATGTGAGACTGTACCACAGAGACCATCAATTTTTGGCTCATACAATATACCCATACTTAAATCAAGTTCAGAATTTTTGGCTCATACAATATTGAATCAAGCTCTTTTTCTTCCTCCTCCTTCAAAGGGAATCCTCTGTGACCGATAGGTTTGAGCTGAGCGAGCAATAGCAGTGTGACTGTAGAGACACTGTATTTTTCTGGGCCAACTTTTTGTGTACCTGCCTGTGTTACTGACCAGCTCTTGGATGATCCTGGCTCTACCATTTTCATCTTATCATATGGTCTCTCTCAGCTGATAGAACTAAAAACTACAAAACATTTATAGAAGTTTTTTTTTTTTTTTAATTTGGAAAGACATCCATTTTCATTAACTGGAAGACTGGATTCATGTTAAAATGACCACACTATCCAAAGTGATCTACAAAATCAGTCAATGCCTATCAAAATCCCAGTGGCATTTTTTAAAAATAGAAATAGAAAAACAGTCCAAAACTTCATGTGACACCACAGAGAATCCAAAATGGCCTAACCAATCTTAGGAGGGAAGAGTAAAGCTGGAATCACCACACTTTCTGATTACAAAATATATTACAAAGCAACAGTAGTTATAAGAGTATGATACTGGCATAAACACAGGTCTATAGACCTATGGAATAGAATAGAAAGTCCAGAAATAAAACCACACATAAACAATCAACTGATCTTTGACAAGGTTGCCAAGAATATACAGCATTGAAATGACAGTCTCTTCTACAAATGGTGTTGATAAAATTGGATATCCATATGGGCTGCTTTTTTCTTAAGGTGCATAATTCTTTGTTGGAGATGACATGGAATTTTTTTCAGCTTATATCATAATTCTCATCAGAGATCGAGCTATAAATGTACAATGTTTTTCCCACCACAGGTAATTTTTGTACCAAAGAGTTTGCTAAGCCGTATGACCCAAGCCACAAGTATATATGCACTGAAATCTTGTCACCCTATATGAAACATAATTGTTTTTCTAGAAATATGCTATTTCTAGAAGCTGAAGATAATACTAAACATTATGCTTTCTTCTTATTTTTGAGGTTAAAGAAACAATAATTTGTCCTTTATTTTGGATGAGATTTCCTTACATAATTTCCAAATTTTCATAGGCTTTATTTCCCATCTTCCAGATCCAGTATTCATACCAAGGCCCACAATCTACTTAACATTCCTTGCTCATATGATTTCATTATTGTTGTGCTATTGATTTACTGAGTCAAGGGAAGTTTATGTGGAAAAATCACATAGTCAAAGTCCCTTTATACTATAAGAGTACAGAGGGTGAGAATGTCAACATAACCCTGGTGAAGTGAAAGTTGCTCAGTCTTGTCCGACTCTTTGTGACCCCATAGACTATACAGTCCATGGGATTCTCTAGGCCATAATACTGGAGTGGGTAGCCTTTCCCTTTTCCAGGGGACCTTCCCAACCCAGGGATCAAACCCAGGTCTCCTGCATTGCAGGCGGATTCTTTACCAACTGAGCCAACCAACTGAGCCACAAGGGAAGCCAACAAATACTGGAGTGGGTAGCCTATCCCTTCTCCAGCAGGTCTTCGCAACCCAGGAATTGAACCAGGGTCTCCTGCATTGCAGGCAGATTCTTTACCAACTGATCTATCAGGGAAGTTCATAGCTCCCTTGTCATAACCCTTTCTTTTCTCGTCATTTCTTGTCATAACCCTGGACAAGAATATAAATGTAGACTGTTGTCTGTCTTCTGTGATGGTAAACTGCTTTTTGCCCTCTCTTTGGTAGTAATGGAAAAGAACATGGCTGCCAATCAATGACTATATTTATCTAAGACCATGCTAACCACTTTCGGTAAACATTCCATATTTGATGTTGCAGCTGCAATAAGAAGTGCTGTTTGATTGAGTTTGGAGGAAATCTACTTTCATACTCTAAGACTAGAAAGGGGGCAATTTCAGAGGATTCCACTTAACTTTCCTTACTATGATAAATCTTAGTCCATAGGTCAGGGAATAATATAAGTGTGTAAATGATCAAGTATGTCCATTCCAACTGATCTTTGGAGACTGGGAAATAACCACAGGTTAACTCTATAGACCTAGTGGATCACTGTAAGCTGGATATAGATAAAGATTCCATTTATTACCTCACTCACTCTAATAGCATCAATGAATAGCATCTGGGTGTCACTGAAAACTCAGCCCCTGTGTCCAGCAGTCCTTATATTGTCTTGTCATTCTCTTTTCCTCAGTGTACGATTTTAGTTACTGAAAAAGGAGAGCAAGTCATTACTGAGCACACTTGGTGTTGCAAATTCTTTCTTCCTGATGAGACAGCTTCAGCTTCAAAAACTGGGCTCTAGATCTGAAAAGTGGCTTAGACCATAAAACGAGTCAAAGAATCTCTGATTCCTGTTATTTTAGGGTTCTGTTATCTCCACTGGTATCAAAGAAGCCGGTTTTGTTACACAAAGCATCTTCTTCTATTATGTCTAACTTGGAGAACAGAATCACCCCTGATTTTAGTAGCCATTGCCTGTGCATTATTTTTTCCAAAAAACTTTAATCTAAATTTTACTTTTATATTGCCTTTATATTTTTGTGAGAACACTAAAGTTTTACTTTCTGAGCAAAATTTCAATTACATGATACAGCATTATCAGCTACAGTCACTAAACATTAGATCCTCAGGCATTATTCCTATTATAACTGAAAGTCTGCACCCCTTTATCAGCTTCTCTTTACTTGCCTCTCCCTCACGCCAGTCCCAGCAAACACTTTTCTACTCTATTTCTATGAATTCAACTTTTTTCTCTTTTTTTTCAGATTCCATGTGTAAGTCATACCATGAAGTACATGTTGTATTTGTCTGGCTTATTTCACTTAGCATAATGCCCTCCAGATTCATCCATGTTGTTGAAAAGGGCAGGATTTACATCTTTTATAAGGCCAAACAATATTCCATTGTGTGGATATTATGCTTAGTATATTATATTAATCCATATATATGTATAAATTATATATATATGTGTGTGTGTGGCTATATATATATATATATATATACACATTGTACTGCTGTGATACACAAGGAAATACAGATATTTCTCTCAGATAATTATTTCATTAATTCTGGATATTTACTAAGAAGGGTTTTAGATCATATGATAGTTCTATCTTTTGTTCATTAAGAAATCTCCATCAGTTCAGTTTAGTTCAGTGGCTCAGTCATGTCCAACTCTGTGACTCCATGGACTGCAGCACACCACGCCTCCCTGTCCATCACCAACTCCCCGGAGCGTGCTCAAACTCACGCCCCTTGAGTCAGTGATGCCATCCAACCATCTCGTCCTCTGTCATCACCTTCTCCTGCCTTCAATGTTTCCTAGCATCATGGTCTTTTCCAATGCGTCAGTTCTTTGCATCAGGTGGCCAAAGTATTCTTTGAAATCTCCACATCATTTTCTGTAATACCTGAACCAGTTTATATTCCCAGCAACAGTGTATGAATGCTTTCTTTTTCTCCACATTCTTGCAAGCATTTGATATTGTTGTCTTTTTTATAGTAGACATCCCAAAAGGTGTGAGGTAGTATCTCACATTTGCATTTCCTAATGATGTGCATTTCCCTTATAATTAATGATGATGAGGGCTTTTTCAGGTACCTGTAGCTCATTTGTGTATTTTCTTTGGAAAAATTATTATTCAGGTCCTTTTTTCACTTTTAATCAGAATTTTTGGGGGGTGTTGAGTTGTATTAATTCCTTGTATATTTTGGATATGGACCACTTATTGGATATGTGGTTTGCAAACATTTTCTCCCATTCCATATGTTGACTTTTCATTCTGATGATGATTTCCTTTGCTTTGCAAAAACTTTTTAATTTGTTGTAGTCCCACTTGTTTATTTTAGCCTTTGTTTTAGGTATAAAATCCAGAAAATAATCGCCAAGACCAATGCCAAGGAGCATACTCCTAATACTTTCTTCTAGGAACTTTGTAGTTTCAGGTCTTATGTTCAGGTTCGAAATGTATTTGGAGTTGATATTTTTGTACTGTGTAAGACAGAGATTTCATTGTTTTGCATGTGGATGTCCAGTTTTCTCAACACCTTTTATTGAGGAAACTGTTTTCTGCATTACTTATTCTTGGAGACTAAGTAGAAAATCAATTGACCATATGCATGGGTTCATCTCTAAGCCATGTGATATAGTCTGAAATCAGAAAGTGTGATGTCTTCAGCTTTGCTATTCTTTCTCAAGACTGCTGTTTGAGGTCTTTTGTGGCTCCATATGAATTTTAGGATTGTTTCTTCTATTTCTATAATAAAAGCCATTGGAATTTTAATGGCATTTGCATTGAATCTGTAGATTATTTTGGGTAGCATAGACATTTTGACAATCATTTTTTCTAATCCATGGATTTGAAATATCTTCCTATTTAGTTGTGTTTTCTTCAATTTATTTTCTTCAGTATGCAGATCTTTTACCTCTTTGGTTAAACATATTTCTAAGTATCTTATTCTTTTTGATGTGATTGTAAATGCAATTATTTCCTTAATTTCTCTTTTCAGTAATCCATTGTGAGTGTACAGAAACTTGTTCAAATTCCCACAGCTAGAATATTTTAGCATTGCAGAATTTAAAAACAGACATTCTTCCCTTTGAAGACCGAGTTCCTAACAGCCTGGAACTGTCTCCTTTTCTCTCAACTGGTAAGCTTCTCTCTTCTGAGATGGTGACCCTTTTAAGGGCACTTCTTTCTCCCTGGGTTCTCATATCCTCGATGTCATGAACCACGTTTTATGTTTGGATTATACGTGAGTTCTTCTTGGAGGTGGCTCCAGTCTAACAATCCAAGACTTTGAAGAGTTTTAATGAATGCTATTTGATCATTTTTCCCTCAGTCATTTATCCTCCGATATTTAGTAGGTATTTAGTAGGCATTTCCAAATCCTTAAAGATGATGCTGTGAAAGTGCTGCACTCAATATGCCAGCAAATTTGGAAAACTCAGAAGTGGTCACAGGACTGGAAAAGGTCAGTTTTCATTCCAATCCCAAAGAAAGGCAATGCCAAAGAATGCTCAAACTACTGCACAATTGCACTCATCTCACACGCTAGTAAAGTAATGCTCAAAATTCTCCAAGCCAGGCTTCAGCAATATGTGAACCGTGAACTTCCAGATGTTCAAGCTGGTTTTAGAAAAGTCAGAGGAACCAGAGATCAAATTGCCAACATCTGCTGGATCATGGAAAAAGCAAGAGAGTTCCAGAAAAACATCTATTTCTGTTTTATTGACTATGCCAAAGCCTTTGACTGTGTGGATCACAATAAACTGTGGAAAATTCTGAAAGAGATGGGAATACCAGACCACCTGATCTGCCTCTTGAGAAACCTGTATGCAGGTCAGGAAGTAACAGTTAGAACTGGACATGGAACAACAGCCTGGTTCCAAATAAGAAAAGGAGTACGTCAAGGCTGTATATTGTCACCCTGCTTATTTAACTTATATGCAGGGTACATCATGAGAAACGCTGGGCTGGAAGAAACACAAGCTGGAATCAAGATTGCCAGGAGAAATATCAATAACCTCAGATATGCAGATGACACCACCCTTATGGCAGAAAGTGAAGAGGAACTCAAAAGCCTCTTGATGAAAGTGAAAGTGGAGAGTGAAAAAGTTGGCTTAAAGCTCAACATTCAGAAAACAAAGATCATGGCATCCGGTCCCATCACTTCATGGGAAATAGATGGGGAAGCAGTGGAAACAGTGTCAGACTTCATTTTTCTGGGCTCCAAAATCACTACAGATGGTGACTGCAGCCATGAAATTAAAAGACGCTTACTCCTTGGAAGGAAAGTTATGACCAACCTAGATAGCATATTCAAAAGCAGAGACATTACTTTGCCAACAAAGGTTCGTCTAGTCAAGGCTATGGTTTTTTCCTGTGGTCATGTATGGATGTGAGAATTGGACTGTGAAGAAGGCTGAGCGCCAAAGAATTGATGCTTTTGAACTGTGGTGTTGGAGAAGACTCTTGAGAGTCCCTTGGACTGCAAGAACATCCAACCAGTCCATTCTGAAGGAGATCAGCCCTGGGATTTCTTTGGAAGGAATGATGCTAAAGCTGAAACTCCAGTACCTTGGCCACCTCATGCGAAGAGTTGACTCACTGGAAAAGACTCTGATGCTGGGAGGGATTGGGGGCAGGAGGAGAAGGGGATGACAGAGGATGAGGTGGCTGGATGGCATCACTGACTCAATGGACGTGAGTCTGAGTGATCTCCGGGAGTTGGTGATGGACAGGGAGGCCTGGCGTGCTGCGATTCATGGGTCTCAAAGAGTCGGACACGACTGAGCAACTGATCTGATCTGATCTGATCTGATCTAGTAGGTATTTAGGGCTTAACTTGTGGCTCAGCTGGTAAAGAATCCACCTGCAATGTAGGAGACCTGGTTTGCTCCCTGGGTTGGGGAGATCCCCCAGAGAAGGGAAAGATTACCCACTCCAGTATTCTGGCCTGGAGAATTCCATGGACTGTATAGTCCACGAGGTTGCAAAGAGTCAGACATGACTGAGCGACTTTCCTTTACTTTTCATTTAGTAGGTATTGCTTATTTTTCTTTACTTATGCTTCTCTGAGAAAGCAGGAACTATGTTTTAGTTACGCAGATATGCCCAGTGCCTAGTAAAGTGGCAGAAATATTTTAATCATTCTGTACAAACTTGATGAATTAAAAAATGAATAGAGAAGACCTCTTTTAAGTTCTGGCATTTCATTTACATTGATCATCCTGCATCAGTTTAGGATGATGACTCACAAAACAGTAGTCCAGGTCATAAATCTAATATCCTATAACCATATATCACTGGGAAAATTACCAAAAACATATAAACTCCAGTTTATCCATCTGAGATATGAAATGAGACATACGCTTTAAGTTCTCAGTTCAGGGATAAGAGATAATGCATAGGAAAAAGTCCTATCATTTTAAACTTTACATAAGTGGAAAAAATTGATTATAGATACTAAAAATAGCCATGCACTCTTTAATCAAGGATGTTTTTGAGAATTTCCTTTAGCACTTTTAATCTATACCAATCACATCATTTTGTTGTTAACTTACTTTTCAAACATCTACATTTTATTTCCTCACCTATAAATGGTGACTTAAGGGTTAGACTTTGTCCAGTTATTCCCTTGCATTTTCTTCTGGATGTATTCATAGAGCAATGCTCCTGATAGCTAGGCTTCCCTGGTGGCTCAGATAGGAAAGAGTCTACCTGCAATGCAGTTCTGTCCCAGGGCCGGTAAGATCCCCTGGAGAAGGGAATGGCCACACACTCCAATATTTTTGCCTGGGGAATTCTATGGACAGAGGGGCCTGGTTGACTACAGTCAGTAGGGTCACGAAGAGTCAGACATGGCTGAGTGACTAACACTCTCATAGTATGTACTCAATAAAACTCAGGTGCTTTAGAGTTACCCCAAATACTTGTTAACATAAAATTCCTTTGAGATTTTATTTTCCTTGCTAATATGAACAATGTCACTATGGGTTCTTTCAGATTGCGCTTCATCTGGTTATTAGTTCAGTTCAGTTTGGTCAATCAGTCAAGTCTGACTCTTTGCAATCCCATGGACTATAGCATGCCAGGCCTCCATGTCCATCACCAACTCCTAGGGTTTAATCAAATTCATGTCCGTTGAGTCAATGATGCCATCCAACCATCTCATCCTCTGTCATCCCCTTCTCCTGCTTCAATCTTTCCCAGCATGAGGGTCTTTTCAAATGAGTCAGTTCTTCACATCAGGTGGCCAAAGTATTGGAGTTTCAGCTTCAGCATCAGTCCTTCCAATGAATATTCAGGACTGATATCCTTTAGGATGGACTGGTTAGATTTCCTTGCTGTCCAAGGGACTCTTGAGAGTCTTCTCCAACACCACAGTTCAAAAGCGTCAATTCTTCAGTGTTCAGCTTTCTTTATAGTCCAACTCTCACATCCATACATGACCACTGGAAAAACCATAGCTTTGATGAGATGGACCTCTGTTGGCAAAGTAATGTCTCTGCTTTTTAATATGCTGTCTAGGTTGGTCATAACTTTTCTTTCAAGGAGCAAGCATCTTTGAATTTCATGGCTGCAGTCACAATGTGCAGTAATTTTGGAGCTCAAAAAAATAAAGTCTGTCACTGTTTCATTGCTTCCCCATCTATTTGCCATGAAGTGATGGGACCAGATGCCATGATCTTAGTTTTCTGAATGTTGAGCTTTAAGCCAACATTTTCATTCTCTTCTTTCACTTTCATCAAGAGGCTCTTTAGTTCTTCTTCACTTTCTGCTGTAAGGGTGGTTTCATCTGCATATCTGAGGTTATTGATATTTCTCCTGGCAATCTTGATTCCAGCTTGGGCTTCATCCAGTCCAGCATTTCTCATGATGTATTCTGCATATAAATTAAATAAGCAGGGTAACAATATACAGCCTTGATGTACTCCTTTCCTGATTTGGAACAAGCCTGTTGTTCCATGTCCAGTTCTAACTGATGCTTCTTGACCTACATACAGATTTCCCAGGAGGCAGGTCAGGTGGTCTGGTATTCCCATCTTTTTAAGCATTTTCCAGTTTGTTGTGATCCACACAGTCAAAGTGTTTGGCATAGTCAATAAAGATTTTCTGGAACTCTTTTGCTTTTTTGATGATCCAGCAGATGTTGGCAATTTGATCTCTGGATCCTCTGCCTTTTCAAAATCCAGGTTGAATTTCTGAAAGTTCATGGTTCATGTACTGTTGAAGCCTGGCTTGGAGAATTTTGAGCATTACTTTGCTAGCATGTGAGATGAGTGCAATCGTGCAGTACTTTGAGCATTACTTGGCATTTCCTTTCTTTGGGATTGGAATGAAAACTGACCTTTTCCAGTCCTGTGACCACTGCTGAGTTTTCCATATTTGCTGGCATACTGAATGCAGCAGTTTTACAGCATCATCTTTTAGGATTTGAAATAGCTCAACTCTATTTCCACCCATTAAATATTCTTGATCTTCATGACCCAGATAATCCTGATGGTGTGATCACTGACCTAGAGCCAGACATCCTGGAATGTGAAGTCAAGTGGGCCTTGGAAAGCATCACTACAAACAAAGCTAGTGGAGGTGATGGAATTCCGGTTGAGCTCTTTCAAATCCTGAAAGATGATGCTGTGAAAGTGCTGCACTCAATATGTCAGCAAATTTGGAAAACTCAGCAGTGGCCACAGGACTGGGAAAGGTCTGTTTTCATTCCAATCCCAAAGAAAGGCAATGCCAAAGAATGCTCAAACTACTGCACAATTGCACTCATCTCACACGCTAGTAAAGTAACGCTCAAAATTCTCCAAGCCAGGCTTTAGCAATATGTGAACCGTGAACTTGCTGATGTTCAAGCTGGTTTTAGAAAAGGCAGAGGAACCAGAGATCAAATTGCCAACATCTGCTGGATCATAGAAAAAGCAAGAGAGTTTCAGAAAAATATCTATTTCTGCTTTATTGACTATGACAAAGCCTTTGACTGTGTGGATCACAATAAACTGTGGGAAATTCTTCAAGAGATGGGAATACCAGACCACCTGATCTGCCTCTTGAGAAACCTGTATGCAGGTCAGGAAGCAACAGTTAGAACTGGACATGGAACAACAGCCTGGCTCCAAATAGGAAAAGGAGTACGTCAAGGCTGTATATTGTCACCCTGCTTATTTAACTTTTATGTAGAGTACATCATGAGAAACGCTGGACTGAAAGAAACACAAGCTGGAATCAAGATTGCTGGGAGAAATATCAATAACCTCAGATATGCAGATGACACCACCCTTATGGCAGAAAGTGAAGAGGAACTCAAAAGCCTCTTGATGAAAGTGAAAGTGGAGAGTGAAAAAGTTGGCTTAAAGCTCAACATTCAGAAAACAAAGATCATGGCATCTGGTCCCATCACTTCATGGGAAATAGATGGGGAAGCAGTGGAAACAGTGTCAGACTTCATTTTTCTGGGCTCCAAAATCACTACAGATGGTGACTGCATCCATGAAATTAAAAGATGCTTACTCCTTGGAAGGAAAGTTATGACCAACCTAGATAGCATATTCAAAAGCAGAGACATTACTTTGCCAACAAAGGTTCGTCTAGTCAAGGCTATGGTTTTTTCCTGTGGTCATGTATGGATGTGAGAGTTGGACTGTGAAGAAGGCTGAGCACTGAAGAATCTATGCTTTTGAACTATGGTGCTGGAGAAGACTCTTCAGTGTCCCTTGGACTGCAAGGAGATCCAACCAGTCCATTCTGAAGGAGACCAGCCCTGGGATTTCTTTGGAAGGAATGATGCTAAAGCTGAAACTCCAGTACTTTGGCCACCTCATGTGAAGAGTTGACTCATTGGAAAAGACTCTGATGCTGGGAGGGATTGGGGGCAGGGGGAGAAGGGGACGACAGAGGATGAGATGGCTGGATGGCATCACTGACTCGATGGACGTGAGTCTGAGTGAACTCTGGCAGTTGGTGATGGACAGGGAGGCCTGGCGTGCTGCGATTCATGGGGTCGCAAAGAGTCGGACACGGCTGAGCGACTGAACTGGACTGAACTGATATTCTTTTGGAATTGCCATGTCTCTCTCCCTAATAGCTTTTGACTGTCTTGTCTTTGATTTCCAAGCGGACAGTGCAGGGTGAAGAAAGAAAAGAAAAGCATAAGATAAGAGGTAGTAAGTCATAAGTAATATTGACTGAAAAGGAACAGAGGGATTTTTCTTTGCCTTTCAAAGTTGGCTCAAATTTACTTTTGAAATCACTTTCAGGAGGAAATAGATTACAAACACAATTTTCTCAAGAGATCACGCAGCTTCTTTTTATCCTTTGTGCTTTTCAAGGAAACACAATAGATGGGTGGGGCTTGTGAAACCTAAACTACTTTCCTAAACAGGAGAATGAGTTCAGAAAAGAAGTTTCTGCACTCCTGAAACTCTCCAGTGCCATGAAGATTGCAGCTTTCTGAAGTGGCATTTCATCTTGGGATTTAAACATGCTGAAAAGGAACCACTTCCTGAGTATACTTCCACTTTACATAGAACAGTCCAATGCACATGCGATTGAAGTGAATGAAGTGGAATTTTGGAAAAGAATTACAGGAAAAACACACTTGAAGCAAAAATTCTTTGCTCAGAGGCATCTGCATTTGCACTAAATGGTCTCTAAGATGGACAGTTGTCCTCATTCTTTCCCCCCATTACTTTTTTTTTTTTTTTTCCTGAAATGTCTTTTTATTTATGGGAAAGTGGGATGTTGCTGACCACAGTAACTTGGGGAAGGAAAAGCATCCCTAAATAAGACACTAGAGTAAATACACTCTGACATTATTCTTCCTAAAAACTCAAATCATTTTCTTGGTGACATTTGTCATCATCATGATTGAAAATTTATTCTATGAAATAAATTTATTCTATTGAAAATTTATTTATCCCCTGTCCCGATCAACACAGCCAGAGCAGAATCACTCAATGTAGCTTTTCTGATGGAATTTAGAAGAAATGATTCAAATTTTTCTTTTTGAAAATGGGACTAGGTTATTCATTCTCTCTTTTACCTGTCTTTACCAAAAACTATATGTGTGTGCATGCTCAGTTGTGTCTGATTCTTTTTAACTGGTGACTGCAGCCCTTCAGGCTCCTCTGACCATGGGATTTCTCAGGTATGAACACTGGAGTGGGTGGCCATTTCCTTCTCCCAAAACTATATAGGGTGCACAAAACTGAAGCAAATATTGATGAAAAATCTAAACACAGATTGAATTCTTGAAAGCGGCATTTTGCCTGCTAGTCACATGGCCTCTTGCTAGTCTTGTGTGCTTAGCCAATCAGTAGTGTCTTACTCTTTGCGACCTCATGGACTGTAGCCCGCTAGGCTCCTCTGTCCATGGGGTTCTCCAGGCAAGAATACTAGAGTGGGTTGCCATTCCCTTCTCCAGGGTATCTTCCCAAACCAGGGATTAAACCTAGGTATCCTGCAGCTCCTGCATTGCAAGCGGATTCTTTACCATCTGAGCCATAGTCTGGCAATAATTTGTACAGTATATACTATAGTATAGACCCTTGGCCAAAACCCTTTCTTTTTCTATCCTTAAAATAATGGAGGTCATAAAATAATGAATATGAATTCAGAGGTCTTTATGAGACCTTTAAAATTTCTTTGGGTAATAAGATCTTTTGAGGCTCTGATAAATTCTCAAAAAAAAAGAAAAATACATAAGCACGCAAAATTTTGTTCTCAAATTCAAGAGTTGATGTACCTGTGTCCTGAAGAACATAAAAGAGACAATAATCTTTTTGGACTCATCTTGTTAAGGGTTCAAAGCATGTACAACTGAAATGACTGGAAAATATATATAAAGTTACAGTTATAAATTCAAATGTGACTACAAGGGTTTCAGGCAAGCGATATAAATGTGTTAAGGGACAAGGACAAAGAGTTAATATTAACTCTTACTAATATTAATAAAAATCTCCATTATTTTAAAGCTATGATATTCATAGAAAGATGGACAGATAGATACATATAAAAATAAATAGGCACATATACACATAATGGGTTGGCCAAAAGGTTTGCTTGGGCTTTTTCATAAGATGATATGGGAAAATCCAAATGAACATTTTGACCAACCCAATACATATCCATACATACATATACCGTGTGTGTGTGTGTGTGTGTGTGTGTATTTCATAGGATGAGTAACATGAGTTCAGTGATTTAGCCCATGTGTTACCACTTTGTGATCTTTGAAAAAAAGCATAGCTATAATGCCTATGACAGACAAGGCCTGCATACTACTCACTCACTAGGAATGGGTTAAGAGTTAAGATAAAAAAAGAAAAGAAAAAGGAGTTAAGAAAGACACCGTTGCAAAACCAGGCTTTCTGATGCAGAGTTAGTAAAAGTCATCACAGTCAAGATTTGCCCACATGTTATATGTATTCATAAATAGCACCTTAGGTGACATTGACATTCATACATATGATTTCAAAAAGTACTTTAACTCCTAGAGGAGTGGTTAGGTGTTCCAGGATCTATGTCTTAAGGGAACATGCCTGCTTTTCAGTGTGTGTGCATATGCTATTTCAGTTGTAGGGAATTATTGCCTCTTATTCTCTTTGCTACTGATGTTCAACATGCTTTGGCTGCGCTCTGGGGCCTTAGACCTAGTGCTGTTTGTGGATCCTATTGGCTTTGATGAGAGAGAGAGAGAGGGAAAGAATGGTTTTAAATAAAAAAATCGGAAGCTCCAATCACTCCAAGAGGCAGCAGTGTCATTAAGTATGACAATGAATGTATTTTTATATTATATTTAGGAAATTTGTGAATGCTGATGAGGCTTTTCTGTTTTTTTTCCCTGGGCAATGTCACTGCAACGCCGTGAATGCTGCCTGAACATATATATTTCTCTTTTTTCCTCTTGCCTGGGTTGTAGGTTTACTGACTATTTATCCTGATCTGAATAGTTAGAGAATGTACCTGTGGTTTTTATTGGAGGTTAATTGCAGTGACTGCTTGGCCCAAGGTCATCTTAAACAGAGTGAAATTATAAGTTGACTGCATTAAGATAACACATTTGCTACACCTCTGCCGTGCTCTGTCCTGGTGTGTCGTCATGGGGAGCTATTCAAGTGAAGTCTCAGTTTCCTCATCTATAAAATAGAGATAACATTAGTATTTCCTTCACTGAGTTTTTGGGAGAAAAAAAAAATCATCAAATGAAAGTGTTTAGCATAGTACAGGGTATGTGGTAAGGTCTAAAAAATGTTAGCCATGGCTGTTTATGAATCTTCGTGTGCTTAGTTGCTCAGTCATGTCCGACTCTTTGCAAAAAAGTTCTGTATCAGTCAGTAAGCATAGAGGGTAAAAGGAGTGTGGCAGGCAGATCTCATTTATCTCCAAGATTCCTGCCCCTCCCGACTATATGTTCCCTGTATGACACTTTCCCCTTGAATGTAGGTGGGATTCAGGAGTACAATGAGTCATTGCACCTGTGATTATGTTACATTATACATCAAAAGGGATATTTCAGATGTAACTAAGGTCCTTAATCAACTGACATTGAGTTAGTAAAAAGTGAGCTTATCTTGTGTGGGCCTGACCTAATAAGAGGAGTCCTTAAAAGAAAGAAAGTGAAAATGTTAGTTGCTCAGTTGTGTCTGACTCTTTGCAATCCCATGGACTGTAGCTGGCTAGTCTCCTCTGTCCATGGAATTTTCCAGGCAAGAATACTGGAGTGGGAAGCCATTCCCTTCTCCAAGGGATCTTCCCAACCCAGGGATCAAACACTGGTCTCCTGCATTGCAGGCCGGTTCTTTACCCTCTGAGCCACCAGAGAAGCCTAGTTAATTTACTTTGAAATCAGCCCTACCCTTAATTGTTAAGCTACATTTATCAACTTGTGAGATACTGCAAAAGCTTCTAGAATAGTGTGTCAAGAGCACTGCCTTTCAATGTGAGACCATACCTGTCAATGTAAGCTAATCAATCAAGGCCTCAGAATCAGAAGTCTAACTTTGGCAAAAAGTAGGCTTCTTCAGAAATATGATCAGATTCGATTTATATCACCTACCAAAAAAACGAATCATCATGAAAATATTCACATAATGAGAAGAAATATATACATGCATACATATGCAAATATATATGTGTGTGGATATAAATTTATGTGTGTATAATATATATTATATATATGCATATATTGGACACACACAGCCATGTCTATATGGCTTAAATAAAGCAAGATTGAGAAAAATAAATGCTGATTTTCCCTTCCATCACTGAGAAGTGGTTCTCATCAGCCCTTTCTTGTGACTCTGCTTTGTCACTGTCTTTCTCTGCCATGGTCCCCATCACTAGCCCCAACCAAATCCTCAGTATGGACTTCCATACTGTGATGCCAAAGTTAACTTGGGATCCTGAGATAGTTATGTTGGATAGCATGTTAGTTTTGCTAAATTTGCAGGAAATTTCTTTTTATGTCTTTTAATTATTGAGAGGGTTGCCTGTTTTAGCACCTTTCCATTGTATTCTTCACTCAACTTCTAGGTTTCATAGCAAAAGACCATGAAGTTCCCCAGGGAGAAGTAACTATTGGTTTTCTAATCAAATAAGGTCATGTGTGATTTAGTTCAGTATCATTCTTGGTAAGAAGCACCCACTCCTGTGAGTGATGTTAGAAATGAATATGAGGCTGGTATCTCTGCTAATAGAGGCCCAGAGTGACTTCATTTCCTCTGATCAGCTGGAATCCTCCATTTTTCAAAAGCACTTAATACCAGGATATGTACTCATTTATTTATTATCCACATTCAGTGGCATGCAGGGGCTGGAAGGACCTCAAATCATGAAATCCCATTGCTTGTTTCTCCCATGGCTCTGCTGGCTACAAAGGAGACTGAGAGAGAATGAGTGCTCCTGTGTGTGTGTATGCGGTCATATGGTGGATGTTTTCTCTTGCACAGACTTACATGAAATTGTTTAGGGAAATACCTATTTGAGATTGAAAGTAAAAGTGAAGTCGCTCAGTCGTGTCTGACTCTTTGCGGCCCCGTGGACTGTAGGCTCCTCCATCCATGGGATTTTCCAGGCAAGAAGACTGGAGTGGGTTGCCATTTCCTTCTCCAGGGGATCTTCCCAACCCAGGGATCGAACCCAGGTCTCCCGCATTGTAGGCAGACGCTTTACCTTCTGTTTGCTTGTGTCTTAGTTGTTTCTCTCAACTAGATAGGAACTATATGCCCCGGGCATCTCTCTTTTGATAGTTGTGTCCTGTTTATTTCTTCAAGTATTTTATCTAGATGCCATCTTAGTTCTTCAAATATATGCTTCAACTTTATTTATACCACTGAGAGCTACATTGTGGGCACACATCACTCAGTAAGTCTTCCGTGTAGCTTGTTCTTTCATACACAGCACAATGTAGCCTGATGAGGGACTCAGGGGAGCCTATGTCTTAAAAATATCCCCTGTAAATGGATTACCTGCATTCATTGCTTACACTGTGACCCACAAAAGGTGAAAAACTATGGACCTAATTCATGTGGGATTTTTGACATAAGGACTATGTCTTAGTTCTGTGGGTGGCTATAGACTGGCTGGCTTAGAAACAACAGATGTTTATTCCCACAGTTCTGGGGGTTGAACATCTGAGATTAAAGTACTAGCAGTATCAGAAGGCCGGAGATGGATACGCTCGCTTTTACTGATGTTTCCCTGAGAATTATACATATATTTTTCTTCTTTGTCAGAGATTGACATCTTGTGATGTCAATGGACACTTTACACATGAGCTTTAAAGTATATGTAATGTTCAGCATTAATAGTTTGCTTGAAAAACACTTAGATATGAATGGATTCTACTCAATTAAATCATAAGAAAAAAATGAATAAAGATCTGGAGCATGGAATTATTGTTTTAGTCTGGCTGTCTTTCATTTCTGCTCCTGTTTTGCTTCCAGTTTTATTGACATATAGCACGGAATAAGCTTAAGGTGTATAGCACAGTAATTTGTACATACATCATGAAATGATCACAATAAGTTTAGTGAACATCCATCATCTCATACAGTTACAAAATAAAAGACATAGGAAAAGTTGTTTTTCCTCTGAGGAGAATGGTTAGAATTTACACTCTTAGCAGCTTTCACATACAACATACAGCAATGTTAATTCTATATGTCAGGTTTTGCATTGGATCCTTGGTACTTCTTTATCTTATAATTTGAAGTTTGTGCTTTTGGACTACCTTCATCCAATTTCCCCTCCCTGCAACTCCTGCCTCTGGTAATCACAAATCTGTTTTTTTCCTATGAATTTCTTTGTTTTTGAAAAATGATCAACCTACAATGTTATGTTAGCTCTTGGTGTATAGCATAGTGATTCACTATTTCTATACATTCCAAAATGATCACTATGATAAATCTAGTTATGGTCTATCACCTGACAAAGATATTACGCATTACTCTCTACACTTCATATGGATGACTCACTTATTTTGTAACGGGAAGTTCTACCTCTTAATCTACCTCACCTATTCCTCTCATCCAGCTCCCTCCCATATGGCAACTACTTGTTTGTTCTTTGTATCTATGACTAGATTCTGTTTTGTTATGTTGGTTCATTTGCTTTGTTTTTTAGATTCCACATATAAGTGAAAGCATATGGAATTTGTTTTCTACTGTCTGACATTTCACTTAGCATAATACCCTATAGGTCCATCCACACTGTCACAAATGGCAAGATCTCATCTTTGATGGCTGAATATTTCACTGTGGAGCGGGCTGCCATTTCCTTCTCCAATGCGTGAAAGTGAAAAGTGAAAGTGAAGTTGCTCAGTCGTGTCTGACTCTTAGCGACCCCATGGACTACAGCCTACCAGGCTCCTCTGCCCATGGGATTTTCCAGGCAACAGTACTGGAGTGGGGTGCCATTGTCTTCTCCGTATATGTATACACCAGGAGCTAATTCCCTGGTAGCTCAGTCGGTAAAAAAACAAAACAAAACAAAACACCTGCCTGCAGTGCAGGAGACTTGGGTTCAGTCCCTGGGTCAGGAAGATCCCCTGGAGAAGGAAATGCCAACCCACTCCAGTATTCATGCCTGGAAAATCCCATGGACAGAGGAGCCTGGCAGGCTACAGTCCATGGGGTTGCAAGAGTTGGACACGACTTAGCAATGAAACCACCACCAACCTAATGTTGCAGCTGCAGCATCCTCATGGAGTTTACATCTCAGGGCAGCAGAAGGTGGACAAACTAAGACCTGTATTCTATGTGGCCAGTCACACAGAGGTAAGTTCCACAGAGAACAGTGTAGAGCAAGGAAGGTGGGTGCAGGGCATGGGCAAGGGCAGTGTTATGTTTATGGAGTGCTCAGGAAGGTTTGATGAACTCTCGGTATTTGACGATGGACCTGAAAGAGATGAGGAAACAAACCTTACATGAGATCACTCCAAGTTATGTCAATCACATCATGGTCTATGTGATGTGCACTCTCTAGCATGGGACCCAAACTGGGCTAAATTGCTGTCAAAAATAAGAACTTTTCTTAATGCTAATGTACAAACAAGCTCTTGGTAGCAGACTTGGCTAACATTTTGGAAGAATGTGCCTAAGAATGGCAAAGGAAATCAAAATCAAGCTCAAGACTCTCCACCCAGTCCTGACTAGAGATTTCTTAAAATTATTAGTTTTCTCCACACTAGTTTGAACAAATTCTATCACATATAAATGGAATAGTCATGCCTTACATGTCTATTTATTATTAAGAAAATGTAAAAACTTTATATGTGTGTGTATCACATTTTCTTTATCCATTCACATGCCAATGGGCACTTAAATTGCTTCCATAACTTGGCTATTGTAAATAGTGCTGCAATAAATATGAGTGCAGATATCTCTTCAAGATACTGGTTTTATTTCCTTTGGATGTCTATCCAGAAGTGAGGTTGCTGGATTGTATAGAAGCTCTATTTTTAATTTTTTGAGGAACCTCTGTATTGTTTTTCATAAAGTGAAGTCACTCAGTTGTGTCAGACTTTTTACGACCCCATGGACTATAGCCTACCAGGTTCCTCCGTCCATGGGATTTTCCAGGCAAGGGTACTGGAGTGGGTTGCCATTTCCTTCTCCAGAGGATCTTCCCAACCCAGAGACTGAACCCAGGTCTTCCACATTGCAGGAAGAAGCTTTACCGTCTGAGCCACTAGGGAAGCCCCTAGTGTTTTTCATAAAGCCTCTACCAATTTCCAGTCCATCAACAGAAACTTGTTGAGTAGATCTTGAGTGTTCTCAACACACACACACACACACACACACACACACGCGTGCACACACAGTATGTATACAGAAAATGTAAATATAAAACACTAACATTGCTAATTTGAAAAGCCTACAACTCTTGCCCCCTAATTCTTAAGAAGCAAGCATAGATACAACACTTACCTAATTCTGAGTGAATTCCACCCAGATATATTGCACCTAATTGCCTTTCTACTCTGACCCTATAATCTGGTAGTCATGCTGATATCTATATCATTGTTATATTTCTGTAAAGATCCCACTTCTTCTACTAAAACACACCACAGTCAAGAGAGACAAATAAATGGAAGACAGGTATGGCAGCATGATATATTCTTGGTATAAATATAAAGGTATGTACTCCAACTCCTGGGCTTCCCAAATGTGTTAGTGGTAAAGAACCCATCTGCAAAGCAGATGTGGGTTCAATCCCTGGGTCAGGAAGTTCCCCTGGAAGAGGGCATGGCAACCTACTCCAGTATTCTTGCCTGGAGAATCCCACGGACAGGAGTCTGGCGGGCTACAGTCCATTGGGTCACAAAGAGTCAGACACAACTGAAGCAACTTAGCACACACGTATACACTCCAACACTAAGGCAAGCTGTTTACCAAGTGTCCACAATATACTACTCATTTTGAAGACCATCAGATTTAAAGCAGTTTATTCTAGAGGTCTGCAGGTGGTGATAACTGATAATTCCAGGTTCAGTGGTACGTGCAGGGGTGGGGAGCTGACACGTCTTTGAATGGTGAGACTTCTAGGTCCTAGAGAGAATGGCTCCAGAATGGACAAACTTTGATAAAAGGGTAAAAGTAAGGATGATTCAGTGTGTGAAGCAAAAAAAGTTATTTTATACACTGGAAAGAAAAGTTCAAAGAGCTTTTTAAAAAAAATTGTTTTAATTAATTAATTTATTTTAATCGGAGGCTAATTACTTTACTATATTGTGGTGGTTTTTGCCGTACATTGACATTGACAAAGAGCTTCTTTAAGATAGAAAACTAAAAAGGAAAGGAGTGATGTTTAAAGACAATGCAGTGAAACCTGCTTACTAGTTTCTTCCAGAATCATTCAATATGATTTAGCATTTATAAAAAGTGGGGAGCATATTTAAAATTATTCTGAATAATTGGACATAAGAAGGATTTCTACTTTATGTTTGTATTGATTTAAATATCTCTTTGAACATAAGACAGGAAAAGAGGAGAGAAAAATAATCTTGGGGAGAAAAAGGGAAGAGAACTGTTCTCCTAAAAGATGTATTTTATTTTCCCTCTTAATCTGTAGGAGAGATAGTAACTTCAAAAAGCCCCTTAGCTTAAGCTCACAGAACATACTGCTCCTCCTCAGTGGAGTTTGCAAATTCAGATCAGCAATTATTCCTATTAAGTAATCACTTCATTAAATATTTCATCAAGGAGTTGGTTGCTGTGCCCATCTGTCTTGTCCGTTTTCAATTACAGTGACCATAATTCTTTTATGGAGAGGTGCATGTAACTTTTCAATCTGCCTTCAATTTTTCTCCTGTAAAATTGAAATTTTATGGGATTCCCATAGGATACAACTGATAGTAGGCATTGAAATTCTGTCCCTTTATTCTTTCTCATTTTTAAAGTCAGGGCCATTTCCACCTATTCTTAACATAGAAATTAAGAAAAGGGGTATCAGACAAGACAGGCAATTATGCTGGTATTTCTATTTGCCTCTTTGATCTGTAGTAAATCATTCAGTGACAATTAAACTGTCAAACTTCCCCTTCACACAAACTGACCAGTTTAAGGATTAGAAGTTTCTCCTTTATTAGGGAAAATCCACTGGAAAACAAACAAAGAATAAATCAAACACAAATGGACCTTAGCTTCAAGTGCTCCTTTGCAAGGAGACAGAGAGGCACTGGAGAACCACACCCACTCCGCAACTCGCTTATATCCTTTCCACTGGGTCTTACTTCCTTAGTAAACTGAAGTCAAAGCAACCTTGAACCCAATCCAGATCATCATTCTCAATGGAAATACTGATGAGGTTTTAGGATCTAGCCAACATATCAGAATCTTTCATTTTTCTTTTTTTGTAACATGTAAACAACATTCATCTAATGGATTTCTCCATGTTGGGAATTCTAAGCATATGAATTCTTTTCACACTCAATGACAATTGAAAGTTCAAAGACTTAAGAGTTCAGTGTGCTGGAAGTGTTCACTATGTGGATAGAAAGTCACCCACCAGAGTCAGAAATGACAGGGAGACCAGTACACAGCAAAGAGGAATAAAGGGAGTCCTTGAGAAGGTCCCCGGAGAAACACCTGGAATATAATCCCTTTAGGTATAAATCTAGTGACCATTGAAGCGTAATGCTTCAAAGACAATTCGAAGGCCTGGGGAATGCTTTCCAGAGGCACACTAGCCTAGAGGCCAGGAAATGGTGGTGTTTTTGTTTTATGGTTGCTAATGAAATCTGTCCAGACTAAGAGGAAAGGGAAAAAAAAGACTCTAGACAGCTTTTTAAAATGAAGATTAGTTGTCCTGCTAAATACTCAAGAAAAAAATTAGAGCCTATTTTGCATGAATTGTTAACTTCTAAAAGAAAAGAATGAGGACCAAAATAATTCAATAGAGATTGTTCTCGTTTAAAGAACTCAAGAGAAAAATAAAATGGAAAGGAGAGAGCAGAGAGTAGATACAGGTAATGGAACTCGGAGTCTCTGACAGGGTCTATGTTTTATAACTCTGTTTATTTATCAGCAGCCGGGTGGGATCACTGCAGAATGCAGTCTCAGATAGCACATAATTTATTACAAAGTTTAATTTCTACCTCCTTCAGGAGCGTGGGGTTTTATCTCTGGAATATCAGCAGTGGGAGGATTCATATTAACTAGAGAAGCAGCTAGGACTGGTTGATAATTTTAAAGCCTTTAGACAATGCTACATATCCCCAGGCCCTGGATCTGCAGTAATGGACATTCTAATAATTGATGTTCATCATTTCATTAATTGCTTACTGTGAGTGAAGTATGTTAGAGGTGACTCTCCTTTCTTATTGGGAGATGAAGTTATCTTTTATGCTGAAGAAAGCCATCTCCTGTGATGATTCAGAAAACCTGGACTTAACTTTCAGAGCTTCTTAAAATGTCCAAATCCCTCTTAACATATATTCTCAATGCCCTTTGCTTAGTTGCTCAGTCGTGTCCGACTCTCTGTAGCCCCATGGACTGTGGCCCACCAGGCTCTTCTGTCCATGGAATTTTCCAGGCAAGAATAAGAGCAGGTTGCCATTTCCTACGATAGGGATCTACCTGACTCAGGGATTGAACCCATGTCTCCTCCATTGGCAGGCAGGTTCTTTACCACTGAGCCACCTGGGAAGCACCACATTCTCAATAGGCAGAGAGAAATGCAGAAGAAAGAGCAGAGATTGAATTGACCATTTGCTTAGTGGAGTTCTTATACAGCTCAGATGCCAAGGGAAAGTGTGTAACAAAACCACTGCCCTGTCTCAGGTCCTATTAATTAGTTCAGTTGCTCAGTCGTGTCTGACTCTTTGTGACCCTATGGGCTTCAGCACGCTAGGCCTCCCTGTTCATCACCAACCCCCAGAGTTTACTCAAACTCATGTCCATTGAGCTAGAGATGCCACACAAACATCTCATCCTCTGTTGTCCCCTTCTCCTCCTGCCCTCAATCATTCCCAGCATCAGGGGTTTTTCAAATGAGTCAGTTCTTCACATCAGGTGGCCAAAGAATTGGAGTTTCAGCTTCAACATCAGTCCTTCTAATGAACACCCAGGACTGATCTCCTTTAGGATGGACTGGTTGGATCTCCTTGCAGTCCAAGGGACTCTCAAGAGTCTTCTCCAACACCACAGTTCAAAAGCATCAACTCTTCAGTGCTCAGCTTTCTTTGTAGTCCAACTCACATCCATACATGACTACTGGAAAAACCATAGCTTTGACTAGACGGACCTTTGTTGACAAAGTAATGTCTCTGTTTTTTAATATGCTGTCTAGGTTGGTCATAACTTTTCTTCCATCTTTATTTAACTAGCGAAACAGGTCCCTGATGCAATTCCTCCTCACTCTCTCTGTGAACATCACTCCAGTCTTGTGCAATCAACATTCCTTGCCTGGATAAGGTCCTGATTGATCTCACTTCTTTCCTTCTTTTTCTCCCTAAAGTCTCTTTTCTATAGAGCAGCTAAGTAAATCTGATCACTTCACTTACCTGCTCAAAACTAACTCGTAACTTTATTTCACATTCATAATATATCCAGACTTTTGCCACGGTCCACAAAATTCTACATAATGTGGCTCCTGGTTCTTGCTTACTCCTCTGATATCATGTTTTACCTCCTGTAATCAGTCAGACTGGGCTTCTGTTTATCACACAAGTTCCTGCTCAGAGTAATGATACTTATTTCTGTCTATACCTAGAATGGGTTTCTCTGGTTGCTCAGACAGTAAAGAATCTGCCTGCAATGCAGGAGACCCAGGTTTGATACCTGGGTTGGGAAGATCCCCTGGAGAAGGGAATGGCTACTCATTCCAGCATTTTCCATGCCTGCAAAATACCATGGATAGAGGAACCTGGCAGGCTGTAGTCCATGGAGTCACAAAGAGTTGGACAAGACTGAGTGACTAACACTTTCATTTTCATATCTAGAATACTCTTTCTTAGGTACTCTGTAGGCTTGCCCTATGGCTTAATTCATATATATATTTTTGATGCCAATTTCTTGGACCAACAGATATAAAATGGAAGCATCCTTGTTGCCGTTTGCTTGATTTTCCCTCACAGCTCTTATCACTTTCTATGTTTAGTTTCTGATCTTTCTGCTCCTTTGAGAATGGAATATTAGCACTGCATTTCTAGTGCTTAGAACACTTTCTGATGCATAGAAGACACTCAGGAAATAATTGATTGAGGGATAAAAGAGAAAGAGATGAAGGGAGGGGAGGAGAGGGTAAAGGAGGGAGAAAGAAAGGAAGGAAAGAAGGAACATAGAACTTGAATTTACAAAAAAAAAAAAACTAAGCAATTCATATCCTTTTATCATTAATTACTTAAAAGGATGAAATAAAAAAGATTTAGCATACCAAGAAAGTACAGGTAAAATTCCAACTTCTGAAAAACTTCAGACATGAAAACCTTCTTTCTCCCTTTCCTCCCAGTCCTGGCTGGGAGGCTGGAAAGAGGCAGCTGCAGTGTGCACCCTTGCTGCTGGGGAACCAGTGCCAGGAGGTGGCAATGCCAGTGGCCAGGAGTGCAGACCCAAACCCATGCAGACCCAGAGCTGGCAGCAGCTTGAGGCACTCTGAGCCCAGCCAGGGCAACCTCACCTCCCGCTCCCGCTTGTTCTTGGTTACATGCATTTGTTTAAAAAAAAAAAAAAAAGAAGAAGAAGAAGCAAATTGAAAGAAGCAAATATTTGCGGTAGGAATGACTGTGTGATGATAAAGAGGAAAAGCAACTTTAAGAGTTACTAATTTGCTTTTCTTTCATTTTGGCTGACTATCAATTTAATGACCAACCAACACACACAAAAAATGCACCAAAAAATTTTAGAAAAAAAGCCAGAAAGAACTGAGATTGTCAACCAGCATCAGCTGTAAATCAATTTGTGATTAATTACATTAAATGCATGGATCTTACGCACCAACTATCAGGGTTCACACTGATTGTATTGATACTGCTCATTTGACTAATTTGCTCGTCTAGTGTAAACACCAACAAACAACCATAAACATCCATACGTTGTGGATAATTTCTTCCCCGTCTTGACTGTTGGAAAATAAAATATCAGCAAATATTTTGTTTTACCTCAACTCACCATCTAGTGGCAAAGCAGGTGATCACCTGATTCCTGTTGAAAATAACATGTCCTCTCCACAAATATTTGCCTAGTGTTTACTTTGCACCAGGACTTGTGTTTAGTACAGTATTAAGAGGACGTGCTTAATACATAATGACAAAACTCACAGTGGGTATTACTGGACTTCCCTAGTGGTCCAGTGGTTAAGACTTGGCCCTCCAAAGCAGGGAGTGTGGGTTTGATCCCAGGTCAGGAACTAAAATCCCACATGCCTCTCCACTGGAAGACTGAAACATAAAACAGAGGCAATATTGTAACAAATTCAATAAAGTCTTTAAAAATGGTCCACATGAAAAAAAAAATCTTAAAAAAAGAAAGAGTATTATCATCCCATTTTGCAGATGAGGACATCAAAGCCAAGAGTGAAGGATATAGGAAGTAGTCCAGCTGGTAAGTGAATAGAGCCCATAAACCTATCCAGAACTGTGCCCCCCATCTCATCAGAAGGCCCTCTCATTAAATTGGAGGTATAGTCTATGGCTAGGTAACAATTTTTCCTTCTGAGAAATTAGCCTGAACTTGGCACAACTGGCAAATAGTAATAGTTATCATATAATCTTAGTGTTGATTTCCAGAACAGTGTCACTTGGCCCACGGGGTTACTAATCCAGAATGGTCCAGGTACCTGCACAGGGCAGCAACAGCAGCGTGCACACTGATGACCCTTAAATCACGGAAACTTTAATAAGTCAACGTAAAGAGTTTAGTGAACATACAGAGTACAGGTCTCTGTAGGAGTAACCTCCAGTAGGCAATGAACATATTTCTGGGTTTAGAGACCAAACACATTTTAGTTCAAGTGAAAACACATCAGAATTTAAATGTGTATCATTAGCAAATATAAATAAAACCACATTATGAACACTATGGTTAAACTTAATAGGCAGATGGAAAGTATATCTAGAAAATCGAAACTCAAAGATTAAGAATTTTTTAGTGCATTTTGGGGCACATTGGGGCTATTTACCGTATTTCAATTCTCATTCTTTAAAGTATGAAATATGTTTAGCGTGCTTTGAAGTCAGGCACAGCCATCTGTCTTTCGTAAGACAATGGTACATGAGAGAAAACTTTGTGCTTCACCTTCCAGGGCCAAGTGGTTAAAAACTAGTGCCCAGTTCACTTTATTCCTTTTTCCCTGGCACGGGGATGGTAAGGTTCACGATGGTGGAGGTTCTCATCAGCTTGGGTCCTGATGGAGCAATGAAGACTGACTTTACATGGACATATGGTTGAGTGAGAAATAAAACTGTGTTGTTTTAAGCTACTGGGATTTGGCCATGACTTGAAACATACGAGCTCATCCTTAAACAAAAGAGAAAGCCCAATCTGACATTTGTTGTTGTTCAGTCACTCAGTCGTGTCTGACTCTTTGTGACCCCATGGACAGCACACCAGGCTTCCCTGTCCTCCAATATCTCCCAGAGTTTGCTCAAGTTCATGTCCATTGAGTCAGTGATGTGATCTAACCATCTCTTCCTCCACTGCTCTCTTCTCTTTTGCCTTCAATCTTTCCCAGCATCAGGATTTTTTTCAATCTGACATTATTCTGACATTATTTGGGATGGAGGGTCCTCTGAGTACAACCTGAATTTCAGGTTCATCTACAAAATGAAAATAATCTCATGGGTAATCATCTTGGTGCCACGAGCCATTGATGTTGTCTAATTAACTCATCTGTATCTTATTATTCTTTACCAAAATAACTTTCAATGAGAACTTTTCTTACCATATAGCCTGCAGGAAGTAATGGGAAACAGCTGCCCTGCCTGTCAATTATATTTCTCCATCATTGAACTGATTCCTTGGCATCTTAAACTAGTCAGAGTCCTATTAGTTTGGCTAATATAGGTCTGGCCCTGAGAGACGGACTGCATGAGTAAGGGTTCATCGGCTAAAATGGGCTTGGGGAAACCACACAACTGCTCCTAAGATGCAGAGGGAGAGACAGGCAGATAAATTGCCTGGCTATTTCCAACAAGATCCTTGTTTAAATTCTGCTCTCATGAGAAGACCAATCACCCCTTAGTCCTTCTGAAGCTGATGAAGCAAAATATGTTCATAAAGCTATGTCTATACTTTTAATCAGTGCTCTTCAGGCATTTATTTCTGGTCAAGAAGGCAGGTGAGAGAGCAGGGGTGTCTCTGCTTTTCCTATTGGATTTCCAGATTGCCTCATGTGCTTGGATATTTTGTTGAACAAATAACCTCCTCCATCAAATTGACAGGTCTTTTTGGTTAACTTGTTTTCATAATAAATGTTCCATCACCTACATCTATTTTTATTAAACAAGGTGTGGTGAGGAAAGAGAAAAGGTTTTGTACAGTCAGTGGGCAATTCTGTTTTCAGCAGCTATGGTATTTTTAATTCATGTTTTTATATCCTTTAGGATAATGTGTACCAGATTATGAATGTCAGGCATGTAATAAGATTATTTTCTATTGCCATCCATTTTCATAGGAATTCATGGACAGGTTCTACCGGTTGAGATCCACAAGTATTTGACAGCACCTGACTTATAAATTACTCCATTCCTTCAGCTGTTGATTGATTTCTGGACATAAATAACAAAGGAAATGCCAGAGTAATAATTCACCCATTCTTTGTGGTCACAACTTGTGTTTCAGAAACATTGTTTATTTTGCTGGGGTTCTGACTGGACTTATAATTTATCTGGCCCTGTGCACACACTGCTTTTGTTTTTGCTCCTTCAGATTATTGTCCCCAGGAAGGAACAGCAAGTATCAACCATTCAAGTGACTAAATCCAAAGTTCTGTATACTGACGACCACCAATTCTGAACTAAATTTGCTAGAAAGAAGCCAACACAAACTGTTGAGAGCAAGCTTTAGCTAAACCCATTTGTGGGATTAATTGCAAATCTCTCAGCCTGATAAAAGATATATATCAATGCAGGAGACCTGGGTTCAACCCCTGGACTGGGAAAACCCTCTAGAGAAGGGAATAGCTACCTACTCCAATATTCTTGCCCGGAGGATTCCGTGGACAGAAGAGCCTGGTGGGCTCCAGTCCATGGGGTCACATAGAGTCAGACATGACTGAGCAACTGAACAACAATTGCTTTACAGTGTTGTATTCATTTCTGCTGTATACAACATGAATCAACTATTATATATATATATATATTATATCTCCTCCCTGTTGAACCTCCCTCCCCACAATCCCACCCCATCTAGGTCATCACAGCACAGAGCTGAGCTCCCTGAATGTACAGCATATTCCGGCAGGCTATTCGTTTTGCACACGGTAGGGCATCTATGTCAATGATACTTTCTCAAACATCCTCCCCTCTCCTTTGCCCACTGGGTCCACAAGTCCATTTTCTGTGTCTTTGTCTCTATTCCTTCCCTCAAATAGGTTCATCATTTTTCTAGATTCCATATATACGTGTTAATATATGATATTCGTTTTTTTCTTTCTGACTTCACTCTGTGTGGCAGACTCTAGGTTCATCCACCTCACTACATCAGACTCAACTGTGTTCCTTTTAATGGTGTTTCTTTTCATTTGTCTGTTGCTTCCCTCCCTTATTTCCACCTCCCTGTTTCCATCCTTTCCTCCTTTCTTCCTTCCCTCTTTCCTGAATAAAGCACTCATTAGTGTCTAATACAGACTTCTTAACTCAACTGGACTACTCTTGATACTTCATTCTTCTCAAGTCTTGTGCTCTCACTCACAGCTTCTCTGTCTGGAACGCTCTCTTCATTTTCTATGAACATAAGTAGTCTCCATTCTAAAGCTACTGGATATAATTCCTTTTCCACTAAGTCCTCAACAAACACTTGAATCTGTATTACCTCTCTCCTATGGCATTTACTAAAATATTCATTATTTTAGAAATATTTGCATGTTTGATGCTCACCTTTTCTACCCATCTAGGTTTGCCTGGAGAATCCCAGGGACGGGGGAGCCTGGTGGGCTGCCGTCTATGGGGTCGCACAGAGTCAGACACAACTGACGCGACTTAGCAGCAGCAGCAGGTTGTTAACATGCTAATTGCTTATGGGAAGAGTGCTGTGCTTAGTCAGTCAGTTGTGTCCAATTCTTTGTGACCCCATGGACTTCAGCCCACCAGGCTCTTCTGTCCATGGGGATTCTCCAAGCAAGAATACCAGAGTGGGTTGCCATGACCTCCTCCAGGGGATCTTCCCAACCCAGGGATCAAACCCTCATGCATTCCAGGTGGATTCTTTACCATCTGAGCTACCGGGGAAGCCCAGACCTTATCTTAACTCTGAGGCACCCGCATTGCCTTCCATTGAATGTATAGAAATAATATCTATACAAAAACCCAAATGATAACAATAAATACTACAGAAAGGTCAAACTCTAGACTGCAGATATATCTCAGTTTGAGACTCCCCTCTGTAAATTTACTGATTTGAAATTCTGAAGACCCCTCTGCATCTCAACTGCCTGCTGTACAAAGTGGAGAGAACTGCATTGGAACATTTATGACTTCAAAATTCACGACTCTAACACATACCTTCTGTTAAATGATTCAACATCGGATAAATCAGAGCATCTCACTATCACAGATAGAGGCTTTAAAACATTCAGGGATAATTTTACAGACTCTCTCTGGATAAAAGAGTCAACATATCAAAACCCTTTAATGTAATAATAGCAGATATTCATTACTGAGCACTTCATAGAAGGCAGGTACTGTGTTAGGTGTTTTTTTTTTTTTTAATTTCTATTGGAGTATAGTTGCTTTACAATGTTTTATTGGCTTCTACTGTACAGCAAAGTGTATCAGCTATACATACACATATATCTCCTCTTTTTTTGGATTTCCTTCCCATTTAGATCACCACAAGGCACTGAGCAGAGTTCCCTGTACTATACAGTAAGTTCTCATTAGTTATCTATTTTATATTTGTGTGTGTGTTTGTGTGCGTGCACGCACACGCTCAGTCACTCAGTCACATCTGACTCTTTGTGACTCCATGGACTGCATCATGCAAGGCTCCTCTGCCTATGGGCTTCTCCAGGCAAGAATACTGGAATGGTTTGCTATTTCCTTCTCCAGAGGATCTTCTCTACCCAGGGATCATACCCTTGTCTCTTATGTCTCCTGCATTGGCAGGCAGATTCTTTACCACTGAGCCACCTGGGAAACCCAACATAGTGGAGTATGTATGTCAGTCCCAATTTCCCAATTCATCCTACCCCCACCTGTTCCCTCCTTGGTGTTCATACGTTTGTTCTCAACATCTGTGTCTCTATTTCTGCTTTGCCAAAAGGTTCCTTTGTACCATTTTTCCCAGGTAGCTCACTGGTAAAATAATAATCCACCTGCCACACAGGAGACTCAGGTTCAATCCTGGGGTCAGGAGGATTCCGTGGAGAAGGAAGTGGCAACCCACTCCAGTATGCTTGCCTGGGAAATCTCATGGACAAAAGAGCCTGGCAGGCTACAGTCCATGAGGTTGCAAAGAGTTGGGCGTGATTTAGCAACTAAATAGCAACAATACCGTTTTTCTAGATTCCATATATATGTGTTGATACACAATATTTATTTTTATCTTTCTGACTTACTTTGCTCTGTATGAAAGACTCTAGGTCCATCCACTTCTCTGCAAATGATACTATTTTGTTCCTTTTTAAAATTGCAGCCATGAAATTAAAGACGCTTACTCCTTGGAAGGAAAGTTATGACCAACCTAGATAGCATATTCAAAAGCAGAGACATTACTTTGCCAACAAAGGTCTGTTTAGTCAAGGCTATGGTTTTTCCAGTGGCATGTATGGATGTGAGAGTTGGACTGTGAAGAAGGCTGAGCACTGATGAATTGATGCTTTTGAACTGTGGTGTTGGAGAAGACTCTTGAGAGTCCCTTGGACTGCAAGGAGATTCAACCAGTCCATTCTGAAGGAGATCAGCCCTGGGATTTCTTTGGAAGGAATGATGCTAAAGCTGAAACTCCAATACTTTTGGCCACCTCATGTGAAGAGTTGACTCATTGGAAAAGACTCTGATGCTGGGAGGGACTGAGGGCAGGAGGAGAAAGGGATGACAGAGGATGAGATGGCTGGATGGCATCACTGACTCAATGGACATGAATTTGAGTGAACTCTAGGAATTGGTGATGGACAGGGAGGCCTGGCATGCTGCAATTCATGGGGTCACAAAGAGCCAGACAAAACTGAGCAACTGAACTGAACTGAACTGAATATTCCATTGTATATATGTGTCATATCCTTATCCATTCTTCTGTTGATGGATATTTAGATTGCTTCCATACCCTAGCTATTGTAAATAGTGTTACAGTGAACATTAGAGTGCATGTATTGTTTGGAAGTATGGTTTTCTCTGGGTGTACACCCATGAGTAGAATTGCTGGGTCATATGATGGTTCTTTAGTTTTTTGAGGAATATTCTTCTCCACAGTAGCTGTATCAATTTACATTCACATCAAGAGTGCACAAGGGTTCCGTTTTCCCCACATCCTCTCCAGAATTGTTTGTAGATTTTTTTTTTTTTTTTGATGATGATAGCCATTCTGACTGGTGTGAGGTGTTACTTCATTGTAGTTTTGATTTGCATTTCTCTAATAATTAGGGATGTTGAGCATCTTTCCATGTGCCTCTTGGCCATGTATCTTTTTTGGAGAAATCTCTATTTAGATCTTCCACCCACTTTTTGACTGGGTGTTTGTTTTATTGATACTGAGCTGCATGAATTATTTATTCTGGAAATGAATCCCTTGTCAGTTGCTTTGTTTGCAAATATTGAGCTAAGTATTTTAGATTACGCTCTCCAATCCTCACCAGAACAAATAAATAAAATCATGTAATAGATTTTATTGCACTTATTTTACTTGTGAAAAAAACTGAGGCACAGTTAGGTTAATCACTTGGCCCATTCAAAGTCAGAATTCAACCAATGTCTATCTGATACTCTTTCTACAAAAGGCATAGGTAAAAATTCTTATGTAGTCTATATAGTATGTTAATTGGTATCAATACATAGTATATTAACATGATTTTTTTGGCACAGAGCATAATTAATATTTTTAAATATTTCATGTAAGTTCAGTTTCTTTCAATTAACTTTTTTTTTTTATATAAATGTCTTTTTTTTTAAAGCCACTTTATTGAGATATAAATTCACATACTATAAAATTCACCCATATTAAGTACAGAGTTCATTGATTTTTGGTGCATTACATTATTACTTAAAAAAAATTGTGTTAAAACATATATAACAAAATTTGCCATTTTAACTTTTTATTTTTTTTTTTTTATTTTTAAACTTAATATAACTGTATTAGATTTGCCAAATATCAAAATGAATCCGCCACAGGTATACATGTGTTCCCCATCCTGAACCCTCCTCCCTCCTCCCTCCCCATTCCATCCCTCTGGGTCGTCCCAGTGCACCTGCCCCAAGCATCCAGTATCGTGCAATTAACTTTTAAACTTGACCTTAAAGACCTTTGTCAATTGCCACCCCTAATAAGTGATGTTTTAATTAACTCAATAGTAGCCAGTGATAATGCCTAAAGGGGCATGGAACCTACAACATACTCTCTAATGCCAATCTCCCTAAGCCAAGCATTTCCAGTAGTGGATATTGTTTGCACAGAATCCTCTAAGCTCTGTTCTTGTCCGCATGCTCTATGGTATACATCAGAAGGCTAGAGTTAACGATACAGGCTGGACCCAGGGAACACAGCCAATAGAGACAACCAAGACAATGTAAATCATGTCTTCATGCAAGATCTTCACATTCTACCCTATCATAGTCCAGACACAGGGACCAAGATGAATTCTCTTTTATGGAATTCTCCTAGAAATAGTTCAGTCATCCTGTTGAGTCAACACTGCTGCATCTTCATGTGTGCATAAAAGCCAATGTCAAAGGCACATTTAACAACTGACAAAGCATTCAGTCACTTGTTTGATCCTAACTACCCTCTGAGGGAGGTGTTTCCCCTAACTTCTTAGTTATAGAGAATGGTTAGTGTTCTCTTATTCTTTTATTTCCTTTTAAAACACTCCCCACCTTCATTTTTCTCCCTTGTAACTATTGCAACAATTTTATACATATCTACTAATTTTTTAAATAATGTGCAGTCTTGCATTGTATATGTATTATTTTAGACAAGTAAACAGTGCTGTACCATAGATCACATTCTGTACATATTTTTTCCCCTTCACTGCTGTAGTTTTAAGATTGATCCATGGTGCCATGTATATGTCTACCTTTTTATTTAGCCTTAATTGATGGCATAATTTACAGCATGTGTCTGTTGTGTATAAATTATCCTGCCCCAATGATAAATATAGAGATGGTCTATGACTTAATCTTTTTCCAAACAATACTGTACTGAATATTCTTATACAGAAACCCATATCAGCCGTTCTCAAGGCAATTAGCCATAGCAATCCCCATAGCAAATTTGACTAAATATTGCTTTAAAGGTATGTAGAATGACTGCAACAGTCGGGACTTAAAGAAGCAATGCTCAGGAATCCTGTGACTCCATACTCACTCCCATACTTGGCATTCCTTAGCTTGCTAATTTCTTCCAATCGGATGCATACAAAGTGATATTTGTTTAATTTGCATTTTGCTTGTATTGAATCTGAAATCATATACCTTCCATAAAGACATGGATTTTTGGCTATGTTTAATGATATATCTACTTTTGTCAAGGTATAGGCTCTCAGTAAATGTTTAACTGAATGTTTTATCATATACTGATGGTCTTTTTGCATATTTGCTACTACTACTTCTACTATTACTACTGTTACTGTTTTTATTACTATTTTGTCTATTGGGTTTTCTGCATTTTCTTTTTGATTTGGGTGAGTTCTTAGTATAATTCAGATATAAATAATCATAAGTTTTATTTAATCTCTTCTTCCATTCTGTCATCTTTTAGCTTTTTCCCACCTCCTTACCATAACAGAAGTCCCTAATTTTAGTATAACTAAATAAATAAAAGGCTTGCCATGTGGTCTATTCTATGATAATTATTATAAAAAGCTTTCTCTAATGTACAGATTATAAACATGTGCTTCTCATTTTCTTCTATCAACTTTAGTAATTTTACATTTCACACTGTTTCATAATCTATCTGGAGCATACATTTGTATGTGATATTACAAAAAAAAACCTGATTTTTTTAATCCCCCCCTATATTTTGAAGCAAATTTCACATTATCTATTAATGTCACTACAATAGTGTCACTTCAAAGACTTGTATAGTTTCTTTCTAGTTTAGTCCTCTGTAGACCCACACACAATAAAAACTACATGAATAGTGTCCTTGGAGTTGGGCACAGTAATGACCTGTGCTCTTGTTAGATATTGCTCTGAGCAAACTTGACTCCTCTCCAGTTACAAAGACAGTGCCTGAATTTTCCATTATAAATAATATTTGTTGCAGGACTTTGGTAAATAACATTTAATCAAGTTAAGGAAGTTCCTGAAGTGTCAAGAGTTTTTTTTTTTTTTAATGTTTTACTTCTTTGAAAACAGAAAAAATGATTTTTTTCCTTTGGTTAATACCCTAGAGAAATTACATTGATTAATTTTCTGATAAATGAAAAAATCATGGGTTAAATATGACTTGATCACATGTGTTTTAATGGACTACAGTTTTATTAAGTATTTTAATATCCATAGTCTTCCAAAATAACTTTATTACTGTGCATTCCCACCGGCAAAAAAAGAAAGTTCCTCTTGCTGCATAATCTTGTCAGCATTTGATATCATCAGTGTTTTGGATTGTGGCAGTTCTGTTAAGTAGGTAGAGGTAGCTCATTGTTGTTCTGATTTGCAATTCCCTCAGTTCAGTTCAGTTCAGTCGCTCAGTCGTGTCTGACTCTTTGCAACCCCATGAGTCACAGCACGCCAGGCCTCCCTGTCCATCACCAACTCCTGGAGTTCATTCAGACTCACATCCATCAAGTCAGTGATGCCATCCAACCATCTCATCCTCTGTCGTCCCCTTCTCCTCCTGCCCCCAATCCCTCCCAGCATCAGAGACTTCACCAATGAGTCAACTCTTCACATGAGGTGGCCAAAGTACTGGAGTTTCAGCTTTAGCATCAGTCCTTCCAAAGAAATCCCAGAGCTGATCTCCTTCAGAATGGACTGGTTGAATCTCCTTGCAGTCCAAGGGACTCTCAAGAGTCTTCTCCAACACCACAGTTCAAAAGCATCAATTCTTCAGTGCTCAGCTTTCTTCACAGTCCAGCTCTCACATCCATACATGACCACTGGAAAAACCATAGCCTTGACTAGATGGACCTTTGTTGGCAAAGTAATGTCTCTGCTTTTGAATATGCTATCTAGGCTGGTCATAACTTTTCTTCCAAGGAGTGTCTTTTAATTTCGTAGCTGCAATCACCATCTGCAGTGATTTTGGAGCCCAAAAAAATAAAGTCTGACATTGTTTCCACTGTTTCCCCATCTATTTCCCATGAAGTGATGGGACCGGATGCCATGATCTTCGTTTTCTGAATGTTGAGCTTTAAGCCAACTTTTTCACTCTCCTCTTTCACTTTCATCAAGAGGCGTTTTAGTTCCTCTTCACTTTCTGCCATAAGGGTGGTGTCATCTGCTTATCTGAGGTTATTGATATTTCTCCCGGCAGTCTTGATTACAGTTTGTGCTTCTTGATGTTAGATTTTGTTGAATGTATTTCCAGTGTCTAGTGATATGAACATTTGATTTTTCTTCTTAGCCTATTGATGTGATAAAGTACACTAATTGATTTCCAAATGTTAAAACGGCTTTGCTTACTTGAGATAAAAAGTGCTTGGTCATTGGTAGGTAACTCTTTTTATACATTGCTGGGTTCAATTTGCTAATAAAAACCAACAACCCTTCTAGATCCTTCAGGTAAATGAGGTCATAAGGCAAACTGCTGCCTCCAAAACTGGAGAAAAAGGGAAAAATACAGATAATTACAGCTTACCAAAGCAGAAACCGAGGAGCAGAAGCCCTGGGGAAATGGTGCCAGAGAAGGACAACCTCAAGTGTAACTGACAAACTGCTGGAGGCTCAGCGTGGAAAAGTCTGAGAATTAAAAACTCCAGAGGGGCCCAATCATAGAAAGATGCCTCTGTCCTCCTTATAAGTTTTACATCCAGCAGCTCAACAGTGAATTCAACTGGTTCTTACAGTGAACACTGGAGAAAAAATCTTCTCCTGTTTCATAAAGGGAAGAAGAAATGTAACCTTTTGAAATAATCCTGAACAATCTGCTTTTCTTAATAAGCCCTGCCTTAGGAGAGACTGTTTTATCAGAACCTTAACATGCATACTTAATTTAGTCAAGTGAAATGTAATACTTGGAATTCACTGGGGACAAAAAAAGTGTTAAGTACGCAACGATCACCTTAAAGATCCCGAACCCTCTTCTTGATTTCTCTCTCCTCTATTCCTACTGAGAGTTGATCTGTTTTCTATCTGTTACAAATTGCTTGACAAAAATATTAAGTAAAGATAGCGTATCTCATCCAAATTAGATTACTTTTCCAAATATCAGCCAAACAAATATATCTCTAAGTTGAACATTAGAAAAAAATTAGGGGTAAGATTAGGTCAAAGTGCCTTTACAGTCCCTAGAAATCATGTACATCACACACTCAGCCAGCAAATTTATCTTGAAAAAAAAGGAAAATGGACCCAAACAAACAAAAAATAGTCCTGATTTTTTTTCTATATGGAATCATTAATTCTTGATTAGAGGCACAAACTGCTTGGAAATGGATGCCAGAAGAAAAGAAAATAAAAGTACTCCTAATAATGGGCTCTAGGATTATGTACTTAAAACATTTCTCTCTCACCAGCTTATCAGGCGACCAAAAAATTGAAAGCAATTTGCATTGGAAATAGAGAGAGACTTTATGATGGTTACACTCTCTGCAGCATTCTGGAAAAGCCAATAAAAACAATCATTGAGCAGTTGTGTTGCTCATTAGATGATCAGTGTAAACAAATAACACAGCTCAGAATCAATCACCTGTTTCTCCTAGAAGCAAAGGGAGCTTGGTACATGGAGAAGGAGGAAATATTCTGGACAGGACTGGCTCTTCTGGGTTAGCTTCTGAAAGCAGCTGTTATTTTATATGACATATATGTTTGTTCGAGAGGGTATCAAGATGCCCTCAGTGGCACACTGAAGGGCAGAAAGAGGGGAAAAAAAGAGGAGTGCCCCATTTGTAAATCCTTCATAACAGCCTCCAGAACATAGTAAGCACAGGCAGATATTGGTTATTAGAGCTGAATAAAGAGAGCAAAAAATAAAATAATTCCTATCCTTGGAAAACAGTAAAAAGAGGGACAAGAGACAGAGTCCTCCAGTCTGGATGCTTGTTACGGTCAAAGTGTCCTTGTGCACGGGACTCAGGAATTATGTCATTCCCACTATCATGATGTGACCCCTTACACAAACACACAAATTAGCAGAGCTCCTCCTTCCTTATGTAATATCAAAGAATCCTTCGGGGAAAAACAAGGTGATTGTCTTCAATTTTATCTAACGCATTGTAACAGTATTTGTCAACTGGCAGTCATTTTGCGTCTCACCCACTGGTACCATTTAGTAACATCTGGAGATATTGGTTGTTACAACTGAGAAAGGTATTACTGGCATCTAGCAAGTAAAGGCCAGGGATTCTGCTAAACATCCTTGAATTCTCAATGAAACTGGAAAGAAAAAAATATGTCATCCAATTCATAGGACAGATTCCTTCTAACAGAAAATTATCTATTTCAAACTATTAATTGTGCCAAAGTTGAGGATCGATGCAATAAATAACAGTAGGTAAAATCAGCTGTACATGAAAGATCGGTCCCTGTTGCTGTTTATCTGATTTCCTGACACTCTATAAGAATCTTAAGCTTTCCTTAGTAGATATTAGAAAGAAATCTTAAATAAGATATCATCTCTCAGGGACAGACCTAACATTAAAAGGGGTGCTTGTTCAGATTGCACCCCTCTTTGCTCCATAGAATAATGTTCCATTATTTTCATCAACATATATTTTACTAAAGCAAAATAAAGCCTTTCCTTTTCATCACATGGGTTAAGATACTGTGGAGTAGTTAACAGTTATCTTACCACTGAGATCTCTGCCCTACTGCCCCAAGAACTGAATACTTTAATATTTCAAAATCTTAGGGCACAGTGTTGCTAGAGAAAGTTGAAGTGATTCATACATGCTTTCTTCCCTACAACCAAGTAACTGATGTTTTTCACCAAGACAATTGGAATAAAAACTGAAGTAGTCCTTGGATCCTTTTATTCAGTCATTAATTATCTCAAGATACATATTGACCTCAATATTCATAGGAAGGACTGATGCTGAAGCTCAAGCCCCAATACTTTGGCCAACTGATACTAAGAGCCGACTTACTGGAAAAAACCCTGGTGCTGGGCAAGACTGAAGGCAAAAGCAGAAGGGGGTGACAGAGGATGGGATGGAAGGATGGCATCAGAGACTCAATGGACATGAGTTTGAGCAAACTCTGGGATATTGAAGGACAGAGGAGCCTGGCATGCTGCACTCCACGGGATCACAGAGTAAGACATGACTTAGCCACGGAACAACAACAACATATTGACCTACTACATCTAGGCATTTTGCCAGACACCAGAGCATTGATAAGAGGACAAATGCCATCCTTTTTCCTCACGAAACATAAACATATGCCCTGTGAGTTGTTAGGGCAAGGGGACAGAGGTGACACAGTGTTCACAGACAGGTAAACCCACAATTATTGTGACCGGAAAAATAATCTCCCTTCTACCAAGAGAAGTCTACTTCCAACCCCTAGGATCTGTGAATATATTATCTTACACAATAGGGAATTTAGATGATGGATAGAATTGATAATCAGCAACGAGTCTCAAGGGAATACAACTTGAGACTTATGTGGGCTTCTTGACCTCCAAAGCTGTAGGATAATATATTTCTATTGTTTTAAGCCTACACATGTGTAGGGTTTTGTTACAGCTGTTGTTGTAGCTGTTGTTTAGTTGCTAAGTCATGTCCGACTCTTTTGCAGCCCCACGGACTGCAGTCTGCCAGGCTCCTCTGTCTATGGGATTTCCGAGGCAAGAATAGTGGAGAGGGTTACCATTTCCTTCTCTAGTGTATCTTCCTGACCCAGTAATTAAATTCACATCTCCTGTATCAGCAGGCAGATTCTTTACTGCTGAGCAGCAGGACCCTAACGCAAATGCCTAGTGCTTTGAAGAGGAAAAATGAGACACAACTGAGCAAGGCAGAGTTATAAGGTAGGGGTGTGTGTGTGTGTGTGTGTGTGGGTGTGTGTGTGTGTGTGTGTGTGTGCGCATCACAGGATCTGAGGGGTTAGGCAATCAATCAAGAAAAGCTTTCCAGATTAAACTCTAAACTGGGTCCTGAAGAATACATATGTGTTAGTCTTTTGAAGAATAGTATAATAGAGCTCCAGGCAGAAGGGATAGGGGCAAAGGTTTGGAATTGAACAAGATTGTGCTTCTGGTGAAGTGTGTTACATTGCTCAGTTAGTAGAGTAAGAGGAATGCAAATAATGAGAGAAAAAGCAGGAGATATAAAGATCAGAAGATTGAGTACTGCAGACCAAGTTACTGAGTCTGGATTTGACTCTAAAAAATAGTCAATAACAACTTTTAAATAAAGAAATGACAGGGTCTAATTTTAGAGAAGAAAAGTGCTCTGGTTGCTGCATGAAGAATGGATTGGAGAGGAAAAAATTGGGAGCAGGAAGACCAGTTTGAGAGAGTTGCCAGCAATTCCTGGGAAAATGGTCACCCACAAAAATCCATTGCACTGGAGATAGAAATAGATGGGTTAAGAAAAGTACGATCAAGAAGAATTGGTTAAAACATGTAGACAAATGACTAGGTATCTATGATGACGAAGAGGAGGAGCCAAGGATGAAACCCTTGTGTCCAGCTTGGAAAATTCAATGGATGGGAGAGAGCCTTTCTGTGGAACAGAGAAACATGAGCAGTCAAGAATTTCATTCAGAAAAGAAAAAAAAAAAAAAAAAGATTTAAAATATGTTCATGTTGTAGGGTCTGAGAAATACAAGGGTGGACCAGAATGCCAGGAAAGTAGTTTGCAGGACTCCATGGCTGTGTGATGTCTTACAGCTACACATTCCTGCAGGACCATTTGCTAAGGTCAGAATTTGAGAGTGTCTAGGAAGGGGGTCCCTGGTGGCTCAGATGGTAAAGAGTTTGCCTGCAATGTGGGATACCTGGGTTTGATCCCTGGGTCGAGAAGAACCCTTGGAGAAGGAAATGGCAGCCTACTCTAGTGCTCTTGCCTGGAAAATCCCATAGACAGAGGAGCCTGGGAGGCTACAGTCCATGGGTCGCAAAGAGTCAGACACCACTAGGTGACTTCACTTCTACTTTCAAGAAGGGGGTCGAAAGAGGATTAGTTTCTGAATGACTCACCTCTAAGCTTGGTGGTCTGTTCCTTTTAGTCTTGAAATTGGCCTTTGGATCATAAATAAAAAGCAGTTTTTAATATAATATAGAAAAAATGAGGGGAAAATTCATCTTTTAAATGATTTTCTTCTGAGTCAAAAATATCTCTAAAAATTAAAGAAATTTTTGGCCTTTTACTCACAGACATGAACAGATATCTAGGTTCAATTAAGATTTGTGTAAAAGGAAAGAAGTGGGGAGGACAGAAAGAGCAAGAGAATGAGAGAGAGGAAATCTTTTTCCTAAAAGACAACTGAATGGGGTGGGGACGGGGGAGGATTCCCTTTCTTATAAGATAGCTGAATAAAATATACCCTTGCAATGACTTTGAATAGCCCAGGTGGTTCTGGTGCAATAAATATACATTTCCAAGTTATTAGTGATTTGCAAGCATAATTCACCTGTGGCTGATTTATGAGCATCAAAACATTGATACATGAATTTGTTTCTGAATTCCAGCATATCCTAGTGAGCCAGAGGACTATTTACAACCCTTTGCATTCTTGTAGGTGTGGGTTGCAGATGTTTCATTTCATTGTTGATAATATGCATTCATAAATATATATGTAGGCAGACACTTGAAAATTTGGAAGCTGTTTTATTATTCAAAATATATTCAATATGCCTCTAACCCTTGTATCTCTACAACATCATTCTTTTTCGTGCCTACCTTTTTTTTTTTTACATCTGTATAATCAGCGTACTTGCATTCTTTTCCCATCTGATCTTGTCTATATTGAACTGAAGGTTTTTTTAACCTCTATGGATCCCAATCTTGCTCATTTTCCTCTTCTTCCACTTAAATTTGTATTCTAAAATGGTATTTAGTTTTATCAAACTCTAGGAAGGAGAGCAGGAAGACCATCCCTAGATGGAAATACAATTTCCTTCATTTACTAGCTATGTGACATTGGCAAGTTATGTAACTTTTCTAAATTTCAGTTTCTTTACTGGTAAAGTGGAGGTAATATGACCTACCACATAAGTTTATTTTACAATTGTGTAACATGGCCTTCTTTGTTCTACAGAGGATTTTACACCACCAAATAGTTCTCCTTTTTTTTTTTTTTTCATACCTGAATTATCTATCCTGTGTCTGAGAATATAGCTGAGTGTGGAAACAGGTAGAGTGTAGCAGATGACGTGGCAGAGATGTGCTCCACAGTGATAAACATGACCTAAAAATGTAGTAAGAAATACAGGGAGAAAAGGAAGCATAATTTTATGTAACATGGTTTTACTTAACATCTTTTTCTGTTATTCCAGATATGCCAATTCATGAACCTATGACTTTCAGGCCAAAATCTCATTTCGATTGTGATGATGCATTTTAGAAGGCCAAGGAGAAAATAAAATACTTTTTAAAAGAAATTGTTAAGTGATATAACTTTAATTTCTGTGCACTTATGTGGGTGCTGTCATCTGTAGAATACAAACCTGATATCTTTTAAAATCACTAACAGGGATGACATCTGTTCCATCAAATTTCATTAACTTACATCCTTATGTGTGCTAAAGAAAAAAAAAAAAAGGTATGTAAGGGATTATTTAATGCAGAATATGCTCCAAACTTCCTTTCATACCTGCCCAAAGTATGTGTGAACATATGTGGAGCCTTCTTCCTTCTCGATGGCTTCCTGAATCCCAGCTTTGCCCCAGATTTCTTCCTGGCTAGTCTTTCAGGAAAATAAGACTTGTGGGTACCTGTTAAGTAATCTCCATTTCAAGACCTAATCACTTTCCATACAAAACTTTTACTGCAAAGGGCCAGCCAGTAAATATTTTAGGATTTGAAAACCCTGAAGTCTTTGTGGCACGTACTCAACTCTGCCACAGTAGCAGAAAATCAGCCATGGATGAAATGGAGACAAATGAGTATGGCTGTGTTGAAATAAAATTTCATGTACAAAATTGGCAGAGAGCTGGGTTTGCTCATGGGCCAAGTTTGCAAACTTGGGCTCTAGATCACCTGGGGTTAATTTCTATGATCTGATATTACTCCCTTCAAACAGGTCAACATTAAGGAGCAATATCAAAGTGTTGATATCAAAATGCAACTAAGGAAAATGTCCAGTGAGATGAGGGGAACAACAGAAACTCAGACTTTGGCTGCAAAATTGATGTCTACAGGCTAAGCACCCTATGGGGGAGGCACTAAGGTGCCCTCAGGTTATCTATGGTAAAGAACCAATTCTTTTCCAACCCATATGGATTGGAAAGTATTAAATCATATACTTTGATGACAATGGGAAATTGTTCTGAGAAATTCCTAAATGTTTAATTTCATTTTTGGTATTCTTCTCAGCGTAAACCAGTAGCAACCTGATTAGGACCAGCAGAAGCCCATGGACCATACTCTGAGGATGCTAAGTGGTGTGTGAAAGGCAAGTGCCTGCCTGGATACATTTCAGCCTTAAAGTCTTTATCATTTGTTGGTGTTTAGTCACTAAGCCCTGCACTTCTTTCTGGGATCCCATGGACTGCAGCACACCAGGCTTCCCTGTCCTACACTATCACCCAGAGGTTGCTCACGTATGGGTACTGACTCCTTGATGCTATTTAACAATTCCATCCTCTGCCACACCCTTCTCTTTTTGCCTTTCATCTTTCTCAGCATCAGGGTCTTTTCCAGTGAGTCAACTAGCTCTTCTCATCTAGGTGGCCAAAGTATTGGAGCTTCAGCTTCACTATCAGTTCTTCCGATGAATCCTTTAGGATTAACTAGTTCAATCTCTTCGCAGTCCAAAGGACTCTTAAGAGTCTTCTCCAGTCCCACAACTTGAAAACTTCAATTCTTCAGTGCTCAGCCTTCTTTATGGTCCAACTCTCACATCTGTACATGACTAGTGGAAAAACCATAGCTTTGACTCCACCGACTTTTGTCAGCAAAGTGATGTTGCTGCTTTTTAATATGCTTTCTAGATTTGTCATAGCTCTTCTCCCAAGGAGCAATTGCCTTTTAGTTTCATGGCTGCCATCAATATCTGTAGTGATTCTGGAGTCCAAGAAAATAAAATCTGTCACTGCTTTTATTTTTACCCCTTCTATTTGTCATGAAATGATGAGATCGGATGCCATGATCTTCATTTTTTTTTGAATGCTGAGTTTTAAGCCAGCTTTTCACTCTCCTCTCATCCTCATCAAGGGACTTTTTAGTTCCTCTTCACTTTCTGCCATGAGTGGTATCATATGCATATCTGAGGTTGTTGATACTTCTGGCAATCTTGATTCCTGCTTGTATTTTATCCAGCATGGCATTCCACACGATATAGTCTGCAGATAAGTTAAATAAGCAGCATGACAATATATAGTCTTGTCATACTCTTTTCTCAATTTTGAGCCAGTCAATTTTTCCATGTCCAAACTGTTGCTTCTCGACCTGCACACAGATTTCCCAGGAGGCAGGTAAGGTTGTCTGGTATTCCCATCTCTTGAAGAATTTCCCACAGTTTGTTGTGATCCACACAGTTAAAGTCTTTGGGCACAGCCAAAAAGCAGAAGTAGATGTTTTTCTGGAACTCTCTTGCTTTCTTGATGATCCAATGGATGTTGGTAATTTGATCTCTGGTTTCTCTGCCTTTTCTAAATAGAGCTTGAACATCTGGAAGTTCACAGTTCACATACTGTTGAAACCCGGCTTAGAGAATTTTGAGCATTACTTTACTAGTGTGTGAGAAGAGTGCAATTGTGCAGTAGTTTGAACATTCTTTGGCATCGCCCTTCTTTGGGATTGGAGTGAAAACTGACCTTTTCCAGTCCTGTGGTCATTGCTGAGTTTTCCAAATTTGCTGGTATATTGAGTGCAGCACTTTCACAGCATCATCCTTTAGGATTTCAAATAGCTCAGCTGGAATTCCATTACCTCCACTACCTTTATTTGCAGTAATGCTTTCTGAGGCCCACTTGACTGCACACTCCAGGATGTCTGGCTCTAGGTGAGTAGCCAACCACAGCATCATGGTTATCCGTGTCATTAAGACCTTTTTTGTATAGTTCTTCTATATATTCTTCCCACCTATTCTTAACCTTTTCTGCTTCTGTTAGATCCTTACAGTTTCTGTCCTTTATTGTGCCCATCTTCACTATGACCCATCTGTCCTGGCTGGCCCTGCACGGCATGGCTCACAGCTTCATTGAGTTCTGCAAGCTGTCTTTATCATACTTGTTCACAAGATTATCTGCTGCATTCCTGGGAAATAAATGTGCACTTTGTTCTAGCAACCAAGGTCTCACATAATCTTGGTCCAGCCATATCGTTTTGGCAGCATCTTCCTCTGCATCCACATGGATGACTTCCTGTGCCCAAACACATCTTCTGCCTTTCTAAATCTTGCCTTTGTCTAGACTATTTCCTAGTTCTGTAGTGCCTAGGTAAGTCTGTCCTCAGGATTATTCAAAACTCTTTCCATGAAGTCATATTTCCTTTCCCTTGGATGCAATTTGGCCCTCCACTGGACATTCATAAAACATTGCATGTATTTTCTCTGACTGTCCTTGCTTTAAATAAGATTGTAATGCTCTCTGTACTTGTCTTGTTTGGTTGCTAAGTTGTGTCCAACTCTTTGTGATTCCATGGGCTGTAGACGGCCAGGCTCCTCTGTCTGTGGGATTTCCCAGGCAAAAGTACTGGAGTGGGTTGCCATTTTCTTCTACAGAGGAACTTCCTGACCCAGGGATCAGACCCAGGCATTGAACTGAGTCTCCTGCATTGGTAGGCAGATTCTCTACCACTGAGCCACTTAGGAAGCCCCTGTATTTGTTTTATCCTGAGACTAAATTGTGAGCTTCTAGAGCATGAGCTATATTTTATAAATGTGAGAGTATTCCTCAGAGTGCTTAACACAGTGTCTTTTATATGCTAAAGGTTAAGTTAGCTCACAAATGAATGACTCTGAACCCACACCATAAACATTCTCTCTTACAGATCTCTTTTGCATGCTTTTAGAAATGCATTCCTCTGCACTTTTGTCCTCTCCCTCTTCCACTTAGGACAAAAATGCTTGTCGGCAAGAGAGCTTGCGTACATAAAACCATAGGACACAGCAATCTGTGCTGTCAAAAGAAAACCAAATACATGCATGACTCATTTACGAATTTGTAAAATGGAGCCTAGAGAATGAAAATGCAATTTTTAGCTAATTTGTACTATTCTGAATGTCACTGTAAAGCACACATTTCATGGGGCAGAACGAAGACAGGCATAATTAACATTTATTTCAGCCACAAACAAGGGCAACTGTTTGTTTCCACTGTGATCCCTAAGACTTTGCTCTAAGGATGAAAACTTCACTGGTTATACTGAAAGAAAAAACTGCCATTGGTAAGTGAGTAAAATTTTATAATCTCCATCAAAGACACACACTTGCAGAATTATGAAGCCAAGCTGGTATTTACCCTGCACCTGAATATGATTTGAATAATAATAAAAAAACTGACAGGGTTAAGCTACTTTAGTGACACATGGGGAAAAATAGTCCAAGATCCACTCAGGTATATTATTATTAACATTGCTACATCTGTAACAAATTAGAAGCTTTATGACCATCCTATCATCCTACATTTTATTGGTTTGCCTCTATATTTAATACATTTGTAAATAAGCAAATCTGATGAATGTTTTCTTGGTGTAAGGCTCAAACATTTCATCAATATAAAACTTCCCTTCAGATAAGAATGTTCACTGTATGGAAGAAGATGGCAGAGAAGTAAGATGTGGGGATCACCAGCCTCCCCAGAAATACATCAAAAACTCAACAATACATGGAATAACTCCTACAAAGCAACCTCTAGATGACAGCAGAAGACCCCAGGGCCCTGGGGAGAGTGGGAGGATGGGCTAAGATCCCCGCAATGAGGTAGGAGAAAGGATTAGAGACATTAAAAGGGACAAGACAGAGAACCTCTGGACAGAGCTTGTGCCCCAAGGGAGGGAGGGAGTCCTAAAACAGGAGGAGTTCCCATGCAAAGGAAATCTCCCTGGCAGGCAGACCCAAGGGGGAGCTGCAGAGTCTTGGAAAACCAGGCAAAACAGGGACTTAGCAGAAAAGAGAGAAAGCTGTGCTTCTCAGCTCAAGGACCGTGGCCCCATTCAGACAGTGGGCTCAGGGAACTGAGAGAGAAGCCCACAGAAGCCCCGGGGCACAGAGGGCTGTCATGCACGCAACCCTCCTGGCTTGGAGAGCGGCCTAGGGAGCTGAAAGAATACACAAGTCCCAGGACAGAGTGCGTGGACCTCTGAAACAAAGGCACACAAGTGGGTGAGCTGAAACGAGTGCACACAAGCCCTGAGACGCAGAGGGCGGGCCTGGGAGCTGAGACAAGTGCACCCTAGCTCTGCGACATAGGGGGCAGGCTGAGGGGGCTGAGGAAAGACCATAGGAGTCTCTGGATTGCAGAGGGCACAGTTGGGGAGGTGAGAAAAGATCTGCAGAAGCCCCTACCTAGCAAGCTTCAGCTAGCAGAGCAGGGCAGGACTGGGGAACAGAAGCACCGGCAGTGATTCCAGGGACAAGTAGGGGGTGGGCGGCAGTGCAGATATGCTGAGACAGCCACTTTCAAGTGGCTGTGGAAATAGATGTGTCTAACACTGCCAAGAGGAGAGTGAGAAAGTTGGGTTAAAACTCAACATTCAGAAAATGAAGATCATGGCATCTGGTCCCATCACTTCATGGGAAATAGATAGGGAAACAGTGGGAACAGTGTCAGACTTTATTTTTTTGGGCTCCAAAATCACTGCAGATGGTGATTGCAGCCATGAAATTAAAAGATGCTTACTCCTTGGAAGGAAAGTTATGACCAACCTAGATAGCATATTCAAAAGCAGAGACATTACTTTGCCAACAAAGGTCTATCCAGTCAAGGCTATGGTTTTTCCAGTGGTCATGTATGGATGTGAGAGTTGGACTGTGAAGACAGCTGAGCACCGAAGAATTGATGCTTTTGAACTGTGGTGTTGGAGAAGACTCTTGAGAGTCCCTTGGACTGCAAGGACATCCAACCAGTCCATTCTGAAGGAGATTAGTCCTGGGTGTTCATTGGAAGGACTGATGCTAAAGCTGAAACTCCAATACTTTGGCCACCTGATGCGAAGTATTGACTCAATGGAAAAGACTCTGATGCTGGGAGGGATTGGGGGCAGGAGGAGAAAGGGACAACAGAGGATGAGATAGCTGGATGGCATCACCGACTTGATGGACATGATTTTGGGAAAATTCCAGGAGTTGGTGATGGACAGGGAGGCCTGGTGTCCTGTGGTTCATGGGGTCACAAAGTTTGGACATGACTGAGCAACTGAACCGAACCGAACCTGCTTGATCTGCTTGATCTCCTCCCACTTTAACATAGATAACATAGGCACAAGTCATCCCTAACAATAAGTCAACACAAACAACTCAATCAACCTTTCCCTCCAAAGGCAAAAACCAAAAGTAAGAAGGAATACAACCCTAAAGCCTGGAAAAAGGAGACCTCAAGTGGAGCAACTTAGAAAAAAAGAAAAATTAAAAGACAGAGAAATAGAGCAGAAATGAAAGAACAAGGTAGAATTTCAGAAGACCAAATAAATGAAGAGGAAATAAGCAATCTACCTGAGAGAGTTCAGAAGTAAAAATGCTCTGAAGACTTGAAAATAGAACGGAGAAAAATGCAAGAAATATTTAACAAGTTAATACAATCAGCAAGGACACAGAAGAAATGAAGAATAAGCAAACAGAGATGAATTATAAAATTACTGAAATTAAAAATATTCTAGAAAGGACCAATAGAAGAATAACTGAGGCAGAAGAATCGATAAGTGAGCTGGAAGATAGTATGGCAGAAATAACTGCTGAAGAGCAGAATAAAGGGAAAAGAATGAAAAGAATTGACTATAGCCTCAGAGACCTTTGGGACAATATTAAATGCACCGACATTTGAGTTATAAGGGACCCCAGAGGACGAAAGAATAAAAAAGCGACTGAGAAAGTTTTTGAAGCAATTATAGTTGAAAACTTCTGCAACATGGGAAAGCAAATAGTCAATCAAATCCAACAAGCACAGAGAGTCCCTTATAGGATAAACCCAAGGAGAAACACATTGAGAAGCATATTAATCAAGCTAACAAAGATTAAGCACAATGATGTTAAAAGTAGCAAGGGAAAAGCAACAAGTAACATACAAGGCAAAACCCATATGATTTGCAGTGGATCTTTCAGCAGACACTTCAGGCCAGAAGGGAATAGCAGGATATATTTAAAGTACTGAAAGGAAAAAAATAAAATCTACAACCAAGATTACAACACCTGGCAAAGATCTCATTCAAAATTGATGGAGAAATAAAAAGCTTCACAGACATGCAAAAGTTACACAGTCTTACTACAGCAAACACTAAAGTGACTCACGTAGGCAGTTAGCATGAGAGAAAGGAAGACCTACAAAGACAAACCCAAAGCAACTAAGAAAATGACAATAGGAACATATGTATCAATAATTACCTTAAAGGTAAAGAGATCAAATCCACCAACCAAAAGATACAGACTGACTGAATGGACACAAAGTCAAGACCCATATATGTGCTGCCTACAAGAGACCTAGAGACACATATACACTGACAGTAAAATGATGGAGAAAGATATTCCATGTGAATGGAAACCAAAAGAAAGCTGGAGTGGCAATCCTTATTTCAGACAAAATAGACTTTAAAATAAAGAATATTATAAGAGACAAAGAAGGACACTACATAATGATCAAGGGGTCAATCCAAAAAGAAAACACAACAATTGTAAATATTTGTGCACCCAACATAGAAGCACCTCAATACATAAGGGAAACACTAAAAGGTGTAAGAGGGGAAATCAACAGTAACACAGTAATAGTAGGGGACTTTAAGACTCCACTCACACCAATGGACAGATCATCAAAACAGAGAATAAATAGGGAAACACAAACTTTAAATGAAACATTAGACCAAATGGACATAATTGATATCTTTAGGACTTTCCATCCAAAAGCAGAACACCACACTTTCTTCTCAAGTGCACATGGAACATTCTCTGGGATAGACCACATCTTGGGCCACAAATCAAGCCTCACTAAATTTAAGAAAATTGAAATCATATCAAGTATCTTTGATCACAACACTATGAGACTAGATATCAACTACAGGAAAAAAAAAAAAAACAACATGGACCCCAATATTCACTGCAGCACTATTTACAATATCTAGAACATGGAAGCCACCTAGATGTCCATCGTCAGATGAATGGATAAAGAAGCTGTGGTACATACATATATAATGGAATACTACTCAGCCATAAAAAAGAAATGCATTTGAATCGGTTCTAATGAGGTGGATGAACCTAGAGCCTTTTATACAGAGTGAAGTCAGTCAGAAAGAGAAACACAAAATATCGTATACTGACACATACATGTGGAATCTAGAAAGATGGTACTGATGACTTTATTTTCAGGGCAGCAATGGAGAAACAAACATAGACAACAGACTGATGGACACGGGGGAGGCAAGGAGGGAGAGGGTGAGATGTATGGAGAGAGTAACATGGAAACTTACAATGCCATATGTAAAAGAGCCACTGAGAATTTGCTGTATGACTCAGGGAAGTCAAACAGGGGCTCTGTGACAGTCTAGAAGGGTGGGTTGTGGAGGGATATAGGAGGGAGGCTCAGCATGGAAGGACATGGGTGTACCTATGGCTGATCCTTGATGTTTGCTAGAAAACCACAAAATTCTGTAAAGCAATTATCCTTCAGTTAAAAAACTAAAGTATCAAAAAAGAAAAAAAAATAATCAAAACATCTGAATTTTACCCCCAAAGGATCTTCTTCACTTTGCTTTCTAGCTGTATGTGATGAACCTGTGAATCAACTTTCCCAGTTCTTACCGCACTTGGTTTAAACCTCAGCAGCTGCCTCTTATATAATCCTGCTCAAATTTGTTGATTCCATTTTACACTTTGAATCTTGTCTCTGATTTGATAAGGGTGCTGATTCTAGTGACTAATCCTCTGGCCACTATGCTATCTATAGCATACCCAGGCACTATGAACCTAAAAAAGGAAGTTTGAGTCATTTAATATATTTGTGTATTATTTCCTTTAGAGACTAGAAAGTCTATGTGGGAAGTGATTGTGTTTATACACTTGTATTCTACTCATTAACCAGCTCAGTGATGCTCAATGAAACCTATAATATATTCACTGAATAATTTTGGTTTTTACCTCCAAGTTGATTTGACCAACTGTTTTGTTCCTATTTTACTTCCTTTTCTGGTAAAATAAGGCATGAAACAAAGGTTGTAGGAAAATGAACTTTGTAACACACATAATCAACCACAATGGGCTTTTATATTAATTTTTATGTTTTATTAAATTAGTAACCCTCTACCTATAAATCTACACCTTATTATAAATTCTTAAACACCACCTCTGTGACTCAAAACTTACTGCAAAATTCGAAGAAATAGTCTTACAGTACTATGGTAAATGAAATATGGCCATAGATTGTATATAGCTCCTCCAGTTAACAGGTGAAACCTGCTTCCCAAACCTCCTGAAGCTTCGTAGCCCTTGTAACCTGCTTTGAATAACTGATGGTAGTAGAAGAGACACTGAATTTTGAAACCTAGGCTTCCTCAAGTTTTGCAACTTCTACCCTGATGCTCTTTGGCCATCACAAAAAGAATAATATTCTTACCTCCAGCGAGTTGAGAGGCGCTGTAGAGAAGAACCAAAGTGCCGAAGCAGACAGCCAGCCAGCAGCTCTGAGACGCATGAGTGAAGCCATCTTCAACCTCCCAGACCAACCCATCCTCTTTCTGAAGGCAAGCACGTGAATGAACCCAGGTGCAACCAACAGAGGAAATGATGAACTAAACTAAATTGGGAGAAATAACAAATTAGGTTTGACCCAAAACACTTGGGATAGTTGGTGCTGCATCAACAGTGATCTAAAATTTAAAAATACTAATTATCTATATGCATATGTATGACTGAGCCCTTTTGCTGTTAACCTGAAACTATCACAACATTGTTAATCAGCTATACTCCAATACAAAGTTAAAGAAAAGATTTGAAAATAAATAAAAATACTAATTATATTATGGATTTTTTTAAGAAATAGATGCTCACTGTAACAGTAAGGAACAGTGAGTTTGCTTTGCCTTGCAGAGCCTGTGTCCTGACTGCCAAGGTATTAAGGAAGGAGCTGAGGGAAGAGGGGTTCTACAGGAGGGGTTTCAATGTGAGCTAGCCATACCATCACTTCTTCTAGAGACTCTTTCCATGACAGCTTCTAGAGGGAGCAGATCCCCATACTCTGTTATCTTGGTGTCTTTTACCTCACCAGGGACGACATCTTTGATTGCCAGAAGCTAATACAATCCTTTCTTTTTATTATTTTAACTAAAAGAGTGTGTGTGTTAGTCACTCAGTCATGTCCAACTCTTTGTGACCTCATGGACCTCTATTCCTCCAGGCTCCTCTGTCCATGTAATTTTCCAGGCAAGAATAACTGGAGTGGGTTGCCATTTCCTTCTCCAGTGGATCTTCCTGACCCAGGGATTGAACCTGGATCTCCTGCATTGCAGGTGGGTTCTTTACTGTCTGAGCCACCAGGCTTTTTTGTATGTCTCTTTGGATGGGCTACCATCCCATTTACTCAGTCAAACACTAATCCAATTATTACTATAAAAATATCTTAATAGATGTGATTAAAGTCCAAATTTAGTTGACTTTAAAGAGGGGAGATTATCCTAAAGTGGGACTGATTTGATCAGTTGAAAGTTCTCAAGAGCAAACTGAGGCTTCCCTGAGGAAGAAGAAATTCTTCCAGTAGATTGCAGTCTCAGCCTGTTCCCAAGAATTTCTTCCTCTCTTTTCTGATGGCCTGCTTTGCAGACCACTGACTTGCCCCACAACCATGTAAGCCAATTCCTCACAATATCTTTCTTAATATGTATTTCCTACTGGTTCTATTTCCCTGGTTGAATGCTGGCCAATACAGGCAGTGTTTCAGTAAACCAAAGGACCAGGGACTAAATTATACTAAGTGGAAAAATGGTGAGAAGAAGAAAGGGATCTCCTTAGAGAAGCAACAGTGAGCAATCACATCATCCTAGAGAAAATAAGATACAGTCACATACTTAAACCCTCAGCTTCAGTGTCTGAGTCCCAGTCCTATCTCACTCTCATGAGATCTTGGTGTCTCCTTGAATTTGTTGCGTGAACTTGAATGTGTTTGTTGTGACCAAAGGATTTTGATAAGAGCAATTATTATGTGCCTGATACATTCTAGAAGAGGGTGAAATCTATACTTTTTTGAGACATTTATTTTTCTATTCATTCAATAAAAAATTCTGAATTATTTACAGGTGTTAAGATATACTGTAATAGGCACAGAGAAGACACAAAGATGAATAGGGAATATGGCATATGGAATCACCCTGAGGACGACAGTATTAGGAGACAGGCTGTTGAGGTGGTGGATCTAATGCAGTTTGGAGGGTGATTTTAGTAGGTATTCATCCTCAACTCAGCTGACTGCTCCATTATTTAATAACAGTGCCAGAATGGGGAGCCCCAAAGTTTAGGCACAAATTGGAGGCTCCTATCATCCGGTCCCATCACTTCATGGGAAATAGATGGGGAAACAGTGGAAACAGTGCCAGACTTTATTTTTCTGGGCTCCAAAATCACTACAGATGGTGACTGCAGCCATGAAATTAAAAGACGCTTACTCCTTGGAAGGAAAGTTATGACCAACCTAGATAGCATATTCAAAAGCAGAGACGTTACTTTGCCAACAAAGGTTCATCTAGTCAAGGCTATGGTTTTTCCTGTGGTCATGTATGGATGTGAGAGTTGGACTGTGAAGAAAGCTGAGCGCCTAAGAATTGATGCTTTTGAACTGTGGTGTTGGAGAAGACTCTTGAGAGTCCTTTGGACTGCAAGGACATCCAACCAGTCCATTCTGAAGGAGATCAGTCCTGGGTGTTCATTGGAAGGACTGATCCTGAAGCTGAAACTCTAGTACTTTGGCCACATCATGCGAAGAGTTGGCTCATTGGAAAAGACTCTGATGCTGGGAGGGATTGGGGGCAGGAGGAGAAGGGGATGACAGAGGATGAGATGGCTGGATGGCATCACTGACTCAATGGACGTGAGTCTGAGTGAACTCCGGGAGTTGGTGATGGACAGGGAGGCCTGGCGTGTTGCGATTCATGGGGTCACAAAGAGTCGGACACGACTGAGCTACTGATCTGATCTGATCTGATCTGACCATCTGTATTGTATCATAATCCATACAATGGACATGAACTTGGGCAAACTTTGGGAGATGGTGAGGGACAGAGAGACCTAGGGACTCAAAGAGTCAGACACGACTGGGCAACTGAACAACAATGCCAGGAGCCAGCGTGACGAACTCTGCCCATGGCAAAGGTCATGAGGAAGGAGGCTCGGCATACACAAAGGCGGGATCGAGCCTCAGAAGTCCCCCGGGAAATTCTCGAGCATCTACCCCCATAACCAGAGTCTGCCTACTTTACTGCTTTGTGCTGTCACCTACAACTCTGACTTTACAGGGGGCTGTCCCCCACCACCTCTCTCTGAAAAAGAGTTAACTTACAGCTCCAGTTAATAAAGTCCCTGGGCATGACAAAAGTGGTTTAGTTCACAAACTCCTTTGGAAGTCCTCTAGCCTGCTTGAACAGGCTCTTCCGGCCACATGTGATTGTTCACAGCTTCCCAACCGTGAGAGGCATGAGATGTTCTAAACTGTCTAAATACAGATTCCTTTGAGCAGTTAAAAGATTGATTAGAAATTGTATTGGTGAAGGGTTTTTCACTTGTTGAGCCAATGTTTGCTGCTAAGTTTCAATATCCCTTACCTACTGTGTCCCTGGGAGTGTATTGATTAATATAATTGATGTATAGGAATGTAAGTAGTGGCTTTAATGTTTATAACCTTGGACCCTTGAGTTAATTCTTTTCTTGTTATAGCCCACCACACCTTTGCCCTATAGGAATGCAACTTTATCTAATGCTTTCGGAGGGTGGCACCTGACTTTAGAATAATCACCTTTAGAGAAAAATAAGTTTTCTGAAGACAGGATCATAAAATGTTAACAGTCCTCCTGGCCAGAAGATGATGTAAATCACCTAAACTTTTGCATACGATAAGTTTGCAGGTAGAAAGCCTGGCTTACTGCTAACTCTACCCCTTCCCCCATTATCCTCTATGCACAACTTAAGGTATAAAAACTACTTTGGAAAATAAAGTGCGGGCCTCGCTCACCGAAGTTTGGTCTCCCCATGTCGTTCTTTCTCTCACCTTCTGGCTGAATTCCCATCTGGAGAGTGGAGGCTCGTCAAGCCTGCTAATTTTGCCTGGGCTTCTAAGATCTGACCGGGGAGGCCTTAGTGTCTCCTCTCCCTCGGGAGAACGGGAGGATGCCTGCGGCCTACGTAGGTGATGCAAACTCCTTGTCTTGGAGTTTTATTGGCTTTGCACGTAAATCAAGTTATTCAGTCTCTTTTCTTCACTGAATTTCTTTGCTGAGCTATCCTTATTTAACCACTCTTTATATCTTTAATTCTATCATATCCTGATCGCTGAAGCCCTCTCCCCTTCGAATTCCGTGGATCCACCAGGGCTGGACCCTGGCAAGCATTTGTATACAACCGTTGAACACTTACTAAGTACTTTATTTATGAGTGTGGAGTTCACAGTGCTTTCATTCAGGTACATATTCTGGAAAAGAGAAAATATCCCACTTATCCTATTCCTATATATCCAGACTTATAATTGCTGAGTGATTATTTGGGCAGTTCTAACCCACTTCAAAAATGCTTAACATCTATCCAGGAAGTGATGGGGTCAGGGAGAGGAGTAATATACGAAGAGGGACCATTAGCAACAAAACAAAGGCACAAGATACTAGTAGGCAAGTGTGGCGAGAGGGATGAATTCATGAGGAGGAGAAGTGGGGAATATTTTTCAAAAGCAGGTGGAGATAATGTGGTAGAGGGCTTAGAAATCCTGAGGAGAGCCAGTCTAAATCCTTTCTAAAAGAAGGTGAAAGGAAAGAAGTTGGAAGGAAAGGAAAGTGAGGGAAAGAAGGGGGAGGAAAGGGGGGATTGAGGGAGAGAGGGCTGGAAGGAGGGAGAGGGGACTGAAGGGAGAGGGGGCTGGAAGGAGGGAGAGGGGACTGGAGGGAGAGGGGGCTGGAGGGAGGGGGGCTGGAAGGAGGGAGGGAAGAGGAAAGGCTTCTTGATGCTGCACAATATTATTTGGAAAAGATACCTTTTACTCTTTGCTCTGTGTGTCCAGTGACCTTTTGTACTGGAAAAGTGATTAAACCATCATTAGGGCAGAGAAAGACGTGGCCATCACTTTCTATGTGAGATACAGGAGCACTTTATTTCCTTTCAAGAAAGAGTCTTCATTTACCATTTACACACACACACACACACACACACACACAAAGTCGAGAAGAAGACATAATAAATGGAATCTTCATCTAACCTCTTGAGTGGCTGCAAACGTTGACAGTGACCAGTAACTGCTCTACAGATGTTTAAAGCTAAGGCAGGGTCATCCCCTGGTGTAGATGAGTTAAGGTTTAGAAATCTTCTCTTTGACCTCAGTGCTCTGCATGTGAGCATGTGCACTTGGGAGCAAGTAGGTGCAAGTCTCAGAGAGAATGTAAAGAGTTGTTTGTTTTTTTGTTTTTTTTTTTTTTTTGAGACAATATTCATTCAAAATTCAAGGAGTGAAGAGCATGTATTTATGTGAAAGACAATTTTGGTAAGTGAGGTGCAGAGGGTTTGCAACTTGATTGTATTCACACAGAGGCTATTTTATAAGGATGAATATGAGGCTACTAGTAAAAATAAGCTGCATTTTGTTGAGCAGAGACCATATGTCAGGAATCATGCTAAATGTTTTACACACTTAATTTTCTGTGATTGCGGTTTTCATTCTGTCTGCCTTCTGAGGGATAAGGATCAGAGGCTTATTGAAAAAAAGAGAGAGAAAGAGAAAATTCCTCATCTCATACAGCACATTGTCTAGGGAATGGGACAATATTTGTAAAGCTAAATATTCCCAATAATTAAATAAATGTATAATTACAAGCTTCAAAAATGATATAAAATATTAAAAGACAAAATGCACTTAATGTGTTTAGCCTAGTGCTGAATTTTTAATATTTTTTTAATATATTCATGCTCAACAAGTGGTGGTGATAGTCATAACAATGTGATCATCAGGATAAGAGACTCATAGGCCCAAGTTTTCTGGAGGCTCGGATTACTTTCATATCTCTCTTTTCTGCATGGTTTATTTCCAGTAAGAATAAGAACACTGATCAGGTTTTTACACTGTTGGTGAGTTAATACTAAACTACATAATCTTAACTACACGATTTGTCTTTCTTAATGCTTTGAAGAGCTCATGAACCAAGAAAGATGACAGTCTTTGTGGAAGAGGACATCTGTGTAAAATCATCAAGCCTGCTTTTTCATTCTGAGCTGAGGAACCAGTATAGGAGGGGAAAACAGAGGATCAGGGTGATGTCAACCATGTCTCTGAAATTTTCTTGCCATTTGTGTTTAATGAAACCTACTGGGCTCCCAGCAGAGGTCCCCAGCAGACACATGGAATATAGATGATACTGAGCTCCCTGGGATCTGATAAATTGTATAATCGGAGGGCATTGAAAAAGAGCAGTGGCACACCTAGATTTCAACTACTCAAACTGATCACATGGACCACAGCCTTGTCCAACTCAGTGAAACAATGAGTCATGCTGTGTAGGGACACCCAAGACAGACAGGTCATGCTGGAGACTTCTGACCAAAGGTGGTCCACTGGAGAAGGGAATGGCAAACCACTTCAGTATTCTTGCCTTGACAATCGCATGGACAGTATGAAAAGGCAAAAAGATATGACACTGAAAGATGAACTCCCCAGGTCAGTAGGTGCCCATTATGCTACTGGAGAAGCATGCAGAAATAACTCCAGAAAGAATGAAGAGACAGAGCAAAAACAAAAACAACACCCAGTTGTTGCTGTTACTGATGATGGAAGTAAAGTCTGATGCTGTTAAAGAGCAATATTGCATCAGATCAGATCAGTTGCTCAGTCGTGTCCCACTCTTTGCGACCCCATGAATTGCAGCACGCCAGGCCTCCCTGTCCATCACCAACTCCCGGAGTTCACTCAGACTCACGTCCATCGAGTCAGTGATGCCATCCAGCCATCTCATCCTCTGTCGTCCCCTTCTCCTCCTGCACCCAATACCTCCCAGCATCAGAGTCTTTTCCACTGAGTCAACTCTTCGCATGAGGTGGCCAAAGTACTGGAGTTTCAGCTTTAGCATCATTCCTTCCAAAGAAATCCCAGGGCTGATCTTCAGAAAGGACTGGTTGAATCTCCTTGCAGTCCAAGGGACTCTCAAGAGTCTTCTCCAACACCACAGTTCAAAAGCATCAATTCTTCGGCACTCAGCCTTCTTCACAGTCCAACACTCACATCCATACATGACCACAAGAAAAACCATAGCCTTGCTAGATGGACCTTTGTTGGCAAAGTAATGTCTCTGCTTTTGAATATGCTATCTAGGTTGGTCATAACTTTCCTTCCAAGGAGTAAGCGTCTTTTAATTTCATGGCCACAGTCACCATCTGCAGTGATTTTGGAGCCCCCATAAATAAAGTCTGACACTGTTTCCACTGTTTCCCCATCTATTTCCCATGAAGTGGTGGGACCGGATGCCATGATCTTTGTTTTCTGAATGTTGAGCTTTAAGCCAACTTTTTCACTCTCCACTTTCACTTTCAACAAGAGGCTTTTGAGTTCCTCTTCACTTTCTGCCATAAGGGTGGTGTCATCTGCATATCTGAGGTTATTGATATTTCTCCCGGCAATCTTGATTTCAGCTTGTGTTTCTTCCAGTCCAGCGTTTCTCATAATGTGCTCTGCATATAAGTTAAATAAGCAGGGTGACAATATACAGCCTTGACGAACTCCTTTTCCTATTTGGAACCAGTCTGTTGTTCCATGTCCAGCTCTAACTGTTGCTTCCTGACCTGCATACAGGTTTCTCAAGAGGCAGATCAGGTGGTCTGGTATTCCCATCTCTTTCAGAATTTTCCACAGTTTATTGTGATCCACACAGTCAAAGGCTTTGGCATAGTCAGTAAAGCAGAAATAGATGTTTTTCTGGAACTCTCTTGCTTTTTCTATGATGCAGCGGATGTTGGCAATTTGATCTCTGGTTCCTCTGCCATTTCTAAAACCAGCTTGAACATCAGGAAGTTCATGGTTCACATATTGCTGAAGCCTGGCTTGGAGAATTTTGAGCATTACTTTACAAGCGTGTGAGATGAGTGCAATTGTGCGGTAGTTTGAGAATTCTTTGGCATTGCCTTTCTTTGGGATTGGAATGAAAACTGACCTTTTCCAGTCCTGTGGCCACTGCTGAGTTTTCCAAATGTGCTGGCATATTGAGTGCAGCACTTTCACAGCATCATCTTTCAGGATTTGGAATAGCTCAACTGGAATTCCATAACCTCCACTAGCTTTGTTGGTAGTGATGCTTTCTAAGGCCCACTTGACTTCACATTCCAGGATGTCTGGCTCTAGGTCAGTGATCACACCATTGTGATTATCTGGGTCGTGAAGATCTTTTTTGTACAGTTCTTCTGTGTATTCTTGCCATGTCTTCTTAATATCTTCTGCTTCTGTTAGGTCCATACCATTTCTGTCCTTTATTGAGTTCATCTTTGCATGAAATGTTCCTTTGGTAGCTCTGATTTTCTTGAAGAGATCCCTAGTCTTTCCCATTCTGTTGTTTTCCTCTATTTCTTTGCATTGATTGCTGAAGAAGGCTTTCTTATCTCTTCTTGCTATTCTTTGAAACTCTGCATTCAGATGTTTATATCTTTCCTTTTCTCCTTTGCTTTTCACTTCTCTTCTTTTCACAGCTATTTGTAAGGCCTCCCCAGACAGCCATTTTGCTTTTTTGCATTTCTTTTCTATGGGAATGGTCTTGATCCCTGTCTCCTGTACAATGTCACGAACCTCATTCCATAGTTCATCAGGCACTCTATCGATCAGATCTAGGCCCTTAAATCTATTTCTCACTTCCACTGTATAAGCATAAGGGATTTGATTTAGGTCATACCTGAATGGTCTGGTGGTTTTCCCTACTTTCTTCAATTTAAGTCTGAATTTGGCAATAAGGAGTTCATGATCTGAGCCACAGTCAGCTCCTGGTCTTGTTTTTGCTGGCTGTATAGAGCTTCTCCATCTTTGGCTGCAAAGAATATAATCAATCTGATTTCGGTGTTGACCATCTGGTGATGTCCATGTGTAGAGTCTTCTCTTGCATTGTTGGAAGAGGGTGTTTGTTATGACCAGTGCATTTTCTTGGCAAAACTCTATTAGTCTTTGCCTTGCTTCATTCCATATTCCAAGGCCAAATTTGCCTGTTACTCCAGGTGTTTCTTGACTTCTACTTTTGCATTCCAGTCCCCTATAATGAAAAGGATATCTTTTTTGGGTGTTAGTTCTAAAAGGTCTTGTAGGTCTTCATAGAACCGTTCAACTGCAGCTTCTTCAGCGTTACTGGTTGGGGCATAGATTTGGATTACTGTGATATTGAATGGTTTGCCTTGGAAACGAACAGAGATCATTCTGTCGTTTTTGAGATTGCATCCAAGTACTGCATTTTGGACTCTTTTGTTGACCATGATAGGAACCTGGAATGTAAGGTCCATGAATAAAGGTAAATTGGAAGTGGTCAAACAGGAGATGGCAAGAGTGAACATTGACATTTTAGGAATCAGGGAACTAAAATGGACTGGAATGGATGACTTTAACTCAGATGACTGTTATATCTAAAACTGAGGGCAAGAATCCCTTAGAGGAAATGGAATAGCCCTCATAGTCAACAAAAGAGTCCAAAATGCAGTACTTGGGTGCAATCTCAAAAACAGAATGACCTCTGTTCATTTCCAACACAAACCATTCAATATCACAGTAATCCAAGTCAATGCCCCAACCAGGAATGCTGAAGAAGCTGAAGTTGAATGGTTCTATGAAGACCTATAAGACCTTCTAGAACTAACTCCCCAAAAAGATGTCCTTTTCATTATAGGGGATTGAAATGCAAAAGTAGGAGTTCAAGAGATACCTGGAGTAACAGGCAAATTTGACCTTGGAGTACAAAATGAAACAGGGCAAAGGCTAACAGAGTTTTGTCAAGAGAATGCACTGGTCATAGCAAACACCCTCCTCCAAACTCTCAAGATAAGACACTACACATGGACATCACCAATGGTCAATACCAAAATCAGATTGATTATATTCTTTGCAGCCAAAGATGGAGAAGCTCTATACAGCCAGCAAAAACAAGACCAGGAGCTGACTGTGGCTCAGATCATGATCTCCTTACTGCAAAATTCAGACTTATATTGAAGAATGTAGGGAGAAGCACAAGACCATTCAGGTATGATGTAAATCAAATCCCTTATGATTATACAGTTCAAGTGACAAATAGATTCAAGTGATTAGATCTGATAGACAGAGTGCCTGAAGAACTATGGACAGAGGTTAGTGACATTGTACAGGAGGCAGTGATCAAGACCATCCTTGAGAAAAAGAATGCAAAAAGGCAAAATGGTTGTCTGAGGAGGCCTTACAAATAACTGAGAAAAAAAGAGAAGTGATAGGCAAAGGAGGAAAGGAAAGATATACCCATTTGAATGTAGAGTTCAAAAGAATAGCATGGAGAGATGAGAAAGCCTTCCTCAGTGATCAGTGCAAAGAAATAGAGGAAAACAATAGAATGGGAAAGACTTGAGATCTCTTCAAGAAAATTAGTGATACAAAGGGAACATTTCAAGCAAAGATGGGCACAATAAAGGACAGAAATGGTATAGACCTAACAGAAGCAAAAGATATTAAGAAGAGGTGGCATGAATACACAGAAGAACTATACAAAAAAGATCTTAATGACCCAGATAAACACAATAGTGTGATAACTCACCTAGAGCCAGACATCTTTGAATGAGAAGTGAAGTGGGCCTTAGGAAGCATCACTACAAACAAAGATAGTGGAGGTGATGGAATTCCAGTTGAGCTATTTCAAATCCTAAAATATGATGCTGTGAAAGTGCTGCACTCAATATGCCAGCAAATTTAGAAAACTCAGCAGTGGCCACAGGACTGGAAAATGTCAGTTTTCATTCCAATCCCAAAGAAAGCAATGCCAAAGAATGCTCAAATGACCGCACAATTGCACTTATCTCACATGCTAGCAAAGTAGAGCTCAAAATTCTCCAAGTCGGGCTTCAACAGTGTGTGAACTGTGAACTTCCTGATGTTCAAGCTGGTTTTAGAAAAGGCAGAGGAACCAAAGATCAAATTGCCAGCATCCATTGGATAATTGAAAAAGCAAGAGAGTTCCAGCAAAACATCTGTTTCTGCTTTATTGGCTGTGCTAAAGCTTTTGTGTGGATCACAACAAACTGGAAAATTATTCAAGAGATGGGAATACCAGGCCACCTTACCTGCCTCCTGAGAAATCTGTATGCAGGTCAAGAAGCAACAGTTAGAACTGAACATGGAACAGATTGGTTCCAAATTGAGAAAGGATTATGTCAAGGCTATAATATTGTCCTGCTGCTTATTTAATTTATATGCAGAGTATATCATGTGAAATGCCAGGCTGGATAAAGAACAAGCTGGAATCAAGATTGCCAGGAGAAATATCACCAACCTCAGATATGCAGATGACACCACCCTTATGGCAGAAAAAGAAGAACTAATGAGCCTCTTGATGAAAGTGAAAGAAGAGAGTGAAAAAGTTGGCTTAAAACTCAACATTCAAAAACTAAGACCATGGCATCTGGTCCCATCACGTCATGGCAAGTAGATGGGGAAACAATGGAAACAGTAAGAGACTATTTTCTTGGGCTCCAAAATCATCACTGCAGACAGTGACTTCAGCCATGAAATTAAAAGACACTTGCTCCTTGGAAGAAAAGCTATGACCAACCTAGACAGCATATTAAAAAGGAGAGACATTACTTTGTCAACAAAGGTCCATCTAGTCAAAGCTATGGTTTTTCCAATAGTCATGTATGGATGTGAGAGTTGGACCACAAAGAAAGCTGAGTGCCGAAGAATTGATGTTTTTGAACTGTGGTGTTGGAGAAGACTCTTGAGAGTCCCTTGGACTGCAAGGAGATCCAACCAGTCCATCCTAAAGGAAATCAGTCCTGAATATTCATTGCAAGGACTGATGTTGAAGCTGAAACTCCAATACTTTGGCCACCTGATGTGAAGAGCTGACTCATTTGAAAAGACCCTGATGCTGGGAAAGATTGAAGGTGGGAGGAGAAGGGGATGATAGAGGATGAGGTGGTTGGATGGCATCACCGATAAGATGGACATGAATTTGAGCAGGCTTCAGGAATTCATGATCGACAGGGAAGCCTGGCATGCTGCAGTCCATGGGGTTGCAAAGAGTCGGACATGACTGACTGAACTTTTTTTTTTTTTCATTTCCACTGTTATACCATTCTTCAACTGCCTAGTGAATCAATAAACACTGATGTCTATAATATGTTTGTGAAATGAGTAAATTAAGAACCCTCCTATAAGGTAGACATACCTTTTTCACTTTTTGGATGAAAAAATTAGTGCTGTAAAGTTTCCCCAAAAAATATTTTAACTAACAGTTCTTTTTAACTTTTTTCTATTCTGAATGCCCACACACTAGATGAAATTAATGCTGGCAATTATTGTTTAGTGCACATATCCTTGTTTTCTTCCTATGGGACTTAGGAAGATATAGATTTCCAGACCATCTCAGGCTCTTAACTCAAACTGTTTATCTTCTAGTTCATGAGGTACCTCACACCCCAGAAATAAGTACTTATAACAACATTGTTGTTTTCCTTATGTCACTCAGTTCTGTCTGACTCTTTGCGACCCCGTGGACTGCAGCACACCAGGCTTTTCTGTCCTTCACTATCCCCCAGAGCCTTCTCAAACTCATGTCCATTGCGTCAGTGTTGCCATCCAACTAACTATTTTGTCCTCGGACACCCCTTTCTCCTCATGCCCTCAATTTTTCCCAGCATCAGGGTCTTTTCAAATGAGTCAGCTCTTCACATCAGGTGGCCAAAGTATTGGAGTTTTGGCTTCAGCATCAGTACTTCCAATGAATATTCAGGGCTGATTGCCTTTAGGATGGACTGGTTGGATTGGTTGGATCTCCTTGCAGTCCAAGGGAATCTTAAGAGTCTTCTCCAGCAACACAGTTCAAAAGTATCGGTTCTTCAGCACTCAGCCTTCTTTATGGTCCAACTCTTACATCCGTATATGACTACTGGAAAAGCCATAGCTTTCGTTATACTGAAGGACATTAATCTTGATTCATTTCACCAAAGTTTAATTCCTGAGAGATAAATTAAAAGTGAAGAGATGGTCAACTGAACAATCTTCTATATCAATTATTGTTATCAACTAGGTTTTACTATGACAAAGAACCACAAAACCTCAGTAATATCAAAGAATAAATACTCATTTCTTGCTCATATGCCTATGCGTCTTGTTGTTGGCACTGTTTTTAGGGTTTAATTCAGGCATGGTTTAGGGATAGAAATGGTTTTGTTCTGCTTTTGATCATTCTGAGCCTAAGCTCAAGGAGTAATGACCACCCTATGGAGGATAGGGGGTGGATTGCTTCTCATAAAGGATGACTGGAGCCCTAAAATTATACATACTACTCCACAAGCTTGTGGCCTGTCTGCTTATGTTCCATTAGCCAAAGAACATTCCATAGCCAAGCCCAAGATCAATTGCTTGATGGATGCAACAGGGAAGTGTATTCCTGTCATAAAGATGGGAGGAAAAGGGGAGAGAGGGAGAGACAGAGGGAAATCGTTTACTGACTGAAGATGATTATATTTACCCTAGCTATATCATATGTATAGAATCTTCATCCTTTTTATTCAATGATTTGGCTGCAAATTGAGTAAGACATGAATGCAAATCACTCTTTCATCTTCATTAAATCTATAGTTGACTTCTCTAGAGTTTAATCATGCCTCTTCCCTCTCTAGCAGGCCACTTGAATTTTTTTAGGACACTTACCTCTATCTTACTGAATAGTCCTCAGTTCACCTGAAAAACAACTTCTTATATATTTAGCAGATACAGTCAGGACAACTGTGATGGTACAGTAGAGATGGAACAGCCCTGTCTTCAAAGGATTAACCTAGAAAGAAAATCACTAAGTCAGGGAAAGTGGTAAATGTCACATCAGGACACATGGCATCAGTATAGGTTCCTCCCGCATAAGATGGGATTGATAAGATCATCCATTCTGTAGACCTGCAGGAATCACATGAGTGAAAGTTTACTTAATAAAGGGTGCAGTGACAGCTCTGCATTTATAAGGGATCCGTAATGTTAGTTTGGGATTATTACTATTTTTAAGCAAGTATGACTTTTAGTCTACACACGCTGATGTACAAGAGATACAAAATTCCGTTTTTCTGTTTTTTACCTAAAAGTATAAGGCAATAGTGGAGAAGGCAATGGCACCCCACTCCAGTACTCTTGCCTGGAAAATCCCATGGATGGAGGAGCCTGGTGGGCTGCAGTCCATGGGGTCACTAAGAGTGGGACATGACTGAGCAACTTCACTTTCAATTTTCACTTTCCACTCTCATGCATTGGAGAAGGAAATGGCAACCCACTCCAGTGTTCTTGCCTGGGGAATCCCAGGGACAGGGGAGCCTGGTGGGCTGCCATCTATGGGGTTGCACAGAGTCAAACACGACTGAAGCGACTTAGCAGCAGCAGCAGCATAAGACAATAGAATTTTATTTTCTTTGGCTGAGTTGAGGTTGACTGTTTATGACCCTCCTCGAGCATTGTGGCATGGCTTCAAACCTTAATTGCTATCAAGTAGTTGGGAGCAGGTCTGGGAGGTCTACCATCAGGTCAGAGGTCATTGGTGACTCATCTGTCACTGAGACATGCACTCTTCCATTTAGATGACTATTTTGCCTACTCTCTGCAATGTCTATGTCACTCTTGAGTGTATGGAACTCTTCTCAAAGCTGCCTATTTTCCCACCACCTAAGCTTCCCAAGTGGCCACTTTCTCTCTGGGGGTCTCAGTGCCGCCCCCTCACCCCCATGACCTCCATCATCACACCATCCCCGACCAGTGACTGCTTTCTCTCTTCTCTCCCTTCCTTGTGTCAGTAGGGATAATTTCTTCCCAACTCTATCTAAAGCATTTTATCTGTATCTTAAATCTTCTCCCTCTTCTGATTCTTGGTTTTTAAAATAAAAAGTGCAAGATTTCTGCTTTTAGCACTGTAGCCTCCCTTGACTGAGGAAAATGGATAGGAGGTAATCTCTGCTGGAATACAGGTTAAGACAAAAGAAATTCAGGAAGTGTGAAACAAGCAAACATGAGTTGCCAATTCAAAATATTATGTGACTAGTACTTCCTTCGTGGTCCAGTGGTTAAGACACAGCCTACCAATTCAGATGGCATGGGTTTAATCCCTGAGCAGGGAGCAAAGATCCCACATGTCTTGCACCCAAAACAATAGGATGTAAACAACAGAAGTAATATTGCAACAAACTCAATAAAGACTTTAAAAATGGTCCACATCAAAATATTATGCTGCTGTCATTATCTTATCCTCACCATCATGCTTATAGTTATTATTATTGAAATAATCAATGGATTTCTGAGTCCCCAATAGCACTTTTTTCTCAGAATCCTCAGTCCAAAACAAATACTTCATAAATGTTGTCAGTTTTTTATTAAAATTGCACAGCTTGGGAACTCAAACAGATACAAGTTCACTATCCTTAGGTAAATATCCTTGGGTATCTAAACTATGCCTAAGTTTCTTCATCTTTAAAATGTGAATGAGAATGATCAGGTTCCAATTGTGTGATGAAGAGAAAAGATCATTTATTTAAAACACCTGATGCAATTCTAGCACTTATTCAGTAAATGCTACGAGGGTATGGTTGGAGAGAAAAGGATTCTGCACGTATTTGCCTGCAGGCCTCCAATTTCCAAGAGCTCCCCCTGCAGGAATGTTCAGGTTCAGGAAGCCATAATGCCTTGTGGATCTGGGTTATTTTGAGCACAAACTCTTAATGCATCTACAGTCAACGCCCCTGGCCTTATTGCCTTATTTAACATAATCTGCCTCTTGCAGAGAACCTTAGAAAGTAAATGCCAGAGACTCCAGGATCAGGAATTAATTATAAGAATTGCAAAACCCAGGAAAGTGCTTGGCAGGAGGTGCCCCGTAAAATGGCAATTTGTGGGCCACTATTGGAGGAATGAAGACAGTAAGCCCGATGGCCACTTCCCTTCCCTTTGACTTGGAGCACTCGGCTTTCATTTATGAGGCCATCAGGTTCAATTAAGCCTCTGCATAACAAGTTGTCAGTCACCATCAAGGCACCTCCTGGATACATGTCAGAGCAGCCTCCTCCTGTCACTTCAATCTCATTCTAGAAACCTGTGAGCAGGATTTCAGGGAGTTGAGCTGGTGCATATTGTGTAACACTGTGTTTTCCTCCCTTTCTCTTCTGACTCTTTTTCCAGAGGCTTCAGCCATCACAGGTCAGGCTTGCAGAGAGCCAAGGGGTGCCAGGCTTATGAGTCCTCTGGGAGTGCCCATTTTCGTGAGCTTTGACAAGGACATCCTTCAGGGAGACTGTAACAGCAGCTTGATCAGAGTAAGCAGCCCCGGGCCATGGCTTTTCTGAGGGTTCACATTAACCCAGCAAAGATGGAGAGGTGGGCACTAAACCCAAAGAACAAACCAAAGTACTGAAAAGTACTGCCTGGGTGGTAGGTTGAACAAAGAGGTTGGCTCCACTCTGTTCGCCTTTGAAAGCAGCTGCATTTAATTTTTTTCTTTATCAGACACACCTGACAGCTGACATCTGTCTATCTGGCATGCATTTGCAATTTGCCAAATTACCTCTAACATCACCCCTTTCCCAGCCACTCAAGAAAATATATCTGAATGCAAATGAGAGAGAGAACGGTTATGTGGATGACCTTGAAACTGCTTCTTTTAAAAAATGCATGGTTATAACTGTATTTGTAGTCTTAAGTTTGTCTTACATCATGGAAACAAGTAGCTAAAGGTCTGCTTTTCTAAAAAGAAAGTGAAATAAAATAAAAAATGCATGGTTATATGTATATGTGTGGCTGAGTCCCTTTGCTGCTCACCTGAAACTCTTACAACATTGTTAACTGGTTCTACCCCTATACAAAATAAAACGTTTTAGAAAAAATGCATGCTATTCACAGGCTTTATTACTCAATTATCAGTAACAAATTATTTGGACACACCTTATAGTAGGAAATGGCAACCCACTCCAGTATTCTTGCCTGGAGAATTCTATGGGCAGAGGAGCTTGGCGGGCTACAGTCCTTGGAGCTGCAAAAGAGTCAGACACAAATGAGCGACTAACACAGTAGATTAAGAGATGCGATTGTATCAAGAGGTTATGGGTAAAAATTCTGAGGTTTTTCATATTTCAAGATACAAAAGCAGATTTCTTCTTCTTTCTATCCATTCAGTAAAGCACTACAGAGTGAGAAGCATGCAGTAAGAATCACTTGAGGGATGCTCCTGTATGCTCCATTTACCAGGTGCCATCAGAACTCCAGTATAGGCAGAGCTATTTTTCTAAGAAAGGACTTGGGCTCAAAAGACCAAGTTTTGCATCCCTCTTTGCATCTGTGACCTTGGAAAAATTTCTGAACTTCAATAACTTAGGACTTTCAGTTTCTTCATCTGTAAAGGAAAGGGATATATGTAACTCAGAGCTGGTATGGGAATTGAATAATAATTGCTGTGTCAGGCAATCAATTAAGAGCTCTACACAGATTCTTGTACTCTTCGCCATATGTTTGGTCTGGGCTTCCCTGGTGGCTCCTCAGTAAGGAATCTGCCTGCTAATGTAGGAGACTTGGTTCGATCCCTGGGTCAGGAAGATCCCTGGGAGAAAGATATGGCAACCTTCTCCAGTATTCTTGCCTGGGAAATCTCATGGACAGAGGAGTCTGGCGAGCTACAGTCCACGAGGCTGTGAAAGAGTTGTATATGATTTAATGACTAAACAGCAACAACATATGTTTGGTCCTTTATACAGATGAGGAAATTGAAGCTTAGAGACTATGTAATAATGTGCCTGTCTAAGCCTGGATTCAAACCCATGCAGTCTGACTCTAGAGTATTTATTCTGCTATATTGTCACCATTAGTTTAAATATATAATTGTTGGTTATTCCCTAAAACTGAACAGGAATTTGTATGTATAATGGAGAGCAGATTTCAAGAAATAATTGAGCAAGAACACTAGAGATATTTCCTATCAGATGACATGTAAATTGCACATAAACGGTTTTTGCTTTTTATGGACTAAATAAGGAATTGTACATTTTTAGTGTTGGAAGAAACTTTAGAGACTTCTTATTCTAGCAATTTATAATCAGCACATCAGTCAGGTCCATTTTTAGATTTTAGCTCTCATGGATGCTGCACTTTTAGACTTTTCCTTTCCAAAATTAGATTTATCAAGTGGAATTCACTTCTCAAATTAAAAAAATGTAGGTGTATATGCACCCACATGACACTCATATGCATATACATAATGCCTAAAGTTATGACTGCTGCTGCTAAATGTCATCCAAGTTGATCAATAGGCGACCAGGGTTTTTTAATTTCTCTCTCTATTCAAGCCTCTATTTAATGGATTATTTCAGAAAGGATTTGCCTGATTTGTAGGCTAGGTTTGGTTCTCTTGTATTTTTCTTTTTTAACAATCATTACTCACAATTAACTTCTTGGTCTGTGTTCAGTGTTAGACTGTATACACTCCTTGAGAGTATGGCTGGGTAAAATTGTTTCCCAAGGCATCCATATAATCTAATGCTGTTTGCATAATCCAGTGACACATGTGTGATCTAGTGGAACTTCCTTCCTGTAATGTCTGTCTGTGTCCTTCTTGGAACATCTGTCTGTCCTTTCTCCACACTTCATTTAAAAATGTAATAACTGTGGGTCCTCCAAGAACAAGATGGAATAAAGGCACCATTGTACTCTCCATGCTTTGTTCTCATTACTAAACATTTATTTCCTCCCAGTTTTCTAAACTTGGACTTATTTAAGACTAGTTCAAATAACGGAGAAGGCAATGGCACCCCACTCCAGTACTCTTGCCTGGAAAATCCCATGGATGGAGGAGCCTGGTGGGCTGAAGTCCATGGGGTCGCTCAGAGTCGGACAGGACTGAGCGACTTCACTTTCACTTTTCACCTTCATGCATTGGAGAAGGAAATGGCAACCCACTCCAGTGTTCTTGCCTGGAGAATCCCAGGGACAGGGGAGCCTGGTGGGCTGCTGTCTATGTGGTTGCACAGAGTCGGACACGACTGAAGTGACTTAGCAGTAGCAGCAGTAGTTCAAATAACATGTCTTTTCTGATTTTTCCAGGTGAAATTAGTTGGAATATCTTCCTGATCTCCACAGCTATTTGGTGTCTCTTTTAGAACTAATCCTAAGAGCTGGAGAAGCCAGCATGCTTTTCGGATTATTGCAAACAGGGAGAGATAGATCACCTTTTCTTGCTTTGCACTCTAATCTACTTTTCCAGTTCATCAGCAACTCTTTGAGGGGCAAATGGGAGTCGTCCTGTAGACTGAGTTATAGCTACTCGGAGGAGGAGCTGGAAGTCTTTGTTCAAATCTTTCCTCTCTATAACCTCAACTGAAAGTGTAGACAGATATGTCATAACATATAGTCTTAGGACTTCAGGCATTTTGAAAATATTAGTCATTCAGTTTGTGATCCTATGGACTGTAGCCCATCAGGTTCCTCCGTCCATGGAATTCTGGAGTGGGTAGCCATTCCCTTCTCCATGGGATCTTCCTGACACAGGAATTGAACCTGGGTCTCCTGCATTGCAGGCAGATTCTTTACCATCTGAACTACCAGGGAAGCATTTTTGAGGTGACTCCAATTCACAGCTTCCACTGACTTTTCTGAAAAGCTTACATGGAAAAACTTTCAGGAAAGAAGGCGAGAACTAGAAAAGCAGTATATATACTTCAGGCTATAGAATGATTTATACTTTCTCTAAGAACTGCCTTCTTTAATGGCAGAGTCAGGAGAAAATGCATATAAGGAGAGGGATAGTGTATCCATTTGTCAGTAACTATAGTATATATCATGAATTAAGTCCTTACTCTGTCATAGATATTCTGATCAATATTCCAAGTATGTCACATTTTAGGGAAGTAGGAATTTTTCCCTCTTGAAGAGATGAGAAAACAATGATAAGAAGAAGAATGACAATAACAGCTAACATTTATTTAGCATTTTACTGAAACTCTTTCCTAACTGGATCACATGTATTAACTTTCTACATGCTAACTGATTTACTCCTCATGGTAACTGGCAAGATAGTTATCCTCATTATCTACATTTTGTAAACAAGGAATCCACAAGGTTGAACAATTTATCTGCAGTCACACAGTTCATATGAGGCAGAGCTGGGAATTTGAATTTGAGTTCAGCTCTAGAATCCACACTTGGGAAACTGAGACTCAAAGTGTCTGTAAAAAATGCACAAAATCACCTTTCTTGGTGTAGAATTCTGTGTCTGGAATCCAGCTACATTTAGTGATTGTCTTATAAGTTGTGTCATTAATGTCTTTGTTTTTCTGCTTACCATTCTAGATACATTTTTTGCTTGCCGTGCTCGATAGTATTTAAGTGTGTGGTCAGAGATAAAAATAAAATAGCTTAAATTTGTATTATTCAAGAGGAAAATTGCCCTGAATTGCCTGATAATGGCCTTCAGTTCACATTTTGCTTAGAACCGTCTGTGATCTTCATAACGCATTCCCTCCTGGCCCTTTGATCAAAGGCAATAGTCAGGGGGTCGCGCAGAGTTGGACGGGACTGAAGCGACTTAGTAGCAGCAGCAGCAGCAGCAGCTCAAAGACGGCTGCCTCATCCTTCTTGGAGTTCGGTACCAGCCAACCTGAAGAATTTACTTCTTATCTGTCCAATGAAACTGCCTTGGATTAAAGTTGATTTTCATGCTACCCATTCTCACTGCCCACTGTTCCCAAGTTAAGTCCCTTATAATGGGAATAAGTCCACTAGATTAACAAGAGAGAGCTTCAGGGCCCCCGGCATTTCATCAGGAAAGAAGAGTTCCTTAGGGTTTTTTTGTTTTGTTTTCAACTCTATTTCCCTGAGACAAAAACAAACAGGAGAAGGAAGTGCTAACTTAAAAGATGCTTGATTAGCACTTTCATTTTAAGCCCCATGTACAGGCAGACAAATCCAGTTCATCTTAGTCTTGTTGAGTGACGTCAAGCTACCTTTCAGAGACTTTTCCAAACTTAATTATATGTCATCAAATGATGCCACCTTCCTGAAAATTCTGGCTGGAAGACAGGCAAACTTGTGGTCAACATTTGTACTGGGACCAATCAGATTTCAATGTAGAAGTTCCTTGCCACCATTCTATAAGGGAAAAATGCTTCAGTATTCTGAAGGTAAAAGATAGTTCAGAGTTTGCCATATTTCTTACAATGCTGATCTGATTTCACTCTGATTCTGTGTGTGTTTACCCAAGGTTAAAATAGTGCTAAATTAATTGAATCCAGCTGAGACACCTGCCATCCCAATGACCTGGAGTCCTATAAATCAAATCCAATGTGATTAATCAATTAAATATTACTAAAGATGCTTTGGAGTAGGTGAGTTTTTGTATTGTGCTTTAGCTTTCAAGGACATTAGGTAACCTACATCAGGTTCTAATTGAAATGTTATTCAGTTGATCATACAGGTAATACAGGTTAATTATCAGATGGTAGCTGAATAATTACCTAGCAATTGGCATCTTAGATTAGTGTTATAATTATTTTGGCCCTCTTCACCAAAACACAGATTGTCCTCACTAATTAATTATGGATTCACTGAGCATTATTGAGAGGAGACCTGTTAATGACAGAAAATAAATGGTAATCATAGCCCTGATATCAAAAGAAATAAAAGAAGGTTCACATAACACCCCCAAAATTTGGTGAGGGCTTTGTATTTGATATATCACATGTTGTTTTATTTTACACAGCGTGTTGGAAAGTATTGAGAGCATATAGGGCCTTAAGTTGATTATTTAAATTTCAGTGGTTCCTGTAGGGAAAAGGGGGGAAAAAAAGAAGAAAGGAAGCAAACAAGAGGAAATGAAGAACAAAGGGAAGAGAAAAAGGAGAGTAGGGGAAAAGACAGATGATAAATACAAATAAATAGCAGGAAAATTAGAAGGTAATGGTTGAGAGGATGAGAGGACAGGTTGCTAAAAGTTAATGAAAACTTAGAGTCATTGTGGTAAACTGAATATGCACCTCTCTGAAAAGGTAGTTACATCCTAATCTCTGGAACCAGTACTTTATTTGGCTAAAAAAGACTGTGCAGAACTGATTATGAGGTAGAGAGATAATGCTAGAGTCTCAGGCGGGCCCTAAATGCAATCATATATATCCTTATAAAATTATGGCATCCTGTCCCATCACTTCATGGCAAATAGAAAGGGAAAAAGTGGAAGCAGTGACAGATTTTATTTTCTTGGGCTCCAAAATCACTACAGATGGTGACTGCAGCCATGAAATTAAAAGACGATCGCTATGACAAACCTAGACAGCATATTAAAAGGCAGAGACATTACTTTGCGGACAAAAATCTGTATAGTCCAAAGCTATTGTTTTTCAGTAACCATGTGTGGATGTGACAGTTGGACCATAAAGAAGGCTGAGCACCAAAGAATTGATGCTTTCAAATTGTGGTGTTGGAGAAGACTCTTGAGAGTCCCTTGGACTGCAAGGAGATAAAACCAGTCCATCCTAAAGGGAATCAACTCTGAATATTCATTGGAAGGGTTCTTGCTGAAGCTAAAGCTCCAATACTTTGGTCACCTGATGTGAAGAGCCGAGTTTTCCCCTTGATGCTGGGGAAAATTGAAAGCAAAAGAAAAAGAGGGTGGTAGAGGATGACATGATTGGATAGCACCACGGACTCAGTGGACATGGATTTGAGCAAAATCTGGGAGATCACAGAGGAAGAGAAGCCTGGTGTGCTACAGTCCATGGAGTCATAAAGAATTGGACACAACTTAGAACTGAACAGCAGCAACAACAAGAGGGAGATTTGATACAAAGCAAAAAGCAGAAAGCAATGTGACCATGGAGGCTGGGACTGGTATGATGTGGCAACCAGACAAGGAGGGCTGGCAGCCACAAGAAGTTCAAAGAGACAAAGAACAGGGACTTCCCTGGTGGTCTACTGGTTAAGACTTCACTTTCCAATGCAAGTTTGATCCCTGGTTGGGGCCTTAAGCTCCCATGTCACTTGCAGCCAAAAAAAAATAAAAATAAAATAAAAATAAAAATAAAAAAATAAAAACAGAGGCAATGTTGTAACAAATTAAATAAAGACTTTAAACAAAAAGACAAAGAATAAAATTTACTTTAAAATCTCAGATTTAAGCATAACTCTGCCTATACCTTGATTCTGGTTCAGTGATACTGAGGTTGGTTGTCTGGCCTACAGAACTCTTAACAGAGAACATCTGTGGGGTTGTAAGCCATCAGGTTGTGGTAATTTGTTACAATAGCCACAAGACACTTACACAGTCATTGAGCTGTTTTAGGCCTTGCTTCTCAGTACCCAGTGCTGCTCTGAACACCCAGAACAAAAAGAGGTAGGTGCCCAAGAGGAGGAAAAACACAAACAAGCTTAATCACATAAGTAAAAGAAGATTATTTCAGATGGTGACAGGCTTTCCAAAACACATCAACAGTGAAATCAGAAAGAATAAGACAGAAAAGATGGGGTGAAGTGAGGTGAGATGAAGGAAGGGATCAAGCAGAATATTTGAGCCAGTCTTGCGAGGGGAGCATAGTCTAACTTCTTTGAAATCACCATCATTTTTCATTCTCAAAACAATCTGTGAAGGTAATAAGAGTTATCCACATTTTACAGAAGCTTAGAGGGCTAAAATATCTGACCCCTGGTTACCGTGTTAGGAGTGGTAGAAATGAGATTATACCTTGGGTTGGTCTATGCTAAACTTTTTCCTTGTCATGGATTAAAATGTCACCAAAAGTTTTCCAACTGTCTCAAGTGAAGGTATTAGATTTTCTATTTAGACTTACATAATTTGACACTTCATGTTTACTTATTTCATCACGCATCAAGTTCTAAACAGCATCTAGATTACCCATTTAGACAGGATTCTCCGTGGTTTTAAGAGCAAATCTGGCTTCCTCCCTGGGAAAATGAGAATCCACCTATCACGACCCCAAACATTCATCCTCTTTCCCTTCAGTTTGACTCAGCTGTCCCTGAAAAAGCTTCCTGACACTTAAGTGAAAATATCATATGCAGATGAATGTGACAGGCAGGTTAAGGCCCTGGAGAGAGCAGGGAAAAATAAGTTCTCGCTGAAGGCCTGAAGAATCCTAATTTGATAGTTAGGGCCTTTGGCTTGATTAGGCCAGGCGAGAGAGAGGTATTCTGTTCTGTCGTGTCAGTTTGCAGACTCCAGGGAACGGCTGGCTGTGAGGCAAGGGCCTGTATGACTTGTAACCGGCAGACAAGAGCCCACACACAGCACTCACACCATGATTATTAATGGTGGGGCTTGCCTGGCTACAGAGACTCCCGGGGCAAAGCCCACAAGCTTGTCAATGCTTGTCAGTGTCACTGTGACGACTGGACACTCCAGAAGGAGCTGTGCGAAGAGGAGCAGCAGATAATGAGGCCACCTTGAGAAGTCCTGTGCTTTGAGCAGCTGAGGAGTACCAGGAAGGAAAGCCAAAAAGCGTGGCTCACGGTCCCAGCATTTGTTCATGGGAAGGTCATGAGTGTTGATACAAGAGGACACGTCTACCAAAAGCAGAGTCAAGAAAGGGTTTTAGATATTGAGACTCTGGTCATAGCCTGTGTTGCCTTAAGAGAGAAGTAGACCCAACAACAAGAACAACAGCAAAAATGATAGCTAACATTCACCCTGTCATCTTACCTGCCAGGCTCTATTAAGTGATTTAGGCATGCTAATTCATCACATCCTCACAATGGCCCTGGACAGTAGACATTGCCGCTATCCCCCTTCTATAGGTTGGGGGAATGAGAAAAAAGAATAGCACTAAAATGAAAGCATCATCAACTTCAAGAGATTAAGTCACAGGTCAAGCCAAGAAGTTTACCAAGACCTACACTGTGGTACAAGTATTTTTAGAGAATGATTATAGGCATTATAGTTCAGCTTACCTGAATTGGAATCCTGATTCCACCACGAATTAGTGAGATAACCTTGAGCAAACTATTTAACCTCCCTAAGACTCAATTTTCTTATCTGTAAAATGGAGATAATAATATCTGCACTTTATGTTGCTTGGAAAGCCAATAGAACAAGATGAGTAAGTGACTCAGAACAATTTGTTATGAATAACATTTTCCCATGAAGTGATCATTTAAACAACTGCATCAGAGATGCCTAGACACAGTCTCGCTATCCAAGGCCAAACTTCTTTCAGTCTGTTTGCTCGTTTGTAAAATGAGGCCATTTAAGCCTGCATTATAGACTATACAAAAGAATTGTAGTTGATCACTTGTTTAAAGTATGTTTTAAAATACCAAGCTCTGTTGAAATATTGCATAACCTCCCTGATAGAATTCCATTATCTTTAAAATAGAAATTAAAAGTGCTTGGTTGGGACGTCAGGGTTGTGAAGATCGGACAAGTAACATGTACCACACCGAGCTCCTAGCATGGTGCCAGGGGTGTAGGCTCCCCTGGAATTAATAAAATTTCTCAGTTTTAATTGATTGTGATTACTGAAGAGATGGCTCAAGAATCTGCCTGCAATGCAGCAGACACAGGAGACGCAGGTTCCATCCCTGAGTCAGGAAGTTCCCCTAGAGCAGGAAATGGTAACCCACTCCAGTATTCTTGCCTGAAAAATCCCATGGACTGAGGAACCTGGCCGGGTATAATCCATGGGGTCCCAAAGAGTCGGACAGGACTAAGACACTGAGCACAATGCTTTGGAATGCACACCATACCTTAATTTTCATCAGAGGGTTCTTTTATTTTTCTTTTCATTTTTTATTTTTGACTCCTCAAATAACTCACACTGTTCATTGGCCATCAAACCTCTGCCTGTTGAAGATCTTGCAACTACAAGTCAATGAGACAATATTTGGCCAAGTTTAAGCCATCTGTGTTCTTGCCTGGAGAATCCTGTGGACAGAGGAGCCTGGTGGGCTGCTGTCCATGGGGTTGCACAGAATTGGACTTGACTGAAGTGACTAAGCATGCATGCATGCATTGGAGAAGGAAATGGCAACCGACTCCAGTATTCTTGCCTGGAGAGTCCCAGGATGGGGGAGCCTGGTGGGCTGCCGTCTATGGGGTCGCACAGAGTCGGACACAACTGAAGCGACTTAGCAGCAGCAGCAGCAGCAAGCTGTCTGTTCAATTTCCTAAGGGGGTAAAAAAAAAAAAAAAACCATCCCTGGAGGACATTATTACACAAAATTGTGAAAGCTGCTCATCCTCTGACTTCTTGCAGAAGGAGCATGACAAGTCACAGCTGAAGAAAAAGATGAGCGAGGAGCATGAGCTTTTCAGTAAATAATTCATGGACCATTCTGTGCTGCAGCTAATTTGAGACAGTTGGGAGGAGGTTGCTTTGGGTTGTTAAAAAATACAAAAACACTGTCTTTGAGATGACTGAGTCTGCCACAAGCAAGGTCATCTTGATGTTCAACTGAGGAAAGATATCTACCATTGTCTACTTGCTACTTACTGGATTGACAATACCTAGATAAAACTTTTAGAAAAATCAATCATTGCACACAGTGGACCTTGGAATCCCAATCTGCTCTTCAAAACCAAAAACTAATGGGATGAGTGCCTGTGATTTGGATAAAGTTAGATAGAAACAGTCATTACTAGAAGAGAACATGTTGAGAAGTCTTAGTTGCTGGCTTTTTAATGACAGCAACTCAAGGAAATCTCTTTCCAAGCTTGTTTAAATGCTACATAATATATAATTCCATCCATTCTAATCAAGGACTAATTGAACCAGGGAAGAGCAGAATACCTGTGGGGGAAAAATGCCTTTTTGTAAAACCAGGACCTTAGTTATTCTAATCAAGGTGGAGGCTCTGACTTTCAAAATGCCATAGTTGAGTCACAGATATGGACTGTGGAGTAACACTATTGAAAAGAGATATTTTCTGTTTAATATAATCTTAAGCACCATAAAATTCCAGTTACTTTCTTCTCATCACCTTGCCCTAGGCACGTAGCTGTTTTATTTTTATTTATTCATTTTTTAGTTTCTATATTCTTTTTCAAATTATTTTCTCATTTAGGTTATTACAGAATATTGAGCTGAGTTTCCTGTGCTATACAGTAGGTCCTTGCTGGTTATCTATTTTAAATATAGCAGTGTGCACAGGTCAACCCAAAGAAACTGAGGCCAGCTATATAAGTCATGGGCCAAGATTCACACAGTTACTGAATAACAGAGCTAAGACATAGATGGATGGAGTCCTCAGAGTCAGAGTCCTGTTGTTCTTTCCAGTACAACAAGCTTGCTGACTCCTTAGTGATCACTTAAATCATATGGCTTATTTTACACATGTTCAAACACAGGCCCAGAGGGTTTAAATGACTTCCCTAGAGTCTGAAGTTCCTGGGAAAGGATTTTTGACATGCCTCAGGCAGCTGGTATTTCACAGTTTGGAGTTTTTTAAGAGATAGCTCTCTAAATACTGTGTTTACCAAACTACCTCCAACATACCAAGATTCCTTCCAAGATTTTATGAGTCAGCTTACACAGATATTTCACTATTCATGAAAAGAAGTGAGACAAATTCTAAGCTGATAAGAGTGTAACAGGAACGGCAGGTACACTTCTAGCTACTAGTCAATAAATCAACTAGAGTATGCCCCCAAAACTGGTAACAACAGGAAGGATGATAAAGTAAGATCCACATTGTAGGAATTTGGAAAATTCTCATCCTGGAGAAGACTTACCAGAAACTCTGGGCAAAGTTAATCAGAGTGTTCTTCCTAAAGAGAGATGAACCTCATTCTTTATGTCTCTAAATTTCTAGGGACCAATGGACCAAGAAGGCTTCATAGAGATAAATGTCAGCCCACTATAAGGAAAAATCTCCTAACAGTCCGGGTCAGCTCTGGGTGCTTCAAGAATGAGTACAGAGACACAGAGAAGAAACCACTGAACCAGAGACAGAGCTCAATTAATTACTAATGAGTGGCTGTGGGCTGGTCATTCATCCTCTTTCAGCCTTGGTTTTCTTCTTCCTAAAAATGCGGTGTCAGAAGAGCTTTGAGGGATTACTTTCTGATCTAAAATTCTAATGTTATTTGTAGTTATACTCATTGATGTGTTTGTGCAGAGGGCAGATCACTATGATTTGGAGGTATTATGGGAGACTCAGTTGTTAAGATGGAGCTAAATTTATTTTGAGCTAATTTTTCTAACTCTAGCATTTAATTTATTTAACCCAAACTTGAAATTAGCCCCTTTTTAAATGAGCTATTAACTAAGGCATAACTGATCATTTCACATTTATCATCTAAATCTTAAGAAAATACAGTTGAGATGTGTAATGAGAGAAAAAGGAGGGAAGAGGAAGAGAAAAAAAAAGGAGACATTTTTATTCTTTTGTATAGATTTTTAGATGCAATTATTCTAATATGTTACAATACTTTGGCATTCTTGACCTAGAATTGTTTAGGATAACTTCTTGTGTGATGTATACATGTAACTTGGTAAGTATAGCCATGAAGAATATTTAAAATTATACCAAACTTGTAGTGGTGACTTGTTGAAAATTGTGCTGAGCATAGCCACTACTGCTTGCATGACAAAAACTTCAGCACAGGGCACTGGGTTCCAGCACCAGAAATTCTGCAGTTGCACATTGAGAACTCACCTAGGGAGACCACCTCTGTTATCCTTTGTCTCCTGGACCTGTGTGTGTGTGTGTTAGTCACTCAGTCCTGTCAGGCTCTTTGTGACCCCATGGATGGTAGCCCACCAGATTCCTCTGTCCATGGAACTCTCCAGGCAGGAATACTGGAGTGGGTAGCCATTCCCTTCTCCAGGGGATCTTCCCAACCCAGAGACTGAACCTGGGTCTCCTGTACTGCAGGCAGATTCTTTACCATCTGAGCCACCAAGGAACCTAGTCTTTGCAATCTTTGCTGGTTTGCATCATTGATTATGATTCAAAGTCTAGGGCTGATATATATGAGTATGGGAATTAAAAATTAGACATGCTCTTGTCAGAATCCAACAAAATGAGTGTCTGGCATTTTCAGTTTCCCAAGTGGACAAAGGGTGTTACCTCAAAAAAGTGAGGCTTCTCCTAACAGAGGAAGGGGATCAGATGCTAAGAAACCTAAAAGAATGAAGAATATCATTGCATCCAAAGAAGCCCGGGAGAGCAAATATTTTAGGAAAAAATGAAAACACTCAGCAGTGGTTTCAATCACTGCTGAGAGGTCCAAGGAAAGGAAAACTGAGATGATGCTTTTGAGTTTTGCAAAGAGGAAGTCACTGGAACCCCTCCTGAAAGCTGTTTTCAGCAGAGTGTTGGGATCGGAAGCTAGATATTGTGGTTTTAGAAGTGAATGTGAGCCGAGGAAGTATCATAAATAGTGAATACATATTCTCCCTGACTACTGATTAAATTCTAGAGTGGGCAGATACCATATCTCATTTTCATCAACTCACAGGCAATTGGCCCAATTGCCCAGAGGCAGGTGATTGCTATTCTCAGCCTCTCTCACAGGTGGGAATGGACCTCAAGTGCTTTCAATATGAATTACGCCACCACTGTACTGTGCGCTAATCAACTATGCTTTGTGAGCTTTTATTTGATTCTAGTTGCATTTTAAACTCTATAGCTTCAGCCATCTTAGTAATGGCTCATTCTTTCTGTAATAATACAGAGCAAAGAGAGTGATATGTCATTGGAGATGCTGAGCAACAACAAGTTCTGTGGAATTCAGCTGCTTTTATCTAACCTTGTTTCACATTAAGGGCCGTTCTTCTTCTACCAGCTCAGCTGCTAACATCTTCTCTGCACAACTGAGCATCATGTGCTAGTTTCACACTTGTTCTAATTTTTCTCTTCTGTTTTGGTGATTTTTCTAGTAGATCGTTTCCTTATTCTCGTTTAACCTCTTCAGTCTTAGACAGTGACGTTCATTCTCAACAGGGACACAGATATAATGCTCTGTGCTTCTTAATTTAGAACAAGAGTTCTGGATTAAGAAGTACAAATAACTAATGTCCTTGAGTTGGTGAGTTCCTGAATTTCTCCCATGAGAAGGTCGAGCAAACTCTTGATACCATATTCCGTTATTCAATATCTATGTCATTCTGCTGTACATTCCTTCATTTACTTTTTCAATAAATAAATGTTTTTAAAAGACCAGCTAGGCATCAAGCAATAATCCTGTTGATTATTCCAGGTTTGTACTTTTCATGATATATCACAAAGAAAAGGTGTTCAGTAAGTATTTGCTGAAGGAAGAAACAAATAAGTAAATAAATAAGTAGTTGGACATAAATTGAGGGGACATATTTAATACAGAGATTGTATACTGAGAGACTTTTTGGAAAAATAGTCTAATTTTGCACATTTGGTAGCATCAGTGATTATGTGAAATTGGGTTCACTAAACATCAACAAAAATGTATTTAACAGACAGATAAATGCATTAACAATACAGAGGGAAACATTCTTGCATGCTTCACATTGATGCTATCAGCGGGGATGAAATGCAGGCTTGAGGCAGCCACTGAAATTTTCACAAAATTGTAGATGTCAGCAAGTGAAATGTCTGATGTCAAGCAAAAAAAAGTGTCTGTCAGAGCATTCTGATGAGGGCTGGGCGTCTGCTACTGGCAATAGTAATGAGCTCAACAGGGTCCCAAAGGTCAGAGTTCCAGAAGGAGAAACACCACTTGGGAAATAAATTGTATTTAATGACAAAGAATTAAGACTGACAAGTTTTCAGAATGCCAGGGATTTAGTCCATGAGAAAAAGAGCAAGGAAGCAGAGTTATATAATAAAACCAGTGGAAGAGGAGATAGAAAACAATAAAGTCTAGCTATGCATATTAACATTTTTGGAACTGAAGCATAAAGTGAGTTCTCAGTAACTGGTGAATCTGAATTTGCCTCTCAAGCCATGATAGGGAGTTCTGCTAACAGGAGATAAATCAGAATTAAAATATGTTGATAAGTTTAATATGAAAATATCCACATTATGGTGATGACTATCAAACTTATAGACAGTGTATGATAAAGTAGTGTAGGAAAAGAAACAGTACAAACTTGGGGGTTTGGGATTATTTTCAATGTATCTCTTCCCTTTGTGATTTAGAAGAAATTTGGAGCTAGGATTATGTATATTGAAATTCCCAAGGAAAAAAATAATTTTAATAGAAAAGTAGAAATTGCAATTTCAAATCTATAATTACATAATATTCCTCAAGCAGCAAAGATAAATCATGAAATATTAAGTTTTGGAAAGTAAGAGATTTGTGTTCAAGACCTGGCTTCACTTCTCGTAAATGGTTTGTGATTTATCTTTTTAAGACTGACTTGACTCTTAGGTAAATGGAGATAATTTTAGAACTTGTTTCACAGGTTTGTTGGATGATTAAAGAAAACTATGCATTAAGGCACTCACCTCATGCCTCAAAACACTGTTATTCAATAAATTCTGACCCATTTCTATTAGTTCTTGTTTTAATCGAAAGTAGAGTTGCAATTACATTGTTCTGTTCTTTTGCAAGTTGGTTAACACTATTTGCCTCAGCTTCTTCATCATGTAAAATCATAAATCCTACCCCATAAGGTTAACACTTTCAAAAAATGATCCTAGACTAATTTAGTATCCATACACGAAAAAATAAAGCTCGACCTACATATCAAAGCTTATACAGACAGTGAGCACTCTAAAAGTATTAGCTACTTAGACTGTGAAACAGGGCAATAAAACTACTTCCCCCCATTTCTTACATTCTCTAAATATTTCTTAATATTTCTCAGATTCTTTTACTTTAAATCTACCTCAATTTACCATCTTCTCTCTCTTAGAGAATTTCAGTAGCCTTCTAATCGGTCTTCCTACATTAATTTTTTCAGTTGGTGGTGGCAATTTTTTTTTCAGCTTTATTGAGTTACAACAGACATACTGGAAAAGGTCAATTTTTACTCCAGTCCTAAAGAAAGGCAATGCCAAAGAATGCTCAAACTACTGCACAGTTGCACTCGTCTCACATACTAGTATAGTATGCTCAAAATCCTTCAAGCTAGGCTTCAACAGCACATAAACCAAGAACTTCTAGATGTATAAGCTGGATTTAGAAAAGGCAGAGGAACTAGAGATCAAACTACCAACAACTGCTGGATCATAGAAAAATGAAGGGAATTCCAGAAAAACATCTACTTCTGCTTCATTGACTATGCTAAATTCTTTGACTGTGTAGATCACAACAAATTATGGAATATTCTGAAAGAGATGGGAATACCAGACCACCTTACCTGCCTCCTGAGAAACCTGTACAAAGGTCAAGAAGCAACGGTTAGAACTGGACATGGAACAACAGATGGGTTCCAAACTGGGAAAGGAGTACATCAAAGCGGTATATTGTCACCTTGTTTATTTAACTTATATGCAGAGTACTTCATGCAAAATGCGAGGCTGGATGATGCTCAAGCAGGAATCAAGATTGCCAGGAGGAATATGAATAACCTCAGTTATGCAGATGACACCACCTTAATGGCAGAAAGCAAAGAGGAACTAAAGAGCTTCTTGATGAAGGTGAAAGAGGACAGTGAAAAAGTTGGCTTAAAACTCAACATTCAAAAAACTAAGATCATGGCATCTGGTCCCATCACTTCATGGCAAATAGTTGGGGAAACAATGGAAACAGTGGCTGACTTTATTTTTTTGAGCTCCAAAATCACTGCAGATGGTGACTGTAGCCATGAAATTAAAAGACACTTGCTCCTTGGAAGAAAAGCTATGACAAACCTAGACAGCATATTAAAAAGCAGACATTGCCAAGAAAGATCCGTCTAGTTAAAACTATGCTTTTTCCAGTAGTCATGTATGGATGTGAGAATTTGGATCATAAAGAAGGCTGAGCACTGAAGAAATGATACTTTTGAACTATGGTGTTGGAAAGCACTCTTGAGAGTCCCTTGGATCACAAGGAGATCAAACCAGTCAATCCCAAAGGAAATCAGTTCTGAATATTCATTGGAAGGACGGATGCTGAAGCTGAAATTCCAATCCTTTGGCCACTTGATGCAAACAGCCAAGCCATTGGAAAAGATCCTGATGCTGGGAAAGATTGAAGGCAGGAGAAAGGGGCAACAGAGGATAAGATGGTCGGATGGTATCACCAACACAATGGACATGAACTTGGCCGAACTCTGGGAGATGGTGAGGGACAGGGAAGCCTGGCATGATGCAGCACATGCTGTCCATTTTGCAGCACAAAATTAACACTAATCCTTCTCAAACTTCAGAAAATTGAAACAAAGGGAACACTACCAATTTAATTTTATGAGATAAGCATTACCCTGATATCAAAGCCAGATAAACAAACTACAAAAAAAGCCAATATCTCTGATGAATATAAATGCAACATACTCAAGAAAATACCAGTCAACTAAATCCCACATCATATGAAAAGGGTCATACACGATAAACAAGAGACATTTACACTGGGACATAAGGGTAGTTCAACATACAAAAATCGACCAAAGTGCTATATCACATTAACAGAATGAAAGAATGCATTTTCATCTCAATAGATGAAAAAATGTCATTAGTAAAATTCATCACCCCTGGACTTCCCTGGTAACTCAGAGGTAAAGAATCTGCCTGCAATATTGGAGACCTGGGTTCAGTCCCTGGGTCAGGAAGATCCCCTGGAGAAAGGAATGGCTACCCACTCCAGTATTCTTGCTTCAAGAACTGGACCCAGGAACCTGGCAGGCTACAGTTCATGGAGTCGCAAAGAATCGGACACGACTGAGTGACTAACACTTTCACTTTCACCTCAACGACAACAAAATAAAACTTAATCTAGATACAGAAGAAATGTACCTCAGCATAATAAAGGCCACGTATGACAAGACCATGGTTGACATAATATACAAAAGCTTCCCTGGTGGCTCAGATGGTAAAGCGCCTGACTGCAATGCGGGAGACCCGTGTTCGATCCCTGGGTTGGGAAGATTCTCTGGAGAAGGAAATGACAATCCACTCCAGCACTCTTGCCTGGAAAATCCCATGGACGGAGGAGCCTGATAGGCCACAGTCCATGGGGTCGCAAAGAGTCGGACACGACTGAGCAACTTCACTGTGAAAACGGAGTTATTTTCCTCTAAGATCAGGAACAAGAAAAAGATGTCCATTTTTTTCCATCTCTATTCAGTATAGTACCTGAAATCCTAGCCAGAACAACTGGTTAGAAAAAGAACTAATAGGGATCCAAATTGCAAAGTTTTCCTGTTTACACATAGAATCTTATGATTAAAAACTGTGAAGACTCCATAAAAACACTATTAGAAGTAATAGTTTCACTAAAGTTGCAGAATATGAAATCAACATACAAAAATCAATAGCATTTCTGTACATCAACAACAAACTATCCAAAAAGGAAATTAGGAAAGTCATCCAATGTACAGTACAATCACAAAAAATAGGAATAAATTTATCTAAGTAGGTGAAAGACTTGTATACTGAAAGCTATAAAATAGTGATAAAAAATTTAATAAGACACAAATGGAAAGGCATCATGTGTTCATGGACTGAAAGATTTAATATTGTTAAAATCTACATATTCTAGGCACTCTCTTTCAAAGCCCAGTGGCATTTTTATAGAAATTGAAAAACCCATTCTAAAATTTATATGGAACCACAGAAAGCCATGAATGAATAGTCAAATGATTCTTGAGATAAAAGAACAAAGTTGCAGGCACTATTTTCTGTTTTCAAAATATATTACAAATCTGCAGTAATCAAAACATTTACTGACAAAAGGACATTTAGACAAATGGAAATGATAGCTCTGAAATAAATTCATGCATATATGGTCAACTGATATTCTAGAATAATTGCATGTCCACAATCAAAGGGGGAGAAGACAATGGCAACCCACTCCAGTACTCTTGCCTAGAGAATCCCATGGACGGAGGAGCCTGGTAGGCTGCAGTCCATGGGGTTGCTAAGAGTCAGACATGACTGAGCGACTTCACTTTCACTTTTCACTTTCATGCATTGGAGAAGGAAATAGCAACCCACTCCAGTGTTCTTGCCTGGACAATCCCAGGGACGGGGGAGCCTGGTGGGCTGCCGTCTCTGGGGTCGCACAAAGTCAGACACAACTGAAGCGACTTAGCAGCAGCAGTAGCAGCATTCAAAAGAATGAAAGTGGTTCCTTGTCTTACACCACATAGAGAAACCTCCAAATGGATGGAAGTCACAAGCATAAAACCTGAAAGCATGAAACTCCTAGAAGAAAACATAAGGGAAAAGGTTCATGACACTGGAAATGGCAATGTTTTCATGCATATACCAACAGCATAGGCAACAAAAACAAAAATTCAGAGTTGGGACCACATCAAGCTAAAAATCTTATGCATAGCAAAGAAAACTATCTATAGAGTGAAAAGCAACCTATGGAATGCAAGGAAATATTTGCAAATCATGTATCTTCTAAGAGATTTATCTTCAATATATACCCTGAACACCTAAAACTCAATAGTAAAAATAATAATAATAATAATAACTCAATTTTCTAAGGACTTAAATAGACATTTCTTCAAAGGAGATATAAAAATGATCAGCAGGTATATAAAAAAAATGCTTAATACCTCCAGTTATTAGAGAAATGCAATTCAGTACTAAATAATGAGATATCACCTCACACATGTCAGAATGACTATCATTTTAAAAAGGGGGAGACCACAAGTGTTTTTGAGGATACAGAGGAACTGGAATCCTTGCATACTGCTGCACCATTTCTGGAAGTACAGAGTGATTCAACTGCTATGGGACACAGTATGGAAGCTCTTCAAAAAATCAGAGGTAGGAACTACCATATGATCAAGTAATCCCACTTCTGAGTATTCAAAATAATTGAAATCAGTACCTCCAAGAAAATATAAGCACACCTATGCTCATGGCTTAAAAGATCCTTGTTCCCTGGAAGAAAAGCTATGACCAACCTAGACAGCATATTAAAAAGCAAAAACATTATACTTTGCCAACAAAAATATGTATAGTCAAAGCTAGGGTTTTTCCAGTAGTCATGTATGGATGTGAGAGTTGGACCATAAAGAAGGCTGGGCACCAAAGAATTGATGCTTTTGAACTGTGGTGTTGGAGAAGACTCTTGAGAGTCCCTTGGACTGCAAGGATATCCAACCAGTCAATCCTAAAGGAAATCAGTCTTGGATATTCATTGGAAGGACTGATGCTGAAGCTGAAGCTCCAATAATTTGGCCAACTGATGCAAAGAGCTGACTCCTTAAAAAGACCCTGATGCTGAGAAAGATTGAAGGCAGAAGAAGAAGGGGACGACAGAGGATGAGATGGTTGGAAGGCATCACTGACATGGACATGAGTTTGAGCAAGCTCCAGGAGATGGTGAAGGACAGGGAAGCCTGGCGTGCTGCAGTCCATAGGGTTGCAAAGACTCAGACACAACTGAACAAATGTTCATGATAGCAATATTCACAATAGCCAAGATGTGGAAGCAACCTAAATGTCCATTGAAAGACAAATGGATAAAGGAACTATTGTTTTTGCATACAGAGAAACACTACTTAATCTTAAAAAAGAAGTAAATTCTGCAACATGTAGCAACATGGATGGACCCTGAAGACATGCTAAGTGAAGTAAGTCCAGTCACAGAAAGAGAAATACTGAATGATTCCACTGATATGAGACATCTAAAATAGCCTAAGTCATAAAATTTAGAGAGTGGAATGTGCTTGCCAAGGGCTGGAGGAAGGGGGAACGGTGGTTATCAAGGACTGGGGGAAGGGAGATATATGGAGTTAGTAATCATTGTGTACGTTTCAGTCAGGCTGATGAATAAGCTCTGGAGATCTGCCATAGAACATTGTACCTATACTTAACAATAACAATTGCTCACTTTAAAATTTATTAAGAGGATGGATCACATTTTAAGTGCTCTTTCAACAATAAAATAAAATGAGAGAGAAAAAGAAAAGGATATACAAAAAGAATTAGAATTAGAAAAAATACAAAAGTCCAATTAAACAAATGTAAAAATGCTGGACATAATTAGTCATGACATTAATTTGTATTAAAACCACAATTACACATGTTGCACACTAACTTAAATGTCTAAAATTGAAAAGACTGACAATATCAAGTGTTTGAGGGGACAATGAAAGACTGATACCCTCAGACAGAATTATTTGGAATTAAAATGGTTCAAGAATATGAAAACAGTTTGGCTATAACTTAAAACTGAAACATACACTAACCCATTATCTAATAATCCCAGTTCCAGTATTTATTTAAGGGGAATGAAAACATACATCCACAAAATATTCATGGAAACTTTATTCATAATAGAACTAAACTGGAAACAAGTCTAATGCCCAGCAACAGGAAAATGAATAAACAAAGCATAGTGTATTGACAACACTCAATAATATTTTGAAATAGGCAAAAAGAAACCTGTAAGTAGAGACTTCCCTGGTGGCCCAGTGGCTAAGACTCCATTCTCCCAATGCAGGGTGCCCAGGTTTGATCCCTGGTCAGGGAACTGGATCCCATATGTTGCAACTAAAGATCCAATATCCTTTGTGCCACAGCTAAGATCCAAAGAAGCCAAAACAAAAAAAGCAAAACAAAAACCAAACTACAGATATATGCAACAGCAGGAATGTTACTCAGAAAAGTCATTCTGAGCAGAGCAAGTACAAATAATGCAAAGAGAATAATTCCACATGTGAAATTCCAGAACAGACAAAACTGTCACTAGTCTTTAGGGGCAGAAAGTATGGGAGGCTGACTTCAAAGACCATAAGATAAATTTTGGCATGGTGGGAGTGTTCCATAGATTGATTATAGTACTGATTACCTTGTCACAGCATTCAAAATCGTGGATTCTAGTGTCGGTAAACTGTATCTCAAAATTATTAATTTTTTTCAGTTCTTTCCCTCGGTGTGATTGGTATGTTTCACCTCTTTGCAATTACCATGGCTGTACACACCATCCATTCAGTATTGAGCTCCTTCAATCCATTCTTAGCACCTTAACTAGAGTGACAATTTTGAAATGCAAATTAGACCCTGTCCCATCCATACTAAAATATTTCAAAGTCTTCTTATTGCATTTAAGATTTAGCACCAGGCTTCCCTGGTGGCTCAATGGTAAAGAATCTGCCTGCAGTACAGGAGACACAGGTTCAATCCCTGGGTTGGGAAGATCCCCTGGAGGAGGGCATGGAAACCCACTGCAGTATTCTTGCCTGGAGAATCCCATGGACAAAGGAGCCTGGCCAGTTATAGTCCATAGTATTGCCAAGAGTCAGACATGACTAAAGCCAGTAGCATACATGTACATTAAGTCCTTTAGGCCTCCCCAGGTGGCTCAGTGGTAAAGAATCCACCTGCCAATGCAGGAGACGTGAGTTCAATCCCTGGGTCAGGAAGATCCCTTGGAGTAGGAAATGGCAACCCACTCTAGTATTCCTGACTGGGAAATGCCATGGACAGAGAAACTTGGCAGGCTACAGTCCATGGGCTTGCAAAGAGTCAGACAGATTGAGCATGCCAAAGTCCTTTACCTGGTTCACAGGTTCTGTGTTCAGGTCCCATGTTCTGCTTCACATGAACAGCTCTTTACACTAGCCATTTAGTACATCTGTCATGATGAGGGCCTTCCATTTATCTGCCCAGAATCCTTTTCCTCATCTCCATTCTTCCTTTGGCTAGTTGCCACTTACTATTCTTTTGAATGTCAGCTCAATTACACTTCTTCTAGAATGTCTTCCATGATCTCTTAAATTATTGGGTCAATTCCTCTTATTTGCACTTTCATAGCACAGCACATAAAAGTATAATTCCTAGAATGGACATATGCGTACTTATAACTGATTCACTTTGCTGTACAGCAGAAACTGATACAACATTGTAAATCAACTTTTTAGAAAGAAAAAAAACAGAGTACGACTCCTACTAAAGTGGTGAATTGACTTAAAAAAAAGAAATCATCGTACTCTACTGAGTTTTGAACCACTTAGCTAGAGTCTTCCCAAAGTCCTGTTAGGTCTAAAATGTTATGATTTTATCAACTGAATTACTTTTACTTGAATTTAGTGAAAGTCTTGCAAGACAAGATACTAAATTCCAAAAAGATTACTTTAATTCATAAAGTTGTCTACTGTAATGATGAAAGAGTTAATTCTTAGGTAAGGTGATCTTTTTCTGGAAAAGGCAATGGCAACCCACTCCAGTGCTCTTGCCTGGAGAATCCCATGGACGGAGGAGCCTGGTAGGCTGCAGTCCATGGGGTCGCTAAGAGTCGGACACGACTGAGTGACTTCACTTTCACTTTTCCCTTTCATGCATTGGAGAAGGAAATGGCAACCCACTCCAGTGTTCTTGCCTGGAGAATCCCAGGGACGGGGGAGCCTGGTGGGCTGCTGTCTATGGGGTTGCACAGAGTCGGACACGACTGAAGCTAAGTTGTCTGCTAAGTAACGACTTAGCAGCAGCAGCTGCAGGGTGATAAGAAGTCCAGGGTCCCTGAGGAGGAGATAGAGGTCTGGAGCTCTCAAGGAGGAGAAAAGGACTTTGTTTCTACATTCCTTCATCTTGGTCACACTTTTTCTTTTTTTCTTTAAGCCCAAAGCTAATGATTACACAACAAAATAACTCATCTTGCTCAAGGTTATGTTTTTCCTTAAACTGGGTACCAATGATTATATAACAACAATGTATCCTGCTGGAGGATATGTTTCTCCTTCTTAAGAACCTTGCGACTAATGTGCTATCTTAAAATGTGTATTGTGGGAGTGGATCTGGTAAGACCTTTACAACCTTGAGACATTCTTTTGATTTACTGTAATAACAAATTGAAAAAGGATATAGCTCCCTTGCTAAGACTAGTAAGAGGGGCACTCTCCGTCCCCCTTCTGATATCTATGTGAGAAGCTTTCCTCTGTCCCTTTTTATTCTTTAATAAGACTCTGCTACACAAAAGCTCTTGAGTGGTCAAGACTTTTCCCTGGCCCTGAAGCTAAATCTTCTTTTTAAGAGATCATGAATCCAACATCCTTCACCGTAAGCTATCGAAGCAAGTATTATTTGCAGTATCTATTTACCTCTTCTTGTCATCACTATTATACTTCTGAGGAATAATGTCATCTGTCACCTGTGAAGTGTTTATACTACCTACTCTATGTTTTGTGAAACAACACCGTTGAATTACAATTAAAAGTTCCCATTGTCTCAAGGCCTTCTCTTGAGGTAGTCAGTCAACCTGGGAGTGGAGCTTACTCTGGTGGCTCAGACGATAAAGCGTCTGCCTACAATGTGGGAGACCTGGGTTCAATCCCTGGGTTGGGAAGATCTCCTGGAGAAGGAAATGGCAACCCACTCCAGTAGTCTTGCCTGGAAAATCCCATGGACAGAGGACTCTGGTGGGCTACAGTCCATGGGGTCGAAAAGAGTTGGACACGACTGAGTGACTTCACTTTCACTTTCACTGGTATATTTGCTGTCCTGAAGTAATGAGGGAGTTAATTCATTGATTACTTCTTTTATTCCTGCTATCTGTAAGATGAGAATAATATTATCTATATTATTAGCAGTGTATTTTCTATATTGGAACTTCCCAGGTAGTGTGGTAGTAAAGAGTCCCCCAGCCAATGCAGGGGACCCAAGAGATGTGGGTTTGATCCTTGAGTTGGGAAGAACCCCTGGAGAAGGAAAGGGCAACCCACTACAGTATTCTTTCCTGGGAAACCCCATGGATAGAGGAGCCTGGCAGGTATAGTGCATGGGGTCACAGAGCCAGACACAACTGAGTGCACACACACTCATTATCTATATTATTATTAAAATATTGCCTGTTAGTATTAGAATGAATGTGACATACCTAAACATAGTAAGCATTCATTCAATGAATAGTAATCATGAAAAAAAAAAAAAAAATCCAGCAGTGAAGAGAAAAGGTAGTTTTGTTTTGTTTTTTTTTTTCCACTTACTGGAGCCTAAAGTGCCAACTGGGAGAATCAATACAAGCCACTTCCTTAGGTCTTGAGGTATAATTGAATTAAAACGTTTCTGTCTCCATCTGAAATTCTACTAATAGACGCTGGGCACTTAAATCAATGTGTCCCAGGCCTGCCTGTCTGCACAGGCACATGCCTCTCTGAAGCAGAGACACCTACATTTGTAAGTATCAGAGGGTATCACAGCTGGGGGGCTGAGCACAGAGGACCTAGAGTGGCACAACTCTGGGGCTGGAATCCAGCCATGCTGATACGACATTCAGCCTTTCAGAGTAAGTAAAGGCACTGCTCATCTGTTTCTGTCTCCCACTGCCCATACAGACTTAAGACCATCCTGAGTTTATCACATAATCTTTTATGAATTTACACAAATCCTTTTCTCAGAAGTAACCTCTCCAGAGACATTATAAAATCAAGCTACCCAGATGAAACAAATCCCCTAAAAAAAGGACCTTAGCTACCCTATCAAATTGGTTACTTTGTACACAAATGTCCAAAGTAAAATAAATGAAATTGCTAGATTTGGATACAATTTTGGCACTTTAAAACAGCAGGCAAACATTTCACCCTTCAAGACCAGATGGACACTAATAATTACTACAATCAGGACATCAAAATGATTTCAAAGCATTAAAAACAATGACCAAAACCGACCTGGAAGAGTTAGATAAAATTTCAAGTCTGTGAATGGATCCAAGGGAATAAGTTACATATAAGAAGGAACTAGTTCAAACTTCTAGCCAAACTGGATGTCTTTTGATTTTGATTTTTGATTTTTCACAGCTTTTTACAGTTTTATTGAATGCTTATAGTTAATAGTAGAGTGTTCTGGTTCAAACTAGACTTATGACATAATGCTTAAACACCAGTAATTTGTGTTTTAATTAATATTTATTTATTATAATTATTTATTATAATTAATAAAACCAAATGGTTTTATTTCAAACATTTCTGACAGAAAAGTTGACAGTATAACACAAAATATATACTCTCCATCTATAGTCAATGATTGCTAACATTTTCTTTTTCTCTCTCTCTTTTTCCCACACATACAGATAAACACATTTTGATGACCTTATGAAAAAAGTTCAACCATCCTGACACTTCATGCCTACTAACTTCAAATGTCTAATAATAAAATGGGATATTAGAATTTCTAATAAGAAATATGCATTTGGTCTTAGTCTGTATTTCTGGCATATAACTCTTAAAACCCTTATAATTTCCTAAGGTGAGAATATTTTGTCATAATATTTGATCTTTTGTCCTCAAACAGTTCCAGCTCCTTAAATGGTTTCAAAGCGACAACAGTGAAAAGAAGTGTCTTGTTATTCACAACAAACCCCTTGCAACTGTAAACCTGAGTTTATTAATGACATGACTCTGGATGGGCTTCGTTGCCAGGGAAACCAACCATGTGATCAGAAGGTTGGAACTTTCCAGCTCTCCCTGAGAGAGGGACTGGAGGTTGAACTAATCACCAATAGCTGATGATTTAATCAATAATGCCTATGTAATAGAACTGCCATGAAAAGTGAAAGTGAAGTCGCTCAGTCGTGTCCGACTCTTTGTGACCCCATGGACTGCAGCCTACCAGGCTCCTCAGTCTGTGGAATTTTCCACGCAAGAGTACTGAAGTGGGTTGCCATTTCCTTCTCCAGGGGATCTTCCCAATCCAGGGATCGAACCTGGGTCTCCCGCACTGCAGGCAGACGCTTTACCATCTGAGCCAAATGAAGGGGTTCTGAGAGCTTCTGGGATTGATGAACATGTAGAAATGCTGAGAGAATGACAAACCCAAAGAGGGCATGGACTCTCCATGCTTCTCACATACTTTATTTATCTCTTCCATCCTTCTGTCCTGAGTTATATCCTTTTATAATAAACTGTTAATCTAGTAAATATGCTCTTGAGACCTGTCAGCCTCTCTAGCAAATTAATCAAACCTGGAGAGAGGTTGGGACTCCATGATTAATAGCCAGTCAGTCAGAGGCACAAGAGAAAACCAGAATTTGTGACTGGCATTGGAAGCGTGTCTGTATGCTGTGCAGGGTGGGTGCAGGGGAGGAAGAAGCACCTTAGTGGAACTGAGGCCTTAACCTGTGGGAGCCGACTCTATTTTCAGGTAGATAGTGTCCAAACTGAGTTAGGTAGGAGGATGCCCAGCTGGTGTTGCAGAATTGCTTAGTGTGGGGAAAACCCACACAGACAGTTTATCAGAGTCAAGTATGGGATGTAAAGGAGACACACAGAAGGTGTTGTTCCCCCCACCTTTACACAGGGACATTTTATTACAGAATTACCATAGTGTTATCAAAACTAAGGAAATTGTCAAGCATTTTCTAATATCATCTGACTTCCAGTTGATGTCCAGATTTCTCCACTTGTCAACAAGCATTTATTTCCATGGTTTATTTTTTTTGTATTGATCCAGGAACATGACAAAGCTTACACACTGTATTTTGACTCTTTTGTCTCTATCATCTTTTTTGTTTAGAGATGGCAACCCATTCAATGGCAACCCACTCCAGTATTCTTGCTTAGGAAATCACATGGATAGAGGAGCCCACTGGACTACAGTCCATGGGGTCACAAAGGAATCAGACACGACTAAGCAGCTAAACAACAACAAAATGTTTACTGAGAGCTTGCTATGTGCTGGTCATTGTTCTAAGTACTTGGCTTTAATTAACTCTTTTAAACTTCTCGACAACCATATGGCTAATCCATTTTAGTGCAGAGCACACTGAGGCACAAAGAGATCAACACATTCCATTCCTTTCGCTACTGAGAGATGAATCCTGGATTCTAACCTGTGTGGTCTGGCTTCAGCATTTTTACACTTAAATGCCATATTATAACACTTCTAAAAATAGGAAAAAAGGAAAAGAAAGACCTAGGCTGTGTTTTTCCACAAGCTTCCCTAACCATTCAATGTCTTGACTGCCCACCAGTCAGTCATACAAGCCTCTAGTACGGCCCATAATGGAGAAGAAGAAATGGTGTGTTTCTAGTAAAGTGACAAGAACATCAGACGTGGATGGGAGCCTTGTGTCAGTCAGTTCTGGCTAGGAGACTGTAAGAATTCTTAGCCCCTTGATCTTCCGTTTCCTCTGAAGTAGGATTAGATGGTTTCTCAGGTTCTTGGCTATTTCATAATCCAGAAATAATTATCTTTCTGGCTTATGCTGAACTACCTGGAATTTGGGAGAATGGGTTCCCATTTTTCCACATAAATAGAACCACAGCTGCTTGCATGACAATGTGTTTATCACCATAGCTTGTCTGGAGAGAGCATCAGAATATACCTTTTAACCCTGTACTTGTTTGAGTTAAAGATGCAGACTTATCCTAGATGCTGAAACCTGGTAATGGAGGGGCAGTCAGCTTGAGTCACAGTGAAGAGACATTCCCCATTTCAAAGTGAGCGGCCAAAATGCCTCGCTCTGTGACAAGCAGGTGAACTCTAAGAGGCCCTGAAAAATTAGTGAATTCATCAGCGTGGGGAATTGGCTATCCTGATTGCAAATCAATGACTCATTCTGGCACCTCCTTGACAGCTACTGATGTGTTTCCTTAAGAGGACTCTTTAGTTAGAGAAAGATAGGCAGTTATGAACTGCATAGTTTCACATTAAGAGGACAAACAGAATGAAACCTAGGCTAGCTCTCTCCATCAATAAATTGAAGCAAACAAGCCATCCTTGCAAAAAATAGCCACCTCGCTCTTTCTTCTTTCACAACATAGACACTTACCTATTGGTAAGATTATCTAAAGTTAAGTCCCATTCCTTCCAACAGCATTCTGCTCCTCAAACTGATGTACCAGATACATCCATTGTCGATTAAAATATCACACACACAGAAATTGCCAAGGAGAAGTCAAAAAAGAAGGAAGCATATGTATCCATTGTCAGTCATTTACTGAAAAAGAGGTGTTAGTATTCTCTATATATCATGTTGGGGCTTCCTACATGCATGGCTCAGTGGTGAAGAATCCACTTGCAATGTGGGAGACATGGGTTTGATCCCTGGGTCAGGAAGATCCTCCGGAGAAGGAAATAGCAACCCACTCCAGTATTCTTGCCTGGAGAATCCCATGGACAGAGGAGCCTGGTGGGCTACAGTTAATGGGGGTAACAAAAGAGTCAGACATGACTTAGAAGCTAAACAACAACACATATATCATGTTATGCATTGAAAACACAGAGGTGAATGAAGAAGACAGACTTCCTTCCAATGAGAGAGGTTATAAATCTAGCAGAGGAAATAGAAAAACACATCCATAATTAAAATAGCAAGTGAAAAATGTATTGCTCACTGCAAGCACAGGGTGCTCTTTAAGTGCCAGAAGGACATCTTCATTCGTTGGGGCAATCAGAGAAAGCTTCTTGGAGGCAGTGTCACAAGTTGAGTTTTAAATGGTAAAGAGGTTTCAGATGAAGGGCCCAAAGGTCATTTTCAGGTAAAGAAAGAAGGTTATAAGAAAGGTATAGTGATCTGTGAAGTGAGAAGTTAGACTCGATAACATTTCTGAGTTTCCCAAGTTTAATATTTTATTATTTGAGTTTTGAAATAGGCTTTATCAGTGTAAACACAAGCATATAAGTATAGAAATGATAGTTTAAAAAAGTAAGCAAACTTGCTTTCAAGTCAAACATACATCTACAAAGGTGACTTTCCTTTTGGGGAGGATGCGACAACAAGAAGAGGGAAACAGAGATTGTACATTTAACAAATATTTATAGAATAGTTATATATTACACACAGTGAGAAAAACACACATACATGAAATACAGTAGCCTGATTAATTATAATACATTTATACTATTTAATAAGCTATAGCTTTTAAAAAGAAGTATAATTTGTACATGTTCTCATGGAATAAGATTATTTGAGTGAATAAAACAGTTTATGAAAAATCTATGTATCCTAAGATGTCATTTTTGTTCAACACAAGACAACTGTAACACTGTATGTATTTGAGTGAGTTAAGAATATGTGTGCAAAAATATAATAATTGATTGCTAATGATTATTGTTACTGATGGATAAATGCGGTGATATAAAAGATTGTAGAGATCATTCTATTTTAAAAAATTTTATGAGTCATTTTTTTAGAAATATTTAAGCATAAAAATTATTATCTTATTATAGAATATATACTTCATTTACCATAGTACAGATTTATGTATATTTGTTTTAAATACAGTAATATAGGGATATATGTTATCTATTCACCTATTTATTTTTTAAGTTTTTAAATTTCCCATCTTCTGGCAACTTATTTCACATTAGCAGGCTTTGACTTTTTTTTTCCCTTGGTCCATGTGATGATTTTTATGGCCACCATATCCCATCTGTTCTCTGGCGAGTTTTATGTGACATGCTAAGTACGAGGGTCAACACTTTTATAACAACTGATCACAGTCAAACATGCCCCTTAATCCACTGGTATCCACCCACTCTGGCAGACTGGCCCAGTTGATTCAATACAGCTATCAATTCACCAACACAATCTGCTCCCAGTACTTCTAGTCCACAGGAATTTGCAACATTTTTTTTACTATCGGAAAGAAAAGACTGACTCTGAATCCTTGTTTGGCCATAGCCGTGTCTTGGTTAAGGCACTTTCCTTCTCTACATCATGTTATCCATAGGAATAATAAACAAAAGAGACAACAAAGGTTGAGTCACTTTAAGAAAATGATGAGTTTTTAAATATTACATAAAATCCTATTATATCATTTAACTCTATACAGGGAACATTTGGAGGACAAAGTTATAACTAATGACCCCAGGAATCAGTGGCATTCATTTTTCAACAAATATTTATTAAGCATTAACTATGTTCCATATACTGATTTATATCCTGGGGGAAATAACAGCATAAAACCATAAAGAAATCCATACACCAAATCAGTGAACTTACCTCATAGTGGAATAAGATATAACACAAGCAAAATAAATAGAGATATTAAAACAGCAAAACAATGTGCATTTCAGGATTAACAAAATACAATTCTGCATATTTTAATTATCTCTGAAATCAGGATGAATTTTTTAGTCAAGGACATGTTGTAGTTTAATTTTTTTTTATTTACTTCTAGCACATATATATATATATATCAGGAGGAGAAGGGGACTACAGAGGATGAGATGGCTGGATGGCATCACTGACTCTATGGACTTGAGTCTCAGTGAACTCCGGGAGTTGGTGATGGACAGGGAGGCCTGGCGTACTGCGATTCTTGGGGTCGCAAAGAGTCGGACACAACTGAGCGACTGATCTGATCTGATCTGATCTCAGCACATATATAACATTAAATCTCATAACATTGCTATCTAAGAGTTGATAATACATGCAGTAGTATGGGGGTAAAAAGCAGGAAGAAGATAGCATTCTGGAAAATATAGATTGAAATAGGGTGAGGGCTCCTTAGCAGTGTGATATTTGAGCAACAAACAGGAAGAGGTGAAGGACCTAGCTGTGAAGATATATGGAGAAGATCACTATAGGTGATGGAGAAGCAAGTGCAAAGGCCCTGAGACAGAGGTGGCCTGCGTATTTGAGGGGCAGCAAGAAAGTGAATGCGGCTTCCCTGGTTGCTAAGTGGTAAAGAATCTGCCTGCCAGTGCAGGAGACACAGGAGACATGGTTTGAACCCTGGGTTGGGAAGATTCCCCTAGAGAAGGGGATGGCAAGCCACTCCGGTATTCTAGCCTGGGAAATCCCATGGACAGAGGAGCCTGGAGGGCTACAGTCCATGGGGTCACACAGAATCGGACACAACCGGACACATGCACATTAAGAGTCAACGCTCCATCAGGCAGTTTTTGTTAAAGGCATCATCTATAATTCTCACAACCCTTTGAGATGTTTTCATTCCCATTTTACAGATGGGGAGACACAAAACCTGTAAAAGATACACCAGGACAGGCATGGCATAAGGGATTTGACCTTTCAGAGCTGGTTCCACGTTGCTGTCCGTGATCCTCATGGACCTTGACAGTGGTCTTGATACCACAGCGTAGTTTCCTGTCTTATTTGGGGAAAAAAAAATCCAATCTTATCTAAGGTCTTTCATATACTGGGCATTGCACTCGAGTATTCCATGGCAATTTCAGACAAGTATGCTTACTAAAGCAAGGAATAGGCTCTCGCATTTTAGAAAGACTGAGAACAATTCCACTTTTTAAAAGGACAATAAATTTATTGTCTAAAAATCCTAATACAGGAACAGACACGTTACTCAAAATACAACATAACAAAGAACAAGCGCCTTGGAGCAGACAGATCTAGATTCAAACCCTACCTCACATCTCATATTTACTATAGCCAAAGGACCCAACTCTCTGAGTCTTTTTTTTTTTTTTTTAATCTGTTAATAGATGAGAAGGCTGTTTGCTTTCAGCAAGGACCAAGGGTAATGTATGTAATAAAACTTAACTTCGTCTATAACAAGTAGTTAATATTATTAAGGATTAAGGCAGTATGGTATAGTGGTAAAAGCTGTGTGTCTTTGCCCATTCTGGCTGCTATAACAGAACACCATTGAATGAGTGGTTTATGAACAGCAGACATTGTCACAGTTCTGGAGGCTAAGTTCAAGATCAGGTTGCTGCAGATACAGTGTTTGATGAGAACCCTCTTCCTGGTTCATGGCAGCCCTCTATTCCTCATGTTCTCACATGGCAGAAATAGCAAGGGAGCACTCTGGGGTCTCTTTTATATGGGCACCAATTCAGAACCCTTGTGACCTTGTCACCTCCCAAAAGTACCACCTCCAAATACTCTCACATTTGGGAACAGGTTTCAACACACGAATTTTGAGAGGACACGAATCTTCAGTCCATAGCACTGCTGAAGGCAGAGTAATGGCACTCCCAAATATGTCCACGTCTAACCCTCAGGACCTGTGACTACATTATGATGCATGACAAAGGGGAATTAAGGTTCCAATAAGCTGGCTTTAAAATAGGCAGAGTATCCTAGGTTAGACGTGTGAGGGCAACCCTGGTGGCTCAGATGGTAGAGTCTGCCTGCAATGCAGGAGACCCGGGTTTGATCCCTGGATCAAGAAGGTCCCCTGGAGAAGGGAAGGGCAACTCACTCCAGTATTCGTCCCTGGAGAATGCCATGAACAGAGAAGCCTGGAGAGCTACAGTCCATGGGATCGCAAAGGCTTGGACACAACTGAGCGACAAACACTTTCACTTTACCTGTGTGAACCCGATATAATCATGCTACACTATGCTAAGTCACTTCAGTCATACTGTGTGATCCTATGAACTGTAGGCTGTCAGGCTCCCCTGCCCATGGGATTCTCCAGGCGAGAATACGGGAGTGGGTTGCTATGCTCTCCTCCAGTGTATCTTCCCAACCCAGGGATAGAACCTGCATCTCTTATGTCTTCTGCATTGGCATGAGGGTTCTTTACCACTAGCGCCACCTGGGAAGCCCTCAATAGAATCATAAGAATCCTTAAAGTGTAAGAGGGAATAAGAAGAGAAAACCAGAGAGATGGCTGTATAAGAAAAACTCAGCTTGACATTGCTGTCAATGGCTGAAAAGGACAGAGCGGACCAACAGTCAGGGAAAGCAAATGGCTTCTGCTGCTGCTGCTGCTAAGTCACTTCAGTCGTGTCCGACTCTATGCCACCCTGTGAACCACAGCCCACCAGGCTCCTCTGTCCATGGGATTCTCTAGGCAAGAATACTAGGGTGGGTTGCCATGCGCTCCTCCAGGGGATCTTCCCAACCCAGGGATTGAATCTGTGTCTTTTAAGTCTCCTGCATTGGCAGGCTCGCTCTTTACCAGAAGTGCCACTATTTCTGGGAAGCCCCAAATGGCCTCTAGAAGCTGGAAAGAGAATGGATTACCTATTAAAGCCTTGAAAAGACATTTGAGCCTTGAGAAACGCTAACACCATGATCTCAGGCCAGTGTGGGTCTCACAATCAGACTCATTTCAGATTTCTGACTTCAAGAAGTGTGAGAGAATATGTTAGTACTGCTTAATCTACTAAATTCTTATATTTCATTGTAGTAAGCAACAGGGAACCAATATGAAAATTTAGAGCCAGGAGGTTTGAGCTGGAATTCCTGCTCTCCTGCTGAAGAGTTCTGTTCTTGTCAAGTTTTCTTAACTGCTCCATGTCTCATTTTCCTCTTCTGTGAAATGGGAATAATAATACTAGCTAGCTACCTCATCGTCTTAGGGGATAAGAAGTATTAATACACAGCTTAATCATTCAAAGTAGTGTTTGGCTTATAGCAATTAATGTATATTAGCAATAAGTACTTTCTTAGAGACCAGCAATAATGGTCTCAGAGATTTGCTTTCTTTTCTTTTAATGCTATAAACATGCAATATATAATTTGCAGTTAAATGCAATACATAAATATGCAAACATTTACTACTTACATATTACATGTTATTTGCAGGATACACAATATGTAAATATGTAGACATAAAATGCTGGACACGTCTACATTTCTAAACTATTTGTTGCATAAACTTGGAGAATGGTTAATAGAGTGTAGAACTCACATCCAGGGATGAAAATTGAGGTCATGCTGGTAGGGAGGGCAGAGGCAAGGAAAAACAGTCTTCAGCTGTGATCGCGAAAAAGACAGAAAGGCACGTATGTAAAGAACTCACAACAATGGCAGATCGGCTGCCATTTTTAACCTAACATTTTATCACTTTTTTCTTTAGAGAACAACCCCGTTGCTTTCAATCATGGGTGTAGAGAATGCACATAATTATTTGGCATTTCAAAGAAATAAAATTTAAAAGAGCCACTAAAGTTATCCACCTCTCTTTTCTAAACTCGAAACATCAAAAATAGATGTCCCTGGCATGATAATGCACTGAAGTCATTCTGAAAGAAAATTAGAATTTCCATTCCTCATTTTCCTTTCTCCCCAGTAAGGTTTTCAGCAGATGGGAATATCAATTTAGTTACTTGACATTTAGAAGGATAAATGACTTAAGAGCTTTATGATCCCCTCTCATTGAAGCATATTTGATAACATCTGCCCAACATCTTACACTCACATCAGAGCCAAGATGGTTTAACAAGAAGAGAATGGCTAGAATCCAGGACTCCAGGGTTCCATCCTTGGTTCTGATATCAACATAAGCATTGGGTGCATAGACCTGATGATAAGTAGAGTTTCTTATTTTGTAGACTATTCATGTATTAAAACCTTAGCTAATATGTAATTATTAAGACTAACCAAGCAGTTAGAAATGGGATTTGTAATCATTTTTTCAAGGAGAAAATAATACTGTACTTAGGGACAAGGTTTCATTCTAAACTCTAGGAGGAAGAAAAATCTATCTTACTAGATTTTATTAGAGAAACTGCAAAAAATATTGGGTACTATGGCTAAAGGTCCTATTCTTAAAGAAGAAAAGTTTCTCTACTCTCATTATTCCTTTTTAAAGACAAGTTGCCATCTTTACTAGAAGAAATTCTAATTCTTCTTTGATGTCATAAATTACATTGATGTTCTTACCCCACTAGTTATCAGTCTCAAGTCAAGAACACAAAAAATATATATAGTCTGATCCTTCCATTTTATAGTGTCCTTTTAAAGAAAAGAAGGGACTGTCACCCCTAAGGCATTTATGAAGACTGATTGGGCAATCTCAGCAGATAAGAGCCATAAAACAATTAGCAACATTCATCAAGATCACCAGAACAAATAGAAAGCAAGTATCTCTAGACTGGATATTCACATCTAAGTGAAATATAAATCTCTCCTCATACCTGGAATTTGGATATGGACTAATGAATAGTTTCATTCCTTCGAAATGATCCTCTCTTGGTATTATGTGTAAGGCATCAGTCTCTGTGTCCTAAGAAACTCTGCAAACATCCAGGACTTAAGAAATAATTGCTAAATGAAGAGATAGATTAAATAACTTATTTACACGGCTCTTCCATTCTATTGGCTTGGCTTGTAAGATTAAGGCGTTTTCTGGTACCATATATATGGTCTCAGTGGAATTTAGTTTGCTAAGTTACTCTATTACATAAATAATAATAATGAAACATAGAATTCTGAAACTTGAAGAGATATTAAAGGTTAATTGATTTAATATCCTGATTTTCCAATTTGTAAAATGATTTTAGCACTTCAGGGGCCCTCAACAGGTCATCTAGTCAAAAGTTTGACAAAACATTTCATGAAAGACGGTAATACGTTTTAGACACTGGACTTGAATTAAATGCCAATGGTTTCATTTAGGAAACAATTTAATGTTACATTTCACTTGCTTAAATGTATATGTTTTTATAAACTATGACTCTGGCTGCTGCTGCTAAGTCGCTTCAGTCGTGTCCGACTCTGTGTGACCCCATAGACCCACCAGGTTCCCCCATCCCTGGAATTCTCCAGGCAAGAACACTGGAGTGGGTTGCCATTTCCTTCTCCAATGCATGAAAGTGAAAAGTGAAAGTGAAGTCGTTCAGTCATGTCCGACTCTTAGAGACACCATGGACTGCAGCCTACCAGGCTCCTCCGTCCATGGGACCTACAACTTGCTGATAGTCTTTCCTGTCAAAATATCTTGATCTGGATGAGTGACATGTTTATATAATCTGCTCCAGTGGTTAAAAATTAGTGTTGGTGGGCTATTAAAAACATGGAAATTTTTAATTGAAGGGAAGAAAAAAATTCTAATATTCAAACTACATGGCAATAGAATGATATGCCCTAATAACACTAATTTAGCTCTGACCTGGTATAGTCAATTTAATAATTAAATTTAAAATTACATATTTACTTAGGGTTTTCTTAGCCAATGTCTCTAGAATACAAACTTTAAAAGCATAGCAATTAAATGTGTTCACAACAAAGTACATGGCTTAGCACCTAGTAGATCATCAATAATTAATTAGTAAAAAAAAAAAAATGAGTTAAAGGGGTAGCTAAAGAGCAACTTGGATATTTTCTTATGACAGTCAATCCTACTATGTCATCCATGCACAAACTAAAAAGCAGAAAGACAACATTAAATAAAGAAGAAAGTCCAAACTGTGGCAGGAAGGCCGGCCTTGAGAGGTGTTCATAAATCAACATGGAACAAAGACTTATGAATAAAATATCCCACATCTTTTTTGTTCTAATTAAAATCTGTATCTTCTTACTCTCACAAAATATAATTTTGTTATCTTTAAAAGACACATCTTTTGACAAAGTTTTTTTAATTGGAAGGTAGTTGTTGTACAAGATTATATAAGTTACAGGTATATAATACAGTGATTCCAATTTGTAAAATTATACTCTGTTTACAATTTATTATAAAATATTGGCTATATTTCCCATGTTTAACAATATATTTTTGTGTCTTACTTTATACCTAATACTTTGTGCTTCTTACTCACCTACCCCTAAATTACCCCCTACCTTTCCTTCTCTCCACTGGTAAACACTAGTCTATTCTCCGTATCCTTGAGTCTGCTGCTTTTTTCCAAAAAGAACAACAACAAAAAATTAATGGCCATTTGTTGTTTACTATACAATGGAACTATCCATTCTCTCTTCTTTTAGTGACAACATACTATTTGCTTTGCCTGCCATTTGCATCCTACCACTGGATTCGGTTTGAAAGGACCATCATGTACGGCACACTGCCCATCAATAACTAAGATGTGGGAAGGTAGCCCGAGCTCAGAAAATTGGCAGCTCTTTCTCTGAAACTTGTTTGCAGCCACAAAAACACTGAAAATATTTGGGATAGTTTCATAGCAATGGTAGAAACCATAGACACTGCCCAAGAATTTCTTCAACTTGAATGCCCAGGGTTCCTCTGGTTCTCAAGCCTTCCTTTAGAGTCATCTCCATATCTTCTGCTTATATGAACCATAGCCAGTTTCTGTCGCTTGCAATCCAGAAATTTTAACTGGTGCAGAGTTCTGGTGAGCATTTTAGAAGCCTCATGTCTAGCTTTACATATTTGATCTGTCACTTACTGACTACATGATATTCAGCACATTTCTTGCTCTATGGAAGCCCCAGTTTCCCTACCTGCAAAATGAAGACAAAAGAATTTACCAAACAGAGTTGGTATAGGGATTAACTGGTGTTTGTGTAGCATCAAGCATTTAGTAAATATTCAGTAAATGTTTGCAGGATAATATGAACAAAAAAGGTAAAATGACTCTTCATAGAGGTACTGTAATTCAAGAATAATAAAAGATAAAATTACTATTTCTTCAAGAGTTCCTACTAAGTTCAGTTCAGTTCAATTCAGTTGCTCAGTCGTATCTGACTCTTCATGTCTGATTCTTTGTGACCCCATGGACTGCAGCATGCCTGGCCTCCCTGTACATCACCAACTCCTGGAGTTTACCCAAACTCATGTCCATTGAGTCAGTGATGCCATCCAGTTGTCTCATCCTCTGTCATCCCCTTCTCCTCCCACCTTCAATCTTTCCCATAATTGGGGTCTTTTCAAATGAGTCAGTTCTTTGCATCAGGTGGCCAAAACATTGGAATTTCAGCTTCAGCATCAGTCCTTCCAGGACTGATTTCCTTTAGGATGGACTGGTTGGATCTCCTTGCTGTCCAAGGGACTCTCAAGAGTCTTCTCCAACACCACAGTTCAAAAGCACCAATTCTTCGGCACTCAGCTTTCTTCAAAGTCCAACTCTCACATCCATACATGACTACCGGAAAAACCATAGACTTGACTAGATGGACCTTTGTTGGCAAAATAATGTCTCTGCTTTTTAATATGCTGTCTAGGTTGGTCGTAACTTTCCTTCCAAGGAGTAAGCGTCTTTTAATTTCATGGCTGCAGTCACCATCTGCAGTGATTTTGGAGCCCCAAAAAATAAAGTCTGACACCATTTCCACTGTTTCCCCATCTATTTCCCACGAAGTGATGGGACCAGATGCCATGATCTTAGTTTTCTGAATGTTGAAGTGTTAGGCATTGATACAAAATTTCTTAGATTTTAAGATCCATGGATTAAAAAGAAAAATTTTTTAACTAGGCATCTGATGGTCAATATCTTCATTTAAAGAGGTAGTGTTCCTCTAGGCCTTTCTATTGTCTCTGCTCTGAAAAAGTGAAAGTGTTCGTTGCTTAGTTGTGTCTGACTCTTTGTGACCCCACAGACTGTAGCTTGCCAGGCTCCTCTGTCCATGGGATTTCCAAGGCAAGAATACTGGAGTGGGTACACATTCCCCTTTCCAAGGGATCATCCCAACTCAGGGATTGAACCTGGGTCTCCTGCATTGCAGGTAGATTCTTTACTGTCTGAGCCACCATGTAAGTCTCTGTTCTAACCTGTTATCGATAGGTGATGCAGTTTAAAATCAGTAGGGTCCTAACCCAGGAAGCACGGTGACTAACAGGACAGGTTCTGAATCCCCCACATGATACACAGTGCAAAGCACCCCGTCCATTGCACGTTTTTCAGCCTTCATTCTCTACCCAGGGGTCCCCAGCTGCTGGGATCTAATGCCTGATGATCTGAACAGAGTTGAAAGGTAATAAGTAATAATAAAGTGCACAATAAATGTAATGCACTTGAATCATCTCGAAATCACCCCCCTCCCACCTCCCATCTATTGAAAAATTGTCTTCCACAGAACTGGTCCCTGATGCCAAAAAGATTGGATACCACTACTCTAATTTAGACTTCATGGAGAAAACAGTAAAGTAACCTTACTAAATAATTGTGCTGACCTCAACTTGTGTTAGAGAGAAACCCAGTTCTGGTTGGTGTTCAAGGGAGCTCTATGTTCAGCCTTCTGTTGTTTTGACTGTAGTAGCTGAAGCTTGTTTTCTGTTGGGATAGCAGAGGACTGTTCATTAAAGCACATGCTTACTGACCTATGGTGTTCCTTTATGTTACTGCCTCTGAGATCATGATCTTAAAGGGAAGAAGAGAAACGAGCTCTCCTGCTAGAGCTGACTTCTGTTCCTTGTATGAGCAATATTAGCATTCACTGAGAGCTATCGATTTTTCCTGTGGGGGCAGGAGGCACATGGGTGAATCTTTTCATTTGCCAGATCGCCTCAGTTTACCAACTTATTAAATGAACTAAATGCTTGCTACTGTGTAGAAGGGATAAGTCTGATTGATTAATTGTTGTAAAAGCCCTGGGGATCCAGGGACAGAAAGAAATAAAAAGACACAGTGCATTGTTTTGTTGGTGTTTTTTATTAATGTTGACTGAGGGGTATTGAGCCAGCCAAGCACACAGTGTTATATTGATTTTCAAAGTGAGCACTTAACTGATGCATCAACATTAAATATAAACATAATCCTATCGTGGGAAATAAAGCATGATCTCTTCTCGCCAGGTTTTGTTGATGCAGGGTTATTTAAAGCATGAAGGCCTCAGTCCCATTAGCGTCCAGAATTGCTCAAGTTCAGTGTTTAAACAGGGGATACTAGAATGCCAACTTCAAGCCTAGCATTTTAATAATTTATTTGAGGCTTGTCAGAACTGTGTGATGATTCTGAAGCACGGAAAAGGGAGAAAATGAAGAATAATTTCAAAAGTCGTGTTTTTTGGAGTCACACAGAGGTGGATTCCAAATCTTTACCCAACATTTGTGCAACTTACTAGATGTATTTGAACCTCAGTTTCCTCATTTGTAAAACTGACATAATCTTACCAATAACCTTGGACTATTGGGAATTTGGGGCTTCTCTGCTAGCTCAGCAGTAAAGAATCCACCAGCAATGCAAGAGAGACAGGTTCAATTCCTGGGTTGGGAAGATCCCCTGGAGGAGGAAATGGCAACCCATTCCAGTATGCTTCCTTGGGAAATTCCATGGACCTGGCAAGGAGGTCCTGGCAAGCTTCAGTCTGTGGGGTCACAAGAGTTGGACAGGACTTAAGTGACTAAACCACAATGATAATTGCAAATTTTACAAACATATGTAAGTTAGGTATCTAACTGTTAGCTGGAATACAACAAATATTTGTTCTCTTTCCTTCCAGTTTTAAAGAAGCAGACTAAAAGCTCTGGACTACAGGAGGAAATACTTTCTACAGATTACAAGTGGGAAGATGACATTGAAATAAAGACTGTTTGGGATCCAGGAGCACAAAAGTCCTTACATCTAGAAAACTACAAAGTGCCTTCAAAGTCACTTTCTTTCTTTTTTTTTTTCTTCTATCAATTACAAAACTGTATTCAAAATAAGAAGGTTAGATTATTTTTCAGAGATAATTTTCCAGCACTACTTATTCAAAGATAATGGACAACTGACTTCTGTGACCCTCATCCCCAAATGCAGCATGAATGGTAATGGTAAGTTACAGGTGCATTGCATGGAGGAGGCAACATTAAAAAAATAATAATGGAATAAAATATCAATGATTGGTATAAGAGAAAAGAGTTCAAAGGGGGAGAAAGTGCCTGCGGTATGTGCTAAGTCCCTTTAGTCATATCCGACTCTTTGCAACCCATGGACTATAGCCTGCCAGGCTCCTCTGTCCATGAGATTCTCCAGGCAAGAATACTGGAGTGGGTTGCCAAGCCCTTTTCCAGGGGATCTTCCCAACCCAGGGATCGAACCTGCGTCTCTGTCTCCTGCATTGGCAGGTGGGTTCTTTACCAGTAGCACCACCTGGGATGCCCTGGAGAAAGTACTGTGCTATTTTAAATGAGGGGCATGAAGGACCTCTCTGAGAATGGACTGTTTGAAGATACCTGGGGCAAGTGAAGAAGAGAACCTTGTGGATGCTTCAGAGTTGGCATTTCTGACAGGTGGAGGATCAGGGCAACCTTGTAAGATGGGGGAGTTGGGTGGGGAGGGGCACTGTGTCTGGGGCATGGGCACAGGGTAGGGAGGCTGGAGCTGAGACCTGAGATGGGGTCACAGTGAGTCCGGTGGCTTTTGTTCTAAGAACAATGGGCAGTCACCAGAGGTTTGAGCAGAGGAGAGATGTATCTGACAATTCTAAAGGTTAGTCGTGGTTGATGTTTCAGAAGACGACAGTGAGCAAAGTCTTATTGGCCTTATCTCGCTTCACAGCAACAATGGGAACGATGTCTATACTGATGAGGTCTGCACATAGACATGAAAAAAAAAAAAAATGGGGAAAACTGATACCTTAGGAAGAAGTAGGCACTCCTTTCGAGCACTTACTCCTTCCAAAAGGTGAAGAGATGAAAGGAGTGATTAAACATATTGTGTCACCCTTCTCACTCTTTATGATGCCTTGAAGTGAAGTTTCTAGGACTAGCTTTGAATTTTGGAGTACTTTACTAATGATTTTGTTTTTATCTTTGAAGGCAGACATGGAGTCTTAGCTTTGTACTTCTATCTCTTATTACAAAAGCTGACACCTGGTAGACAAAAATATATGTTGACTAAATTAATACCTCAGAAAGACTAATATTTGTACATATACTACTTCCAGTTGAAATTCATTTCCTTCCACATTTATTATCATCTTATTTGATCCTGATGGTAATCGTGAGAGGGGGCTATTACATCTTATGACACCCAGAGCTGTGTTATAAAATGTGTTGAGATCACTGAGGCTCGGGGAGGTTAAACAACAGCTGAAGTCACATAATTAAAAGTGATAAAAGTCTGATATAAACACTAAATCACATTATCTCTTACCAAGATCCTATGCCACATTTGCTGCAAATGTCCTTCCAACATCCGCCTTCTGAGCTAATCCTTTACTCTATCCCAGGACTGTGTGCTGTGTGCTATGGTTATTTGCTCAGTCATGTCCAACTCTTTGTGACCCCATGGGTGGTAGCCCACCAGGCTCCTCTGTCCATGGGATTCTTCAGGCAAGAATACCGGACTGGATTGCATGCCCTCCTCCAGGGGATCTTCCCAACCCAGGGATCAAACCCAGGTCTTGCTCATTTCAGGTGGATTTTTTACCATCTGAGCCATGAGGAAAGCCTAAGAATACTGGAGTGGGTAACCTATCCCTTCTCCAGGGGATCTCCCCGGCCCAGGAATCAAACCAGGGTCTCTCGCATTGCAGGCAGATTCTTTACCAGCTGAGCTACCAGGGAAGCCCCAGGCTAATCCCAGTTAAAACTAGCTATCATATCTAATGTGTATATAAGGGCTGAAAATCTATAGGTAACATGGATAGGTATCCAAAAACAACTGTGCACAGGAAGTGGGTGAATTTTCAGACATTAGGAATGCACATTTTTCACCTTAATGTATTGGAACAAGAACTCTTCAGAATTAACTGAACATAGAAGACTCTGAATGAAGACTCTTATATAACAGACTGACAGCTATACAGGGTATTTAGCCACTTATGCCATGGTCTAGAGTTTTGAAAATGCGCCTAATTTTAGTGACAGGTAAGAGACCTAATTGCATGTCAATATCTTGACTGTTTTTTCTACTCTGGCAAAGCTGCATGTTTCTCTTAGATTCTTGTCATCTTACCAGAGCCCTATTGTTGGTCAGTCTCCATTTACAGAGATCAAGTTAGTTTCTCCCACCGTAAACTTATCCCCTGCCTTTTAGTAAACCTTTACAAAGTGCCAAACTTGCTCATTCATAATTTAAACCCAGGGAAATAAGACTTATCATGGATGAGCATTTAAGCAGGTTTTTAACTACGGGGAACCTCTGGAGACAAAGCCATCACCCCATCTGATCAACTCTCCTCTCCATCAGTGACTCTTGGGGTCTCATTATCCTATTTGGTATTTCAAAACTGAAAGAACTGTACAAACACCAAGGGCATCACTCATTGCTACCAGAGAAAAAAGGCAGCAAAAAAATGTGCCAGTGTCAGCATGCAATGAGGGTCCAAAAAAGAAATAGATGCACAAATGATTCATCATCATCAACAGGACCTGCCAAGATGAAATGAAAAGGGAAAAAAATTAGAAACTCTTTCCACTGTGCTAATGATACCGCTGTCTGAGACTGAACAGGAGCACAGCTCTTCCACTATTATTTATGTTTTGCTATTTAATTTAATTTTGGTAACTACTCAGTTCAGAGGTCGAGAGGAGAGTTTTCACATATGTATTTAGCACACACCCACTGCAGATGGTGAGTGCAGCCATGAAATTAAAAGACACTTACTCCTTGGAAGGAAAGTTATGACCAACCTAGATAGCATATTCAACAGTCTTTTGGACTCTGTGGGAGAGGGAGAGGGTGGGATGATTTGGGAGAATGGCATTGAAATATGTATAATATCATATATGAAATGAGTCACCAGTCCAGGTTCAATGCACAATACTGGATGCTTGGGGCTGGTGCACTGGGATGACCCAGAGGGATGGTATGGGGAGGGAAGAGGGTTCAGGATGGGGAACACATGTATACTTGTGGCAGATTCATTTTGATATATGGCAAAACCAATACAATATTGTAAAGTTAAATAAAATAAAATTTAAGAAAAAAAATAAAAGGAATGTAGAGAAAAAAAAATAAAAAGCAGAGACATTACTTTGCCAACAAAGGTCCATCTATCAAGGCTATGGTTTTTCCAGTGGTCATGTATAGATGTGAGAGTTGGACTGTGAAGAAGGCTGAACGCCGAAGAATTGATGCTTTTGAACTGTGGTGTTGGAGAAGACTCTTGAGAGTCCCTTGGACTGCAAGGAGATCCAACCAGTCCATTCTGAAGGAGATCAGCCCTGGGATTTCTTTGGAAGGAATGATGCTAAAGCTGAAACTCCAGTACTTTGGCCACCTCATGCGAAGAGTTGACTCATTGGAAAAGACTCTGATGCTGGGAGGGATTGGGGGCAGGAGGAGAAGGGGACGACAGAGGATGAGATGGCTGGGTTGCATCACTGACTCGATGGACGTGAGTCTAAGTGAACTCTGGGAGTTGGTGATGGACAGGGAGGCCTGGCATGCTGCGATTCATGGGGTCGCAAAGAGTCGGACATGACTGACCGACTAAACTGAACTGAACTGAACTGAAAGATCGTTTACTCTGTGCCCTATTCTATATTATGAGCTTTATAAATACTTATTTAAATACCAGAAATTTTTTTCAGTTTCCTTTCTGTGCAGGTTCTTCTTCTCTTTCTCCTTTCTCTTCTTTATCATTAGTATGTAATATTTCTGTGAATTTTTCAAGGTCAGTCTTTACAATGATTAATAGTTGACAGCTGACCTCCTGACTTTATTCTAGGGGACATTAAGGAAAAAATCCAAAATATATTTATTTTATGATTTATACATTTTAATTTTAACTATGATTTCTAAAATTTAATTTTAACTATGTCACCATAAAATCTTATGCACAGAAACTTAACAACTTTTGCAGAGAAGAAATTTTTTCAACATTGGACAGATCGTGAAGTTCTTTCTCTATAAATGCCATTTATCGTGCCATTCTTTCTCTATGAATGTTATTGTCATATTTCCTGCACTACCAATGAGGGGAAAATACTCACCCAAACAGCTATTATAGCAGTAGTTAGAAAAAAGTCAGAAGAAGGAGGCAATAAATGCACCTCTCCCCCTGATGAATAAGTGATTTATCTAGGCATCTGCTGGAGAAAAATAATAATCATAATTTATATTTTCTTTCTTCATCTACTGAAATCACCATTTGTTATGAGTTGTAAATATAAGCAAATTAAAAAGAAAGAAGTGAATTACAAAAATGCTAGTTCAGCTTTTTTCCCCCAACCTGCAGAAAAAGAGCCTGATGCTGAAATGAAACTATAAATCAGTTAATGACAGTGTTGGATTTTGCGAGAGATTTAGCTTCTCAGCTAACGTGTCTCCCATTGTGGTAAAATTTCTATGTGACCCAGTGACTATTTTTCCTTTTATTTCTCTGGCAAGATGGGAGGAGGGGCGCGAAGGGTGAGAGCTGGTACGACTGCGACTCTGTAGCAGACGCTACAGTTTTCTTCTTGGTGAATGTATTGAATCGTAGTGACACACCTGCCAAAAAGAATTATGTCATTTCGTGGGCTTGTGTTCTTTACTGCTCACATTCGCTCTTGGAGAAGAAAAAACAAACAAACCGGTGAATTCAACAGGCTATAAATCTTCCCTGACATACAGTATGATACTGTCTCCTGGAGGAAGAGAAGGCTCAGGGAACATAGCGAACCTCCCTACCATGCGTGGAACACGTGTTGGAGAGAGAAAGGAAGCCACAACACTGGGCCTTCCATCCCACCTCTCCAAACGAGTCTTTCCCTTTAAGTTTCCAAATCAGACTGACAATCAAGAGGGATGATTACAGCCACCCACAATCTATCTGAACTGCTGCTAAGTCACTTCAGTCGTGTCCGACTCTGTGCGACCCCATAGACGGCAGCCCACCAGGAGCCCCCGTCCCTGGGATTCTCCAGGCAAGAACACTGGAGTGGGTTGCCATTGCCTTCTCCAATGCATGAAAGTGAAAAGTGAAAGTGAAGTTGCTCAGTCGTGTCTGACTCTCAGCGACCCCATGGACTATAGCCTTCCAGGCTTCTCCATCCATGGCATTTTCCAGGCAAGAGTACTGGAGAGGGGTGCCATTGCCTTCTCAACTATCTGAACTAATACCTCCTTATTTCCTATAGGTTAGTTCTGTGTTTTTTTGGGGTTTTTTTGTTGTTGTTTTTTAATTTTATTTTATTTTTAGACTTTACATAACTGTATTAGTTTTGCCAAATATCAAAATGAATCCGCCACAGGTATACACGTGTTCCCCATCCCGAACCCCCCTCCCTCCTCCCTCCCCATTCCATCCCTCTGGGTCGTCCCAGTGCACCAGCCCCAAGCATCCAGTATTGTGCATCGAACCTGGACTGGCAACTCGTTTCATACATGATATTTTACATGTTTCAATGCCATTCTCCCAAATCTTCCCACCCTCTCCCTCTCTCACAGAGTCCATAAGACTGTTCTATACATCAGTGTCTCTTTTGCTGTCTCGTACACAGGGTTATTGTTACCATCTTTCTAAATTCCATATATATGCGTTAGTATACTGTATTGGTGTTTTTCTTTCTGGCTTACTTCACTCTGTATAATAGGCTCCAGTTTCATCCACCTCATTAGAACTGATTCAAATGTATTCTTTTTAATGGCTGAATAATACTCCATTGTGTATATGTACCATAGCTTTCTTATCCATTCATCTGCTGATGGACATCTAGGTTGCTTCCATGTCCTGGCTATTATAAACAGTGCTGCGATGAACATTGGGGTACACGTGTCTCTTTCCCTTCTGGTTTCCTCAGTGTGTATGCCCAGCAGTGGGATTGCTGGATCATAAGGCAGGTCTATTTCCAGTTTTTTAAGGAATCTCCACACTGTTCTCCATAGTGGCTGTACTAGTTTGCATTCCCACCAACAGTGTAAGAGGGTTCCCTTTTCTCCACACCCTCTCCAGCATTTATTACTTGTAGACTTTTGGATCGCAGTTCTGTTTTTAAGTAAGCAAAGCACATTAGTGAACATATGCAATTCCCTATTTACACCAGTAATAAAGGGGGGAACAGCAGCCCCCAAAATATTGGAAAATAAATCTAGCTTTTACTATTGAAGAACACTAATAATTTTCAATACGCCTTCCAATAAATTTCCTTTAAAATATGCACAAAGATATAAAAAGGGGCAAGAAGTTAACAACCAGACTATAAATGAAAAATAAGATCTAAAGCAATGTGTGAGGGAAATCACTAATAACATCATTAGTGAAGACAGATTGAGAATATTTTTAAGTCCATATATAGTATTTTTTTCTGAGCCAGAATAGCCCAGATTGCCATAAGAAACTGAAAAAAAAAAAAAAAAGTTTGATTCAACCCCTGCCTACCATTCAGCTCCTAAGTCTGGGGGAAAGGGGGCTTCCCTAAAAATACTCTTCTTCTGCTGCTTTCTTTTTTGTTTTCCTTTTTTATTCTTTCCTTCCTTCCTTCATCCTTCCCTCTCTTCCTTCCTTCCTTTCTCTTGCCTTCCTCCTCTCTTTCTTTCTTTCATTTCCTTTCCCTTCCTCCCTTCCTCTGTCCCTCCCTTCCTCTCCTTTTTCTTTCTTTCTTTTTTTTTTCTTTTCTTTCTTTTTCTTCCTTCCATCCTTCTTTTTCCCCATCCATCTTTCTATACAGAGTTATAACTGTTGCTTCTTGACTCATATACAGGTGTCTCAGGAGACAGATAAGACGGTCTGGCATTCCTATCTTTTTAAGGGCTTTCCACAGTTTATTATGGTCCACATAGTCAAAGGCTTTGGTGTAGTCTATGAAACAGAGGTAGATGTTTTTCTGGAATTTTCTAGCTTTCTCTATGATCCAGAGAATGTTGAAAGTTTGATCTCTGATTCCTCTTCCTTTTCTAAATCCAGCTTGGACATCTGGAAATTCTTGGAGCAAGAACTTTACTTCTTGCAAAAACAATAAATAAATAAAATAGCACCCAGAATATGTGACGTTACTTTAGGCTTAGGAAGAGAGCAGTGAGAGACCTGTTCGTAGAGATTGGAAAAATGACTACTGTGGACCTGTATCCATTTCTCTCTTCAACTAAGAGTGTTATTCAGGGAAAAAATATTTGATATTACTATTGCTTGAGATAATTTGGAATACAAATATCACAGCGTATGGCTTTAGGCAAAGCAACAGCACAACTGAATTTTACCAGCTTGCCTTAATTGTTATCGAGTGCACTTGACATGGTGCTAAGATGGAGATGACTCAGAAAAGACCTGGCCGGTTTGCAAGAAAATATTATTGGTAAAAGAGTTATACAGAAATTCTTGCACTGGAGGAGTAGGAAGTTGTAACAATTTCTCATCACCAAGTTACAGCTGACAAAATGGAATAACAATAAGTCACAACCTCAGGGCAGAGAGCAAATCAATAGCATGTCCATAAAGTACTCGGTTAAATTTTCTAAAGAGATGAAAGTGGGCCCCAGAAAATCCTCTCGTTTGGACAAGTTGGCTCAGAAAAAAAAATAGACTCAAGGCATAGTCTCAAAAAGTCCAATCAATTCATGGTACTTATAATTAAGTCTAAAGTTCAAGACACATTAGAACCTAGGGTGGCCCCCATAATTCCAAATCCCTGTTAGTCACACCCTTTTATACTCACCTCCTCTTGACTGTGGACAGGATTGTGATTCTAAAAAATAGAATGTGAAAAAGTACTTAATATTTACATGAAAAATTTGCTGACCTCTGAATAGAACAAAAGCATGCAAATAACCATCTATTAAGTTTCCTAACTTATTTGATCATAAAACATATTATTCTGTGCTAACACTTATTTTTTCGAGAAGCACAATAATTAAAACTACTTTTAGCATTTCGAGGGAAGAAACGTTGGGATTTAAGTTGCATAGTGTAAAAATAAAATTCTCTCATAAGCTTTGTCTATTACTCCAGTTTAAATTTATTAGACTATGATTGTGAAGGCATGCATGCATGCTCAGTTGTGTCTGACTCTTTGCAACCCCATGGACTGTAGCCCACCAGGCTCCTGTCCATGGGATTTCCTAGGCAAGAATACCAGAGTGGTTGCCATTTCCTTCTCCAGATTAAATTTTGATATAATATGTGTAAAATTTCATATAACATATATATATATATATTTGTCTAAATAAACATTTTTTTCTAAACAATATTCACTGTGGCAAGGGCATATTGGTAAAGATACAATTATATATATTGATATGCCTGCATGTATGCTAAGTCACTTCAGTCGTGTCCGATTCTTTGCAACCCTATGGACTACAGTCTGCCAGACTCTTCTGTCCGTGGGATTCTTCAGGCAAGAATACTAGAGTAGGTTGCCATGCCCTCCTCCAGGGGATCTTCCTGACCCAGAGATCAAACCCATGGCTCCCGCATTGCAAACAGATTCTTTACCACTGAGCTGCCTGGGAAGCCCATATATTGATATATGAGTGTTTAATTTGATGAAATCTTTCAGGTGAGCACTTACTTCATTGCTTACGTGTGTTACTTAACAAGTATAAAATAGCTTTTATTTCTATTTTTGTAATCCCTAATGAAATAATTGATTTAAGCAATGTTCATCAATGATTGCCAAAACCTCTAGAGGAAAAGCAAACAGAGAACTTATTCCAGAAAGTACAATATTATTCCATAAATGCCTTGCTGATCACATAATGAAACATGCACCTTTACAACAGAGGAATCAGGCTGACACTGGGAAATCAATCGTCTTCCCATAATGCATGACACTGTGTGATTCCTGATGACCAATAATATGAAGGACAAAACAGCACCTAGAAAGTAGACTTGCCAGGACTTTAGATTTACAAAAAGAACAAAATGGGGACAAGCTAAATTATGTCATGAAAAAGTAATCAAATGAAACCTGAATGTGTAAGTTCTACTGAGAAACTGACTTGTTTCCTGAAACCAGTTGACGGCACAGGAAAAATAAAATGGAAAGGTGGACACAAAATAGAGATTTAAGAAATAGAGGACAACCAAACGCAGTTGGTGAAAATGGTAGATTCTGATTCCAACTGACTAACTGGATGACAGGACTTTTTTTCTATTTTCTTTAGTTTGAATATGAGCTGAGCACTTGATGATAGAAAGCAACTTCTATTAATTTTTAGAATTTAGAATTCTAAATTTCTAGAATTTAATTTTTATATGTAATAATTAGGCATTATGTAAAGTGTTCATATTCTTTTTTAAAAGAAATGTATACTGAAAAATTTAGTAGTTAAAAATAATAATATATTAGATAAAACACTGCAAAACAGCTTAAAAAATAAATGATTTAGGAAAGAAATAGATCAAATCAAGAGGACAAATTATTGACAACTGTTGTGTATAAATAAGGGATTGATGAGGATTAACAGGCTATTCTGTTTGATCTTTTATTACATATCTGAAAATTCTCAGAATGAAAGCCTGATTTCTTTTAATCTGATATCCTTTAGTTTCAGAAGTTCCCTTCTGGAATGTAGGGCTATTGCAATTATAAGAAAAGTGGACACCTAATTTTGTAAAAATATATTAATCAAAGCAATATTTATGTTGGGTTAAAAAAACCCTCACCTTTAGGGTGTTTTAGAATTAAATATTAATGAAACTTGGACTACTATGAATACAAAAAATTTATAGTGACATGGGAAAAATTCCTATAAACTTTAAGGAAAATGCTGGATAAACATTATATATGTATGTGTGTGTGTGTGTAATATATAACACATAAAATAAACATAGAAAAAGAGGAATAAGCACATGAACTTTAATGTCCTGCTCTAGGAAAGCTTCTCGATCCAGGGATAGAACCTGGGTCTCTTGCATTGCAGGAAGATTCCTTACCTCCTGAGCCACCAGGGAAGCCATTATTTTCTTTTTCTTTTTTTTTTTTAATTTTATTTTATTTTTAAATTTTACATAATTGTATTAGTTTTGCCAAATATCAAAATGAATCTGCCACAGGTATACATGTTCTTTACACACTTTAGCATACTCATCAAAATTTCTATAATTTGTAAACATGCATGTAGTTGATAACTGGTGAAGTTCAGTTCAGTTGCTCAGTCATGTCCAACTCTATGAGACCCCATGGACTGTAGTAAGCCAGGCTTCCCTGGCCATCCCCAAATCTCGGAGCTGACTCAAATTCATGTTCATCGAGTCAGTGATACCATCTAACCATCTCATCCTCTGACGTCTCCTTCTCCTCCTGCCTTCAATCTTTCCCAGCATCAGGGTCTTTCCAGTGAGTCAATTCTTTGCATCAGGTGGCCAAAGGATTGGAGCTTCAGCTTTAGCATCAGTCCTTCCAATGAATATTCAGGACTGATTTCCTTTAGGATGGACTAGTTTGATCTCCTTGCAGTGCAAGGGACTCTCAAGAATCTTCTCCAACACCACAATTCAAAACCATCAATTCTTTGGCACTCAGCTTTCTTTATAGTCCAACTCTCACATTCATACATGGCTACTGGAAAAACCATAGCTTGGACTAGATGGACCTTTGTTGGCAAAGTAATGTCCTTGCTTTTTAATATGCTATCTAGGTTGGTCATAGTATTTCTTTCAAGAAGCAAATGTCTTTTAATTTCATGGCTCAGTCACCATCTGCTGTAATTTTGGAGCCCCCCAAAATAAAGTCTCTCATTGTTTCCATTGTTTCTGCATCTATTTGCGATGACGTGATGGGACCAGATGCCATGGTCTTAGTTTTCTAATGTTGAGCTTCAAGCCAACTTTTTCACTCTCCTCTTTCACTTTCATCAAAAGGCTCTTTAGTTCTTTGCTTTCTGCCATAAGGGGTGGTGTCATCTGTGTATCTGAGGTTATTGATATTTCTCCCAGCAATCTTGTTTCCAGCTTGTACTTCATCCAGCCTGGCATTTTACATGATGTACTCTGCATATAAGTTAAATAAGCAGGGTGACAATGTACAGCCTTGACATACTCCTTTCCCTATTTGGAACCACTCTGTTGTTCCATGTCCAGTTTTAACTGTTGCCTCTTGACCTGCATAGAGATTTCTCAGGAGGCAGGTCAGGTGGTCTGGTATTCTCCTCTCTAAAAGAATTTTCCACAGTTTGCAACACAGTCAAAGGCTTTGGTGTAGTCAATGAAGCATAAGCAGATGTTTTGCTGGAACTCTTTTGCTTTTTCAATGATCCAGTGGATGTTGGCAGTTTGATCTCTGGTTCCTCTGCCTTTACTACAGCCAGTTTGAACATCTGGAAGTTCACGGTTCATGTACTATTGAAGCCTGGCTTGGAGGATTTTGAGCATTATCTTGCTAGCATGTAGGATGAGTGCAATTGATCATTAGTTTGAGCATTCTTTGGCATTGCCTTTCTTTGGGATTGGAATGAAAACTGACCTTTTACAGTCCTGCGGTCACTGCTGAGTTTTCCAAATTTGCTGGCATTTTGAATGCAGCAGTTCCACAGCATCATCTTTTAGGATTTGAAATAGCTCAACTGGAATTACATCACCTCCACTAGGTTTGTTTATAGTGATGCTTCCTAAGGCCCATTTGACTTCGCATTCCAGCATGTCTGGGTCTAGATGAGTGATCACACCACTGGGGTTATCTGGGTCATGAAGATCTTTTTTGTATAGTTCTTCTGTGTATTCTTGCCACCTCTTCTTAATATCTTCTGCTCTGCTGGGTCCATACTATTTTTGTCATTTATTTTGTCCATTTTTGCATGAAATATTCCCATGGTATATCTCTAGTTTTCTTAAAGAGATCTCTAGTCTTTCCCATTCTATTGTTTTCCTCTATTTCTTTGCACTGATCACTGAGGAAGGCTTTCTTATCTCTCCTTGCTATTCCTTGGAACTCTGCATTCAAATGGATTTATCTTTCCTTTTCTCCTTTGCCTTTAGCTTCTCTTCTTTTCTCAGCTATTTGTAAGGTCTCCTCAGACAACCATTTTGCCTTTTTGCATTTCTTGGGGATAGTCTTGATCCCTGTCTCCTGTTCAGTGTCACAAACCTCTGTCCATAGTTCTTCAGGCACTCTGTCTATCAGATCTAATCCCTTCAATCTATTTGTCACTTCCACTGTATAACTGTAAGGGATTTGATTTAGGTCATACCTGAATGGTCTAGTGGTTTTCCCTACTTTCTTCAATTTAAGTCTGAATTTGGCAATAAGGAGTTCATGATCTGAGCCACAGTCAGCTCCTGGTCTTGTTTTTGCTGACTGTATAGAGCTTCTCCATCTTTGGCTGCAAAGAATATAATCAATCTCATTTTGGTATTGATCATCCGGTGACGTCCATGTGTAGTCCTCTCTTCTCTTGTTGGAAGAGGGTGTTTGCTATGACCAGTGTGTTCTCTTGGCAAAACTCTGTTAGCCTTTGTCCTGCTTTGTTTTGTTCTCCAAGGCCAAATTTCCCTGTTATTCCAGTTATCTCTTGACTTTCTACTTTTCCATTCCAGTCTCCTATAATGAAAAGGACATCTTTTGGAGGGTGTTAGTTCCAGAAGGTCTTCTAGGTCTTCATAGAACCATTCAACTTCAGCTTCTTCAGCATTACTGGTTGGGGCATAGGATTGGATTACTGTGATATTGAATGGTTTGCCTTGGAAACAAATAGAGATCATTCTGTTGTTTTTGAGATTGCATCCAAGTACTTCATTTTGGACTCTTGTTGACTATGATGGTTACTTCATTTCGTCTAAGGGATTCTTGCCCACAGTAGTAGATGTAATTGTTGTCTGAGTTAAATTCACCCATTCCAGTCCATTTTAGTTCACTGATTCCTAAGATGTCGATGTTCACTCCTGCCATCTCCTGTTTGACCACTTCCAGTTTGCCTTGATTCATGGAAGTAGCATTCCAGGTTCCTATGCAGTATTGCTCTTTACATCATTGGACTTAAGTTCCATCACCAGTCACATCCACAACTCGGTGTTTTTGCTTTGGCTCTGCCCCTTCATTCTTTCTGGAGTTATTTTCCCACTGATCTCCAGTAGCATATTGGGCGCCTACCAACCTGGGGAGTTCATGTTTCAGTGTCCTATCTTTTAGCCTTTTCATAGTGTTCATGGGGTTCTCAAGGCAAGAATACTGAAGTGGTTTGCCATTCCCTTCTCCAATGGACCATGTTTTGTCTGAACTCTCCACCATGACCTGTCCATCTTGGGTGGCCCTACATGGCATGGCTCATAGTTTCATTGAGTTAGAGAAGGCTGTGGTCCATGTGATCACTTTGGTTAATTTTCTGTGATTGTAGTTTTCATTCTGCATGCCCTCTGATGGATAAGGGTAAGAGGCTTATGGAAGCTTCCTGATGGAGAGACTGATTCAGGAAGAAATGAATGAAACAAGCAACTAATATCTAGATCAATGGTTTCTAATTGTTTTAGAGAATTCTTATAAGGTAAAAGGGCTTTCATGGTAGTTCAACTGGTAAAGAATCCTCCTGCAATGCAGGAGACCCTGGTTCTATTCCTGGCTATGGAAGATCTCCTGGAGATGAGATAGGTTACTGATTCTAGGATTCTTGAGCTTCCCTGGTGACTCAGATGGTAAAAAATCCACCTGCATTGTGCGAGACCTCTGTTAGATCCCTGTGTTGGGAAGATCCCCTGTTAGAGGGCATGGCAACGCACTCCAGTATTCTGGTACATGTCTGCTCAGTAGTCACATTTCAATTTTTCTTTCCACATATATTTGTATTTTCTTATAATTTGAAGAAATTCTTTTCAAATTACCATGTCAATGACTAGTTAATTTCATAACTATGTAGGTTCTCTTTGAGAACAGTTGGGGTGATATTTATCCAGCTGAGTAACTGGAATATAGATTTTGGTGGAGTTCAGGTTAGCTGACTGCACATTCTCTTCATAGTCCTTGCCAAATGTCTTAGGTTTTTCAAATTATTATTTTTTTTAAACCAAGTAATTTGAAAAATGTCTAGCACCTCTGTTCTCCCATCTGGAACCCAGAGATACTCAGAAATTACGATGTAATGGTATTTCAACAAAGGATAGCTTTGCCTTTCTGTTCCCTCAGTCTTGCTGGACAGTGAGCTGCTGCTGCTAAGTCGCTTCAGCCCTGTCCAACTCTGTGCGACCCCATAGATGGCAGCCCACCAGGCTCCCCCATCCCTGGGATTCTCCAGGCAAGAACGCTGGAGTGGGTTGCCATTTCCTTCTCCAATGCATGAAAGGGAAAAGTGAAAGTGAAGTCGCTCAGTCGTGTCCGACTCTCAGTGACCCCATGGACTGCAGCCTACCAGGCTCCTCCGTCCATGGGATTTTCCAAGCAAGAGTACTGGAGTGGGGTGCCATTGACAGTGAGAGTATAAGATAAATATTAACAGACACTGGCCAGGCATTTTTTCTCCTTTGCTAATTTGAGTTTTATATCTGAGAAGGTTAATTTGGACCTGACATAAGATGGGTTGTTTTTCTAATTCTGTAACTATTTTTGATTCCTTTCAGTTTTTGTACAAGGCACTGAACTCCCTTCTATAACTTAATTATTTTTTCCCCTTAAGTCTACTTGCAGTGTGGGGTGAACTTTCAATATAAGGGGATTCCTGCCTATAGAAATAAGCATTGCAAGCTTCACATCTAGGCTGAGAATTGGAAATATTGGGAAACACATTCCAGACATACTTTCACAAACTCTTCAGCCTCCACACTGTGCAACTACTGCATTTATATTTTATGCATATAGATATATACTGTTTAATAATTTATAGAGCTGGATACACTTGCTACAAGGCGATGTGATGTTCTCATTTGATCTACTTTGGTAGAATCACTTTCTGTCACAGAATTTACTGCAGTCATGGGCCCAGTAAATATTTAATAGCATTAGAGACATCAGAGTCTATTTTTCTTTGAAGAGTGCTTAATTATGTCAATTTCCCATGATGAGATGCTAAAGTCAGTGATATTTGAATTTGTAGTAACTGGGTGGAGGTGGAGAAGTCTTGCATGAGGCTCCCCTCCCACAAGAAGTTAATGTATGTGAATTTAACTAGGTATTCAAGCAGAACTTCAGCCTCATTAATTTGGGCCACACAAATTAAATATTTGTAATACTTCAAATGTGCTTGAGCTAAAGTTTACCTAACACTATCAGGAAAGATTGGCTAAGCTGCATGGGCATATAAACAACACAGAAGGAAAAAGTTCAAACTGCTTTTACTGTGTCCTCTCTAGTCATGTATTTCGGTAGGTATTATTTGCCACATATTAGATAGAATCATATGTTGATATTTGATGATTGTTATAAAAAAAAGGCAATTTCATATGGGTCAACTTATGAGCTTTAATCACTTTAGCACAAAAGTTCTGATGATGGAATAAACATCATCTCTGTCAGTTCTTTCCAGTTGGTGACAAACCAGGCTACATTCTTGATACATTTTTCATACATTACCACTAAAATCTCCTAAGCCAAGACCTTAGCTGATGAAAATGTTGATAGGATAAGCAACCCAGTTCCACTTGGCTTTCCAAATAACTACATGCATTTGGCCTCAAGAGTGAGAGTTATAACTTGAAGCTCTTAGTAAAGTCAGAACATATGGCTTCTCTCTGAAGAATAAACTATAACATGGTTCTCTGTGCATGATCACAGCTTTCACTCAAATATCTTATTGCAGTAATTTTTACGTCTTCTAAAGAGCAAATTTTTAAAAATTCGTATTGTCTTCTGGACACAAAACAATATTAAAATTTTAGAATAACTGCCTTTGGATAAGTTTGTTTATAGAAATGTAGTTATAATTAATCTAGAAAACAAAACACATAAACTTATTTTAAAACACTTTTGTATTATTGAGTACTAAATATTTTATGTTTAATAATAATAATTGAACACAATATTTGAAGTGAAAGAGAGTTAGAGAGTTGCATTTCCAATTACATGTTTCAATTATATGTGTACTAACTTGAAGATTCTTGAAATCACAGAAGTAAAGGAGTAGATAATACCACATTTACCAATCCAACATCAAAGATTAAACCAGTCAATCCTAAAGGAAATCAACCCTGAGTATTCATTAGAAGGACTGATGCTGAGGCTGAAGTTCCAATACTTTGGCCGCCTGATGTAAAGAGCCAATGCCTTGGAAAAGACCCTGATGCTGGGAAAGATTGAAGGCAAAAGGAGAAGGGGCAGCAGAGGATGAGATGGTTAGCTAACATCACCAACTCAATGGACATGAATTTGAACAGACTCCAGGAGATGGTGAAGGACAGAGGAGCCTGGCATGCTGCAGCCCATGGGGTCACAAGGAGTTGGACACAACTTAGCAACTGAACAATAACCACAATTTGCATTGTGAATCTTTTTACCAGGTGGTGCATTCATTTAAAGCAGAGAAAATCTCCTGTACATTTTCAGATCTTTAAAATACCTATCAGGTACAAACTCGGTGATTTTGTGCAAACCAAATCATATGAATTTGTTCCATCAAATTACATACTTCTATGTATAACATCTCAGGGACTCATATTTGGCCCATCTGTGCATTTTATGCCCTTGACCACAAAGTGGGTGCAACAAGAGACAAGGGACCCACACTGGGTCAATGGGGCTTAATTATGGGATTTTTGCTAGAATTGCTGGCAAAAAGAATCATGTTTTTTATACCTTACTATAATGCAGTTCACCATAACTCTTTCAAAGAATATTTGCAAAACTCCTATTATGTACCAGGCCTCACATACCACAAATGGAAAGTCTCCCTGAAAGAAAAATGGGATAAGCATGAAAGACTGATGACGTTACTTGAACATCAGAAGTTAGCTGCCAGTGAAGGCCATTTATAAAGTTTATATATCTATAGTTTATATATTTATAAATAAAGATAGCTTATAAATATATAATCTATAAATATGTAGTTTGCTGAGTTGTCAATGGTAACAAAGTATCTGAAAAATATGTTTTCCAACATTAAGTTTAGGTATTGTTCAGACAACTTTAATATCTCTTAGACCCAACTCATCATTCTGAGGAGATAAGGCTTAGGAATCACATCACCCATGCATCTATGCATTTCACTAATGCAGTTTCAGTTATTGGTACATGGACACACTCACACAGACACATATACATCTCACATATATATTCATCTGTATATATGCATGCCTAAAATTTAAATTGTTTGGGTAATTTTGCTTGTCCCACATGAAATGTGAAGGGGGAGTTGTAAATCTGTACCCCCTCAGATGATTTTAGTGTGTCTAGTCCTCTCATACTATGAGCAGTTATATTAATGATTGTATATAAGGATTTTTCATATAATGTGTTTCATTTATTGAGGAATTATGATTTGAAAACTTTCCCTTGAATCACTGAAACTGTTCTTATCATAGTGAAAGAATTGGTGTTACATAAATGGCCACTACTTTCATAAACTACAATATCCCTATGGCCTTTATATACCTAGATAGCCTCTAAAATTGAGAAATACATTGAAATAAACTGGTGAATGCTCAATGAAGCCTAAACATCAGTATAAGCATGTATAATTCTGTTTTTTTAATAGGATATGTGTATATTCAAACTCATAATTTTCACATATAAATTCACCACTATATACACATACACACACAAAGGTCCAAAAGGTACTCTATAAATATGTCAAGAGTAATTAGCCCTGGAACCCAAAATTGTTCAAAAAAAATTTTAAAGCTATTGTCATTTTCTACAGTGCTCCCTTATTATAACTTTTAGTTATGAGGACAATATCCAAGAGACTTGACCCTATGATTCAAGATCAGAACAAACTGGCTTTACATCTTTATTTTAATTTTTTGTCCAAAATCACTGCAGATGTTGACTGCAGCCATGAAATTAAAAGACACTTGCTCCTTGGAAGAAAAGTTATGACCAACTTAGACAGCATATTAAAAAGCAGAGACATTACTTTGCCAACCAAGGTCCGTCTAGTCAAAGCTATGGTTTTTCCAGTAGTCATGTATGGATGTGAGAGTTGGACTAGAAACAAAGCTGAGCACTGAAGAACTGATGCTTTTGAACTGTGGTGTTGGAGAAGACTCTTGAGAATCCCTTGGACTGCAAGGAGATCCAATCAGTCCATCACAAAGAGTTGGACATGACTGAGCGACTGAAATGAACTGAACTGAACTATTTTTTCAACTTTTATTACAACAACAATAACCAAAATCCATGCCATATAGGCCATCTGTAAGATATGGTCAGTAAAGAGAGGAACAGGACACTTGACTAAGTTCAAGGCTTCTCCCGTTTCTCTCATTGTTTAGACATACCTCATACATGTCTCTTGGTCCTAAATCTTTTTTATTTATTTTTAAATTGGAGAATAATTGCTTTACTATGTTATGCTGGTTTCTGCTATACAACAACACAAATCAGCCAGAATTTTATATATATATTCTGTTAAGTCACTCAGTTATGTCTGATTCTGTGACCCCATGGACAGCAGCATGCCAGCCTTCCCTGTCTATCACCAAATCCCAGAGTTTACTCAAACTTATGTCCATTGAGTCAGCCATGTCATCTAATCATCTCATCCTCTGTCATCCCCTTCTCCTCCTGCCTTCAATCTTTCTCAGCACTGGGGTCTTTTCAAATGAGACAGTTCTATGCATCAGGTGGCCAAAGGATTGGAGTTTCAGCTTCAGCATCAGTCCTTCCAGTGAATATTCAGGACTGATTTCCTTTAGGATGGACTTGTTGGATCTCCTTGCAGTCCAAGGGACTCTCAAGAGTCTTCTCTCACACCACAGTTCAAAAGCATTGTTCTTCGGTGCTCAGCTTTCTTTATAGTCCAACTCTCACATTCATACATGACTACTGGAAAAATCATAGCTTTGACTAAATGGACCTTTGTTGTCAGAGTAATGTCTCTGCTTTTTTAATATGCTGTCTAGGTTGGTCATAACTTTTCTACCAAGGAGAAAGCAACTTGGAATTTCATGGCTGCAGTCACCATCTGCAGTGATTTTGGAGGCCCCCAAAATAAAGTCTCTCACTGTTTCCATTGTTTCCCATCTATTTGCTATGAAGTGATGGGACTGGATGCCATGATCTTAGTTTTCTGAATGTTGAGTTTTAAGCCAACTTTTTCACTCTTTCACTTTCATCAAGAGGCTCTTTAGTTCATCTTCACTCTTTGCCATAAGGGTGATGTCATCTGCATATCTGAGGTTATTAATATTTCTCCCTGCAGTATTGATTCTAGCTGTGCTTCATCCAGTCCAGCATTTCCCATGATGTACTCTGAATATATGTTAAATAAGCAGGGTGACAATATATACCCTTGACATAATCCTTTCCTGATTTGAAACAAGTCTGTTGTTCCATGTCCAGTTCTCACTGTTGCTTCTTGACCTGCATACAGATTTCTCAGGGGGTGGGTCAGATGATCTGGTATTTCCATCTCTTGAAGAATTTTCCACAGTTTGTTCTGATCCACACAGTCAAAGGCTTTGGCATAGTCAATAAAGCAGAAATAGAAATTTTCCTGGAACCCTCTTGCTTTGTCAATGATCCAACAGATGCTGGCAATTTGATCTTTGGTTCCTCTGCCTTTTCTAAAACCAGCTTGAACATCTGGAAGTTCATGGTTCATGTATTGCTGAAGCCTGGCTTGGAGAATTTTGAGCATTACTTTGCTAGTGTGTGAGATGAGTGCAGTTGTGCAGTAGTTTGAGCATTCTTTGGCATTGCCTTTCTTTGGGATTGGAATGAAAATTAACCTTTTCCAGAGTGCAACTGTGCAGTAGTTTGAGCATTCTTTGGCATTGCCTTTCTTTGGCATTGGAATGAAAATTGACCTTTTCCAGTCTGTATATATGTACCCCCTCCTTCCTTCTTATATATGTAAGCCTCCCTCCCCTCTTCTGTCCTACCCCTCTAGATCATCACAGAGCACCAGACTTGGTTCCCTGTGTTATACAGAAGCTTCTTACTAGCTATCTATTTTACACATGATAGTGTATATATGTCAATACTAATTTCTCAATTCATTCCAGCCTTTCTTTCCCCTACTGTGTCCACAGGTCCATTCTTTATGTCTATGTCTCCATTCTTTCCCTTCAAATAGGTTCATCAGTACTGGCTCTAAATCTTTATCATGACCCCAGTTCAATTCAGACCCTTCGTAATTCTGTCCTAAGCCCTTTGCTTCAGTCTTATAATTACATTTGACCCTCTTTTGATCTTTGCAGCCATCCTAATGGTTAGGCCAGTCTTGTTCATTCTGTTAAATGTGGGTACTCCACTACCTTTCGGACTGCAAATGTAGGCCTGTGAAGCAAATAATTTTTTCAGGAAGAATTTTCTAGCACTAATGCTGAGCACTGAAGAACTGATGATTTTCAACTGTGGTGTTGGAGAAGACTCTTGAGAGTCCCTTGGACTTCAAGGAGATCAAACCAATCAATCCTAAAGGAAATCAGTCCTGAATATTCATTGGGTGGACTGATGCTGAAGCTGAAACTCCAATACTTTGGCCACCTGATGCATAGAACTGTCTCATTTGAAAAGACCCCGATGCTGAGAAAGATTAAAAGTATCATTGAAAAAGACCCTGATGCTGGGAAACAGTGAAGGCAGGAGAGGGGGATAATAGAGTGTGATATGGTTGGATGGCATCAGCAACTGGATGGACACGAGTTTGAGCAAGTTCCAGGAGTTGGTGATGGACAGGGAAGCCTGGAATGCTGCAGTCCATGGGGTCGCAAAGAGTTGGACACAACTGAGCAACTGAGCAGAAGAAGTAATACTTTGAAAGAGATTATGTATTCTATCCATGCACAAAGTTTTAGCACCTTGTATACTATCAAATGATAAACTGACCTCATTTTCTCCCTTATTTAAAATCATCCCTAGGCCTTTCTTGCAGTAAATATGTCAGTTAATGATATATCATTTATTCTATTACCAAGCCTACAATCTAGGAAGTAGATTCTCTCTAGGTATCCTTTCCCCTCATGCCTCACATTAACTTCTATGTATTCATCCCCCTTCTACTTCAAATTATTCTTATATTGTTCATTTCTACTTTACTTACTTTAGTTCGGAAATGCATCATCTTTCACTCACTTACATCTGCGTCAGTTTCCACTACCTTTCATTTACCCTCTACATTGTTGCAAATTATCTTACCAAAATATAAATCAGGTTATACCCTTGCCACCTTAAAATCACCCAGCAGCTTGACAATGTTAAGGTACATAGTCTACAATTTCATACTGTGTATGCTATAAGTCAAAACCAAAAAGAACAAGCACTCTCAGAACATCTATTATTTATTTGTAAGTTATATATCTCTATGTTACATGTAATGTGAACATCAGAAACCACACACACCAAATATATGACAAGATAAAAGTAAATGTAATTAAGTGGTCTCTGTTTTCTTCCAGTATGCCGTGTCTGAGAGACTGGCTCACTCCACTTTTGCTGCAGCAGAAACTAGTTGAGAACCCCCATTATATAAGCCCTTGCTGTGGGCTCTTCTCAGTCTATCCAATTCTTTGCAAAGCCATGGACTATAGCCTGCCAGGCTCCTCTGTCTTTGTAATTCTCCAGGTAAGACTACTGGAGTGGGTAGCCATTTCCTTCTCCAGGGATTGAATCTGTGTCCCCTGCATCTCCTGCAATAGCAAGTGGATTCTTTACCCCTGGAAGCCCATGTGAGCCCTTATTCAGCCCTTTTTCTTTCGGCCCTTTCAATTAGTCCCCGGTAGATTGTTTTATCCCTGTCTCTTTCTTGCTTAATTGTACTCTGAAAGTGATTGCCCACTAGATAAAGTTGTGTTAGGCTCCTGGTGTTTCTCTCTCCAAGGAAACACTCCTTTCCTTTGTGAACATCATTTGTTCTAGAAAGGTCAGGTGATGATAACCTGGAGGATCACAGCATCTGTTCCAGAGCTGCCTGAGGCCAGCCCTGATGATCTCAGTGTCTCTAAGAGGAAGGCAGAATGCAAGTCTACAGCAGCCCCCAATCCTTGTCTACAGCCCTATTTTTCACTCTGAAACTAAAAGGCCCCTTCCTATTTCCCAGGAAGAGGGGCACAGCCTTGAGGACCTTAGCTTGCTGTGGCCTCCTTTGTCTGGCAAAGTGATACAGCTACTTACTCTTTTCTACTCCTCCGAAGCTCTGTCTCGGCATTTCTATCCAGCATTAGTGTCCAGAGGTCCAGTTTTAGGCAACACTTTGGAAACCATTGTTTTATTGGAAAAATAGAAACTCTTTCCTATCCATCCCTTCGTGTTGTTTTGTACTTGTTCCTCTTTCCTCCTTAACATGGTGACTTATGCTTTATAGCTTATGTGAGATAAGATGTGTATAGGGAAAGGATTAGGTTTAAGATTAGAGTTAGACTGAGCCCCTCTGCAGAATACATTTTTTCTTTTGCCAAGAGCATCCAGTGCATTACTTAGAGTATATAAATTAATGAATTAATATAATTAAATATGCAAGTTAATATATGAACTTAGATTAAGCTATAAATGTGAAATGTATTTGTTTGAATGGTTTGTGGTCTGATTATTTTTCTACTTCAAGTACAACATACTCTGTAATTATTTTGTTTTAAAAGATGGGGCTTCCCTGGTGACTCACATGGTAATGAATTCACCTGCAATGCAAGAGACCTGGGCTCTCTCTCTGGGTTGGGAAGATCCCCTGGAGAAGAACAGGGAAACCCACTCCAGTATTCTTACCTGGAGAATCCCTATGGACAGAGGATCCTGGCAGGTTACGGTCCATGGGGTCGCAGAGAGTTGGACACAATTGAGCCACTAAGCACACAAAAGATGGGGAGGGGTGAAATCATGCTCCAAATGATAAATAATTACCTAGTGTTTTAGAGATGTTACTATCAAAAGGAAAATCCTAATTATAAGTGCTATTGGTTGCTGTTTCACTTGTATTCCACTCTTTATGGCCCCAGGGACTGTAGCTTGCCAGGCACCTCTGTCCATGGGGATTTTCCAGGCAACAGTACTGGAATGGGTTGCATTCCCTTCTCCAGGGGATATTCCTGACCCAGGAATCGAACCCATATCTCCTGCATTGGCAGGCAGATTGTTTACCACTGAGCCACCAGGGAAGCCCAATTACAAATGAAACCCCTCTATTTAGTTGTCAATCACTGTTCAGTTTGGAATCAGACCTATTTTGTATGCAGGCAAATCATAAAACTGTGTGTACTTAGAAAAAAAAATTGAATTTCTTTATAATTCTTCTATAGTTTGGATTCTGGTTGTCCCCAAAGTATTGTTTTCACTTGTTTATGCTCTTAAGTTTCTGCAAAATAGATGCTGACAGGAATTAGCATATTTTGAGAAAGATGACTGTGATGTTTTCAACTGTCTAAATCTCTTGAGTTGGGGAGACTGAAAGAACTGAAAGCGCGTTTTCCTTCAGTCACATTTCCTTCATCTCGATGCCTACTGTTTAACCGTCTTTGCAGAGGATACATAAGAGCCTTCAACCCAGTTTCAGCAGCGACTCCCTAGGAAGTACTTGGGAAGCTATGAAGTTTGCAAATTGACACTCGCTCCACAATTTCAGAAAACAGCCTCCCGTGGAGAGTTATAAAAAGGTCTCAAGATGGAACTGGACTTTAGCATCATGCATTTATCACCATGCATTTCAAAAAATTGACTTTAGAAAGAAAAAAAAAAAAATATATATATATATACACACACACACACACACACACACATATTCTGCCAAGCACTGAAAGGGGGGTAAACATAGAGAAAGAAAACCCACTTATGTAAAACTTAATGAATTGCTTCAATTTTTGTGAAAGTAAGCAAAATCTGAGGCCATGCATAGGCTAGTGATACAATTTTTCTCTCTCAAGGCAGCTACCACTGCCCTTTTGGCCAGATTTCTACAAAGAAAACTTATTATTCTTAGGTTTAGCCTTGGAACCCAAAGAGACTTTGTCATTTAAAATTGCATCACCAGTTTCTACCAACTAAGCTTCTGAGTGTGCCATACAGACTCTCTTGTTGGTGTTAATACTCTGAGACTACATGAATGGAAATCACTAATCATTAAAGCAGAGAGATTTTTTTTTCTTCCAAAGTGCTTTAAAAACATTCTCCAATCCTCCCAGCTAAAAGCATACTTTATTCCCCTGAAGTTTATAGTTTAGTTCAGCCTCTCAGTCGTGTCTGACTCTTTGCAACCCCATGGACTGCAGCATGCCAGGATTCTCTGTCCATCACCAACTCCCGGAGGTTGCTCAGATTCATATCCATTGAGTGAGTGATGGCATCCAACCATCTCATCCTCTGTCATCCCCTTCTCCTGCCTTCAACCTTTCCCAGTACCAGGGTCTTTTTTAATGAGTCACTTCTTTGCATCAAGTGGCCAAAGTATTGGAGTTTCAGCTTCAGCATCAGTCCTTCCAGTGAATATTCAGGACTGATTTCCTTTAGGATGGACTGGTTGGGTCTCCTTGCACTTCAAGGAACTCTCAAGAGTCTTCTCCAACACCACAGTTCAAAAGCATCAATTCTTCGGTGCTCAGCTTTCTTTATAGTCCAACTCTCACATCCATACATTACTGAAAAAACAATAACTTTGACTAGACAGACCTTTGTTGGCAAAGTAATGTCTCTGCTTTTCAATATGCTGTCAAGGTTGGTCATAACACTTCTTCCAAGGAACAAGTGTCTTTTAATTTCATGGCTGCTGTCACAATCTGCAAAATCTGTGATTTTGGAGCCCAGAAAAATAAAGTCCGTCACTGTTTCCATTATTTCCCCATCTATTTGCCATGAAGTGATGGGAGCAGATGCCATGATCTTAGTTTTTCAAATGCTGAATTTTAAGCCAACTTTTTCACTCTCCTCTTTCACTTTCATCAAGAGGCTCCTTAGTTCTTCACTTTCTGCCATGAGGATGGTGTCATCTGTATATCTGAGGTTATTGATATTTCTCCTGGCAATCTTGATTCCAGTTGGTGCTTCATCCAGCCTGGCATTTTCACACAATGTACTCTGCATAAAAATTAAATAAGCAGGGTGATAGTATACAGCCTTGACCCACTCCTTTCCTGATTTGGAACCAGTCTGTTGCTCCATGTCCAGTTCTAACTGCTGCTTCTTGACCTGCATACAGATTTCTCAAGAGGCAGGTCAGGTGGTCTGGTATTCCCATCTCTTGAAGAATTTTCCACAGTTTATTGTGATCCACACAGTCAAAGGCTTTGGCATAGTAAATAAAGTAGAAGTAGATTTTTTCTGGAACTCTCTTTTTCGATGATCCAACAGACGTTGGCAATTTGATATCTGGTTCCTCTACCTTTTCCAAATCCAGCTTAAACATGTGGAAGTTCACATACTGCTGAAGCCTCACTTGGAGAATTTTGAGCATAACTTTGCTAGCATGTGAGATGAGTGCAATTGTGTGATAGTTTGAACATTCTTTGACATGGCCTTTCTTTGGGATTGGAATGAAAACTGACCTTTTCCATTCCTGGGGCCACTGCTGAGTTTTCCAAATTTGCTGGCATGTTGAGTGCAGCACTTTTACAGCATCATCTTTTAGGATATGAAATAGCAACTGGAATTCCATCACTTCCACTTGCTTTGTTCGTAGTGATGCTTCCTAAGGCCCACTTGACTTCTCATTCCAGGAAGTCTGGCTGTAGGTGAGAGATCATACCACTGGGGTTATCTGGGTCACGAAGATCTTTTTTGTATAGTTCTATATAGTCAGCAAAAATAAGACCAGGAGCTGACTGTGGCTCAGATCATGAACTCCTTATTGCCAGATTCAAACTTAAATTGAAGAAAGTAGGGAAAACCATGAGACCATCAGGTATGACCTAGATCAAATCCCTTATGAAGTTTATCATAGGGTTTGGAATTTGTTTGAACATCATTTCCCCATTGGACTTAGAGTGGATTTTGCAGTCAGCATATGAAAAAAAAAAAAAAAAAAGAAAGAAAGAAGGGGTGGTGGTGGGGTAGGGTTAGGGTCACAGAAAGAGAGAGGAAATAGGGCCTATCCAATGAAATGTGATGTGTATTATCAAGAGGCTACTATGCATCATGTATTGCTCTCAACATAGTGCCCAATGAAACCATGAATGTGAGAATGTGGCAAGGACCAGGATGAAAGGTTTTGCTGAGCTACAATTTATATACTCATAGTTATATACTGAAAGTAAAAGACACTATGAGAATTCTTAGGTTGTAGGTAGTCTTACTCAGATTCAAGTATGAAAGGACATATTGAAGGAGGTGGTATTTGAAAAGGGTCTGAAGGCTGGGTAAACAAAATTGGAAGCACAGAAGGCAGTCTTGACAGAAAGGCAGACTTGAGCCCAGGCATGGAGGAGGATTCAGGAAAGCCTGTCCCGGCGGCGGCGTTCAGTGCATGGAGCTGTTTGGCTGGAGGTGTAAAAGTGCCCGGGGTGTGAAGTGGAGGTGAGACTGGCAAAGGAGTGTCTGACTAAGTTAGAGGAGACTCTTTTCTAGCAAGAGGAGGGAGGGCACCATTCAGTAGGTGGTGAGAGTCCTTGAAAGTGTTTTAGCAGAGGAGTGACACGATCAGATGTCTGCGTTACTAACAGCATTCTGCTAAAAGCAGAATTTTACAGCTGTGTTGAGAAATGTGGAGGCTTCATGTTAATGTAAAATGCATCCTTCCTAAGGGTTGTGAAAAAATTCTGACTGAGGTGTAGTACAAGTGCATCCCACTCTGCCCCAGAGCCATGGAGAAGACTAGCTAAGGGGCTTCATTTAAGACCCTTTGTCTATAATGAGGGAGATGGTGTGGCTGGCTCTACCTGAAAGGTTTTTGCAATGACTGATATTGCTCAGTCATCTAATTTAAACTTACTTGGATTTATCTGGCCTAAGGGAGTTGCTGAAATATTTTAACTGAGAAGGTAGGGATTAAAGAGTGACAGAAAAATCAGTCCGATGTCTTGCCTGAGAGGCAGCTGGTGAAGGGAGAAGCATGAGATGGTGCTCAGAGTACATCCCTGAGGGCTTCTATTCCTTCCCATGGCCTCAGCAGCAAGGGCACAGACCATCCAGCCTAGAGGATCTGAGAGTCACTGCAGTAGACAATGCACTGATGCTCTGGGCTCTGACCAGTTTGACTTCAAGTCATCTTTCCAGTGCTTCCTCTTAGGATGCAGACACCAGATAATTGGAATAAAATTGCCAAGTCTCTACAAGTCCTGCTTTGCCTTGAGATCAAGGTGGATCTCAGATAAGGATCTTGGGAAATGTTTGAACTTCTCCCCATTCATTAACTTTCTATGGCTTACACCCTTGACTGATCCAAATCTCCTCTTTAAAGAACTCATTTCTGTGCTTACTCTTACATTCTTGGTTTTTCTGGCCAAGGACTCAATATTGACAAATGGAATATTGCCTGCCATATCAGTATACAAAGGATGCCACAGTTGTCAGCAATTGCAGCCCTCCAATGTAAGCTGGTGAGTTCTGAGGAAACACCGGAAGGAAAGACTATCTGCCATCTAGCAATAACCAGGCTGCAGCCACTCCCTATGGTGAGCCCTGAGGACACTCAGGATGGGAAAGCACAGGACACTGGCTCCAGATAGCTGAGGAACATATCAAAAGAAAGATTTCACTGAGCCCAAACTCCTGAATCTTCCCATACATAGAAAAGTGTTAAATTCCTTAACTTGGGATATCTGGTTTTCTTTAACAAAAAATTTTTGACATTCAAACTACCTGTCCTTTGTTGTAAAACTTCTATATCACCTGGCTCCCTTGCTTTGTCTCCTCAGAGTAGTTCTCTCAGGATTACTTGCGATGCTGTCTCCTGGGCTCGAAGTCCTAAAATTCCTGCTGAATAAGGCATATAACTCTCAACTTTTAGGTTGTGAATACTTTCAAAGTCAACACTTTTCTCATTTTGGTATTTTCCAATTAGCCCCTTCTCCTCAATAAGGTAATCCAGCTTCTCAGATCATGTCCTTCCTCTACCAGACAGATTTTAATCAGTAAGACAGGTGTGGGTCCAGGATTCTATACTTTTGAGAAATGTTTTACTTAGTCCTGATGCCGCAATTCACAGAATCACTGCTTTAGATTCTAAATTGCATACAGGTAAGTATCAAGTGTGGCTTCCCTGGTGACTCAGCAGTAAAGAATCTTCCTGCAATGCAGGAGCTGCTGGACACTCGGGTTTGATCCCTGGGTTGGGAAGATCCCTTAAAGGAGGGCATGGCAATCCACTGCAGCAGTCTTGCCTGGAGAATCCCATGGACAGAGGAGCCTGGAGGGCAACTGTCCATAGGGTCGCAAACAGTCTGACACGATTGACATGACTTAGCATGCCTCAAAAATATTAAGTATATTTGTTTACCACTATGTTCCAGTATCTAACAAAGTGCTTCTTACAAAAAAAGGGCTTAATATATGTTTATTGATAAGATGAATGAATGGATGTGCCGACCTAAAAAATATTCACAACCTAAAAGTTGAGATTTATGCTTTATTCTGTGGGAATTTTTAGGACTTCAAGCCTGGGATACAGCATCTCAAGTAACCCTGATAAAACTGCTCCCAGGAAGTGAGGAGAGGAGCCAGGTTATATAGAAATTTTGCAACAAAGGGCAGGTAGTCTGAACATCAAAAGAGTATTGCTAATTAAAGAAAACTAGACATCCCAAGTTAAGGAATTAGGGAAGATGTAAGAGTCTGGGCTCACTGAAATCATTCCTTTCATATGCACCTCACCTACCCAGGGCCAGTATCCTGTGTTTCTAACATCCTGAGCTTCCTTGGAGCTCACTAAAAGAAGTAGCAGGAATTTGATGGCTGCAAGATCACAGGCATTCTTCTCCTTCCTGAGTGCCCTTAGGGATCACCAGCTCACACTGGTGGGCTACAATTGCTGGTGACTGCAACATTCTTGTTTACTGATATGGCAGAACTTTCTGCCTACCCTGGCCTCTGGATCCTATATGTTAGGGATCTTGGCCTGAGATCAATTGAAATTTCAAACATGTGAAATTTCATACACAAAATTTCAAACACATCTAGTAAAAAAAACCGATACACATTTAGAATGTGATGTACGTAGGACACATTTGTCAATGTGAGAAGAAAGTGACTGTTGGGTCTTTCCTAGAAAGGAGAAACAGTGAAGGTCAGAACAGGATGATACCTGGGCCTGAGGCAGAGAGGGCTCGAAGAGCAGCTGAAGTTGTTTGCAGGATGGGCACAAGCAAAAAGTAAGGACAAGGAATTTTTAAAAAACCTTGTTTTTCTGTGGAAGTTAGCATGATTTCACCAGAGGAAGACTGCAGTGAAAATAGGGCTATTTTAGCACCATACGATTAAGAGCTGGAAATGTCAAGAGTTAATAGCCTTGAAATGTACATGAGTGAGGTAAAAGGTGACAGAAATAGCAATGGCAGTAGTAAGATATTAAATGGCCAAGGAAAGTCATGAAAAGACCAGAGAAGAATAAAATCCTGTAAAATAACCCCTGAGAATCCTTAAGTCACTTCATTGGGAATTTTGTAAACTTGAGTTAATCAAAAGCGGCCACATTAGTGTAATGTGATTTACACATGTGGCTATGTGATGTCATTAAACACCCATAACTGATGTACCCTGGGGACATTTGGATTGTGTATACAGTCACTGGGGATGTAACCATCTTCCCCACCCACCTCTCCAAACTTCTCTATTTTCATTGCAGTATCCATTCTGCTTAGTTTACGTACTGGGTGTGCAAATATCCCTAAATAAGTTATAAATACTCACCAAAATCTTCATACGTTTCCTAAGTCGTCAAGATTTAGGGAGGTACTGCAGCGTTATGTCAGGCTCTCCCCATCCCCCAAACAGCCTTTGGAGATGACTAACAAATTCTGCAATGAATCTGTTCATTTGTTCCTTTGCTATTGACGGTTCTGTGTAAACTACAATATTCTGTTTCTCTTTTGGATGGAAATCAGAACCCCGGCCTCGTGATGTTCTGAAGCATAAGTCCCCCGGAAATATCCTGCCCAGTCTCATGCCGCACTCTGTGCGGTTACTTCTGTCTCCATTAAGAATTTCGAGTATTCACATGGAGAGTGACAGTTATATTACCTAGTACTGCCAGGGTTGCAACATTAGTCACTTTTAGCAACAGCTTTTCTGATCGCCTCTTCTGTACCCTCTTCTAGGGAAGACCACACCCAGCACCTGAAGCTGGAGATGAGATCAGATGGACAGCAATGTCAGAGCCACGTACACTCACAGCCCAGGGCAGGAGGACGTGTGGGGCCACACCCAGGGAGCTGCACCTGGGAAGAGAGTGAGCCAGCAGCTCCCGAGGAGGCAGGCTTCATAGGAACAAGAGGGTGAGATGCCCCTGAGTCACACAAGAGGATATGATTGGATTGTTTGAATAATTCTATGGCATGGCAGAGAGTTAAACATGCCACTCAAGGATAAGTAGGCACTCTGCCTTCTCTTCATGACACAGAGTTGTTCGCTAGAGGACCTTCCCGTGGGAGTAGAACTGGAGCGGGGGGAGCAGATGGTGGAGTCATTTAAGGTCCTCCTGGTTCCAAATGGCAAGGGAGAATTTAATATTGAGTCTCTATTTCAGTTGACACCAGTTGATTGCTTACTGTATACTTAATGCTGGTCTAAGAGCTTAAAATGGATTTCTTGTTTTCTCTCTACATTTTATCTCTATAGTATCTCTATACCTATTAGGGAGTCCTTTGAATTTCCTCTTTCTTTAGCACTTGGAGAAATGGTGCTAACATTCCCATAGTGAGGGGTAGAGCTAGAATTTGAAAATTATGTACACTGCCTTCCAATAACATCAATAATGGCAGCAAGTTGGTCTGGCCTTTTAAATACAAATTTAGCTGAAGAATCCTTGAATTTTAAAGCTGTAATGGGCCTTAGAGATTTCATGGTACCCTGGGAAAATGAATGACATAGTTCTTTTGAAGTGAAAAAATAGGACAAGATATAAGGTAAAATAATTGTGGGTCACAATTGAACTAATGCTAATTAAACACAAGCATTTTTTAAGGATCTGGGGAGCTTACTGTTATTTAAATTGAATAGTAATGATATTGTCAATACGAAAATGATAACACATCATTAGGAAGATGTCCTACAATTGCAATGCCCTGAATAAATGTGCTTTAAGCTTAGATAACTCGAGCTTTGCTGACCTCACCAACCTGTGGTTATGAAGGTAGACATGTTACTATGAAGAGTCCATTTTTAAGCACCTCTTCTTCTTACTTAGTCATGTGTGAAAACAATCTCTTCACCTGAATATTCATGCTGTTACTCAAGGAGATATCTCAAATATTCTCAGGCACAGAATTGCATTATCAGAGTAGTTCATTGCGCATCCCTCCCAAATAGTTATTCCTGGGTTTTACCATAGCCACCTGCTAGGGTTCACCCCCTGAGCCAGATACTCAATCATATCTTACTAGCACTTGCTTTCTGCCTTCTACCAAGCAGACAGATAATTCTGCCATCCATAATGTCCCTAAGCTGCAATATGGTATGTGGCAATGGGAGAAGAAAACTCCTTTTTTCAGATTTTACTCCTTTAGAGTGATTCCAGAGTGGTGTTGACTCTTAAACTTTGTAATGAGAGGGCTCTGATGTTTCATCTTGTTTGTTTTCTTCCTGAAAAGGTGTATGTTCCTGTTATCAGATTTCTGACATTCTAGTCATAGGATCTGTTAACAGTGATTTAAAAAAAAAATTAAGATGTTATTTACATAGAGTAAAATTTACATTTCTGGCGCACAATTTCTATGACAAGTGTTCACAGTCATGTAGCCCTCACCATAATCAAGGTATAGAGCAATACCATCATCTCCAAAAATTCCCTTTGCGCCTTTCTTGTCAAATCTTCACGTCACTTTCAGCCTCTGGTAACTACTAACCTATATCTGTCCCTATATTTTACCTTTTTGCATGTGTCATAAATATGTGTGCTGGTTTTTTTGTTTTTATTTATAGCTAAAGTGAACATGGAACCAGTTTCCTGGGATTGTTTTACTTTATGCATAATTATAAATGGCATCATTTCATTCTCAAAAGTGTCTCAGTCCGGATAATAAATTAGAGGATTGTGCTACTTATAGTAACACCCCCCCACACTCCCCCACCCCCCCAACACACACACACACACACACACACACACATCCCTCCAGGGAGAACTGGACGTAAGCCAAAAGTGAGAAAAAAAATCTTCCTGTTCTGTTCAAGCTTCTCCCTAATCCCTCTATTTGAATAACCAACAGAAAAACAAAATAAACATGAAGACAACTCAGTAAATTTGGATCTTTAAATTTTAAATGAAGTTATTTTCCCAAAGTAATAATTTATGCATGTGGCATACTAACATTGGAATATTCAAGTGTTTAGCATATACTACAAATATTAATGAAAAGGACATCTTTTGGGGGGGGGGGTGTTAGTTCTAAAACGTCTTGTAGGTCTTCATAGAACAGTTCAATTTCAGCTTCTTCAGCGTTACTGGTTGGGGCATAGACTTGGATTACTGTGATATTGAATGGCTTGCCTTGGAAACAAACAGAGATCGTTCTTTCATTTTTGAGATTGCATCCAAGTACTGCATTTCGGACTCTCTTGTTGACCATGATGGCTACTCCATTTCTTCTAAGGGATTCCTGCCCACAGTAGTAGATATAATGGTCATCTGAGTTAAATTCACCCATTCCAGTCCATTTGAGTTCACTGATTCCTAGAATGTCGACATTCACTCTTGCCATCTCTCGTTTGACCACTTCCAATTTGCCTTGATTCATGGACCTAACATTCCAGGTTCCTATGCAATATTGCTCTTTACAGCATTGGACCTTGCTTCTATCACCAGTCACATCCACAGCTGGGTATTGTTTTTGCTTTGGCTCTGTCCCTTCATTCTTTCTGGAGTTATTTCTCCACTGATCTCCAGTAGCATATTGGGCACCTACTGACCTGGGGAGTTTCTCTTTCAGTATCCTATCATTTTGCCTTTTCATTCTGTTCATGGGGTTCTCAAGGCAAGAATACTGAAGTGGTTTGCCATTCCCTTCTCCAGTGGACCACATTCTGTCAGATCTCTCCACCATGACCCACCCGTCTTGGGTTGCCCCACGGGCATGTCTTAGTTTCATTGAATTAGACAAGGCTGTGGTCCTAGTGTGATTAGATTGACTAGTTTTCTGTGAGTATGGTTTCAGTGTGTCTGGCCTCTGATGCCCTCTTGCAACATCTACCATCTTACTTGGGTTTCTCTTACCTTGGGCGTGGGGTATCTCTTCATGGCTGCTCCAGCAAAGCGCAGCCATTGCTCCTTACCTTGGATGAGGAGTATCTCCTCACCGCCACCCTTCCTGACCTTCAACGTGGGATAGCTCCTCTAGGCCCTTCTGTGCCCGAGAAGCCACCACTCCTTGGATGTGGGATTGGTCCTCCCAGCCATCGCCCCTGGCCTTGGGTGTGGGGTAGCTCCTCCCGGCTATCGCCCCTGACCTCAGACGCGGGGTAGCTCCTCTCAGCTGTCACCCCTGACCTCGGACTTGGGTAGCTCCTCTCAGCCATCGCTCCTGACCTTGGACTTGGGTGGCTCCTCTTGGCCGTTCCTGCGCCATTGCAACCTGGCACTCTCGGCTGCTGCCCCTGACCTCGGACGTGGGGTAACTCCTCTTGGCCGCCGCCCTTCAGGCATGGGGTCCTCCTGGCTTCTGCCCCTGACCTCGAACGTGGGGTAGCTCCTCTTGGCCGTGCTGTAGTGCGCCGGTTGCAGCTGCCCGCGGTGTAGTGCGCTGGTAACTAACAGGGTCTTAATATCACTCAACTGATTTATGTTAAGGTACCCACAACTTTTGGCACTGTCATTAAAAAAAAAAAAATCAACCCAGTGAAAATAGGTAAAAATTGTCTTCGTGTTCTTAGCAAAAGAGTTCTGACTTAACCACTAGGAAGTTTTGAAGACTCCGAAGTGTGCTCAGATGGTAAAGAATCTGCCTGCAATGGAGGAGACCTGGGTTTGTCCTTTTCATTATAGGGGATTGGAATGCAAAAGCAGGAAGTCGAGAAACACCTGGAGTAACAGGCAGATTTGGCCTTGGTATACGGAATGAAGCAGGGCAAAGACTAATACGGTTTTGCCAAGAAAATGCACTTGTCATGTAAACACCCTCTTCCAACAACACAAGAGAGGACTCTACACATGGACATCACCAGATGGTCAACACTTAAATTAGATTATATTCTTTGCAGCCAAAGATGGAGAAGCCCTATACAGTCAACAAAAACAAGACCAGGAGCTGACTGTGGCTCAGATCATGAAACAAATTCAGACTTAAATTGAAGAAAGTAGGGGAAACCACTAGACCATTCAGATATGACCTAAATCAAATCCCTTATGATTATACAGTGGAAGTGAGAAATAGATTTAAGGGACTAGATCTGATAGAGTGCCTGATGAACTATGGACTGAGGTTCATGACATTGTACAGGAGACAGGGATCAAGACCATTCCCATGGAAAAGAATGCAAAAAAGCAAAATGGCTGTCTGGGGAGGCCTTAAAAATAGCTGTGAAAAGAAGAGAAGTGAAAAGCAAAGGAGAAAAAGAAAGATATAGGCATCTGAATGCAGAGTTCCAAAGAATAGCAAGGAGAGCTAAGAAAGCCTTCCTCAGTGATCAATGCAAAGAAATAGAGCAAAACAACAGAATGGGAAAGACTAGAGATCTCTTCAAGAAAATTAGACATACCAAGGGAACATTTCATGCAAAGATGGGCTTGATAAAGGACAGAAATGGTATGGACCTAACAGAAGCAGAAGATATCAAGAAGAGGTGGCAAGAATACATAAAAGAACTGTACAAAAAAGATCTTCACGACCCAGTAATCACGATGGTGTGATCACTGACCTAGAGCCAGACATCCTGGAATATGAAGTCAAGTGGGCCTTAGAAAGCATCACTACGAACAAAACTAGTGGAGGTGATGGAATTCCAGTTGAGCTGTTTCAAATCCTGAAAGATGATGCTGTGAAAGTAATGCACTCAATATGCCAGCAAATTTGGAAAACTCAGCAGTGGCCACAGGACTGGAAAAGTTCAGTTTTCATTCCAATCCCAAAGAAAGGCAGTGCCAAAGAATGCTCAAACTACCGCGCAATTGCACTCATCTCACATGCTAGTACGGAGAAGGCAATGGCACCCCACTCCAGTACTTTTGCCTGGAAAATCCCATGGATGGAGGAGCCTGCAGTGGTAGGCTGCAGTCCATGGGGTAGCTAGAGTTGGACACAACTGAGCGACTTCACTTTCACTTTTCACTTTCATGCATTGTAGAAGGAAATGGCAACCCACTCCAGTGTTCTTGCCTGGAGAATCCCAGGGACGGGGGCTCCTGGTGGGCTGCCATCTATGGGGTCACACAGAGTCGGACACGACTGAAGCGACTTAGCAGCAGCAGCAGCACATGCTAATAAAGTAATGCTCAAAATTGTCCAAGCCAGGCCTCAGCAATATGTGAACCGTGAACTTCCTGATGTTCAAGCTGGTTTTAAAAAAGGCAGAGGAACCAGAGATCAAATTGCCAACATCCGCTGGATCATGGAAAAAGCAAGAGAGTTCCAGAAAAACATCTATTCCTGCTTTATTGACTATGCCAAAGCCTTTGCCTGTGTGGATCACAATAAACTGTGGGAAATTCTTCAAGAGATGGGAATATCAGACCACCTGACCTGCTTCTTGAGAAATCTGTATACAGGTCAGGAAGCAACAGTTAGAACTGGACATGGAACAACAGACTGGTTTCAAATAGGAAAAGAAGTACATCAAGGCTGTATATTGTCACCCTGTTTATTTAATTTACATGCAGAGTATATCATGAGAAACGCTGGACTGGAAGAAACACAAGCTGGAATCAAGATTACCGGGAGAAATATCAACAACCTCAAATATGCAGATGACACCACCCTTATGGCAGAAAGTGAAGAGGAACTAAAAAGCCTCTTGATGAAAGTGAAAGTGGAGAGTGAAAAAGTTGGCTTAAAGCTCAACATTCAGAAAATGAAGATCATGACATCCAGTCCCATCACTTCATGGGAAATAGATGGGGAAACAGTGGAAACAGTGTCAGACTTTACTTTTGGGGGCTCCAAAATCACTGCAGATGGTGACTGCAGCCATGAAATTAAGAGACACTTACTCCTTGGAAGGAAATTTATGTCCAACCTAGATAGCATATTCAAAAGCAGAGACATTACTTTGCCAACAAAGGTCCATCTAGTCAAGGCTATGATTTTTCCTGTGGTCATGTATGGATGTGAGAGTTGGACTGTGAAGAAGGCTGAGTGCCGAAGAATTGATGCTTTTGAACTGTGGTGTTGGAGAAGACTCTTGAGAGTCCCTTGGACTGCAAGGAGTTCCAACCAGTCCATTCTGAAGGAGATCAACCCTGGGATTTCTTTGGAAGGAATGATGCTAAAGCTGAAACTCCAGTACTTTGGCCACCTCATGCGAAACGTTGACTCATTGGAGAAGACTGATGCTGGGAGGGATTGGGGGCAGGGGGAGAAGGGGACGACAGAGGATGAGATGGCTGGATGGCATCACTGACTCAATGGATGTGAGTCTGAGTGAACTCCGGGAGTTGCTGATGGACAGGGAGGCCTGGCGTGCTGCGATTCATGGGGTCGCAAAGAGTTGGACACAACTGAGCGACTGAACTGAACTGACAAATATTAATAAGATGGCTTCTCAAGTGGCTCAGTGGTGAAGAATCCACCTGCAATGCAGACGATGCAGGTTTCATCCCTGGATTCCACTCCAGTATTCTTGCCTGGGAAATCCCAAGGGCAGAGGAGCCTGGTGGGCTCCAGTCCACCAGGTGGGGTCACAAAAGAGTCGGACACGAGTTAGAGACTAAGCAACAATAAACAATGAATAGGATAGACATTGATATATATACACGTTCTAGTTCCTTGGCTGCAATGTCCCCATTTTTTCCTTACTCTAAAAACACATAAATGCATCACAATTCATAAGTTTAAAATTGCTGCTTTAGTATGCTAATGTTCTCAGTATATTAATACACATAGGAACCTGTCATTGGAGAAAGTCTATGTGCAGACACATCAACTACGTGGCTGGACTGTGAAACAGATTATTCAGGGATGAAAAAAGAGGAAAAGGCACTGACTTTCTCATATCTAAGATCCATTCCAGTCTAACACAATAGTGTACCATTGATGGAAAGAATGCAAACTTTTGATAAAGTTCAACTTGAATTTGAATTCTCAATCTGCTACTTCCTGCCTCAGCTTATGTTTTCCATTCTGTCAAACAGGGATAATACTTAACACAGACGTTAGAATTAAATGGGATAATGCACGTAATTTGTTAGCATGGTGTCCAGCCCACAGCGTTTTTTTTTTCAAAGGTAGCTATTATTAAATGGAAGCAAAGTGTGTATTAGTTGCTTTTTAGAGTTTATTAACACTTTGAGCAATAGAAGTAGAAATGGTCCACTGAATAAGGCGTGGTGAAATGCAGCAATTCAACTTTGATTTTTGTCTTGCAGGAGTGAGCTATTTTAAGTTTTTCATTCCATTTAGAAGCACGTAGGGTGGAGCATAAAATTCCACTGGCTGTGCTTTGTCAGAGGCTGCAGGAGCCCACACAAGAAGCATCCCTAATATTTTCAGAGCCCCGGGCAAGAGTATAGGTGGAACCCCACATACAACTCATCTCAGTGTTTAATGATTATAAACTAAGCTGACAACCTGCTAAATAAAATATATTCTAGCTTCCTACATTATCAAATACATTCATAACCATATGAACAACCAGGTTTGAATTTAGGATTCTTGAACTCCTCAGAGTTCTATGCTAGAACATGGCAGCATGAGGAAACCTGTGTCCAGGCACCCACCTCTCTGCCATGCACCCTTCTTTTCTGGTCCACCTGGACTCCATCCTTCACCATGATGTGCACCACAAGCACCTGGTCTGATCACACAAGCTTTGTCACAAAGGGCCAGCCCTTGTCTATCCCTGAGACCTAAGGATATCACGTAGGAGGTCCCATCAACCTTTGGGAAGATGAACCAAGAGAAAAGCACCAAGCCGCTCCTGGAAATAACTACAAGGACATTTTTTCCATATAATATGGACCTTGGCCTTGAAGTCTCATTTCCTATAGGGAGTGGTACAGCCAGAAGAAATACTGAGAGAATCTGTCAGAAAAATCATGCCCAGGGCAGATGCCTCTCTTGCTCAGGGTCTGAAAGCAATGCCAATTTTATATGAAGGTGTTCTGAGCAATGAAATGTGGGAAGAGGTGAAGCAGACAATTTCTAGATCTGTTCTTTAAAACTTTTCACAAGATGTTCCCATTCTCTCTTCATTCATCAACTAGCCAGAGGTAAAGGATCTAAAAAAACATTCTGGGGGTCCAGTGTATGGCAGAGTCATTAGCTGGAAAGAGCCTGGATCCTTAAGTTCAGTTCAGTTCAGTTGCTCAGTAATGTCTGACTCTTTGCGACCCTATGGATGCATCATGCCAGGCCTCCCTGTCCATCACCAACTCCTGGCGTCTACTCAAATTCATGCCCATTGAGTTGGTGACCATCCAACCATCTCATCCTCTGTCGTCCCCTTCTCCTCCTGCCCTCAATCTTTCCCAGCGTCAGGTTCATTTCAAATGAGTCAGTTCACATCAGGTGGCCCACATATTGGAGTTTCAGTTTCAGGATCAGTCCTTCCAATGCATATTTAGGACTGATTTCCTTTAGGATTGACTGGTTGGGTCTCCTTGCAGTCCAAGGGACTCTCAAGAGTCTTCTCCAACACCACAGTTCAAAAGCATCAATTCTTCAGCGCTCAGCTTTCTTTATAGTCCAACTCTCACATCCATACCTGACTACCAGAAGAACCATAGCTTTGACTAGACAGACCTTTGTTGGCAAAGTAATGTCTCTGCTTTTTAATATGCTGTCTAGCTTGGTCATAGCATTTCTTCCAAGGAGCAAGTGTCTTTTAATTTCATGGCTGCTGTCACCATCTGCAGTGATTTTGGAGCCCAGAAAAATAAAGTATCTCGCTGTTTCCATTGTTTCCCCTTCTATTTGCCATGAAGTGATGGGACCAGATGCCATGATCTTGGTTTTCTGAATGTTGAATTTTAAGCCAACTTTTTCACACTCCTCTTTCACTTTCATCTTTGCTTTCTGCCATAAGGGAGGTGTCATCTACATATCTGAGGTTATTGATATTTCTCCCAGCAATATTGTTTCCAGCTTGTGCTTCATCCAGTCCAGCATTTCTTATGATGTACTCTGCATAGAAGTTAAATAAGCAAGGTGACAATATACAGGCTTGACGTACTCCTTTCCCTCTTTGGAACCAGTCTGTTGTTCCATGTCCAGTTCTAACTGCTTCTTTCTGACCTGCATACGGATTTCTCAAGAGGAAGGTCAGGTGGTCTGGTATTCCCATCTCTTGAAGAATTTTCCACAGTTTGTTGTGATTCACACAATCAAAGGCTTTGGCATAGTCAATAAAGCAGAAGTAGATGATTTTCTGGAACTCTCTTGCTTTTTCAATGATGCAACAGATGTGACAATTTGATCTCTGGTTCCTCTGCCTTTTCTAAATCTGGCTTGAACATCTGGAAGTTTCCAGTTCACGTATTGCTAAAGCCTGGCTTGGAGAATTTGGAGCATTACTTTGCTAGTGTGTGAGATGAGTACAATTGTGCGGTAGTTTGAGCATTCTTTGGCATTGCCTTTCTTTGGGATTGGAATGAAAACGGATCTTTTCCAGTCCTGTGGCCACTGCTGAGTTTTCCAAATTTGCTGGCATATTGAGTGCGTTACTTTCACAGCATCATCTTTTAGGATTTGAAATAGCTCATCTGGAATTCACCTCCACCACATTTATCACCTCCATCAGCTCTGTTCATAGTAACGCTTCCTAAGGCCCATATGACTTTGAATTCCAGGATGTCTGGCTCTAGGTGAGTGATCACACCATCGTGATTATCTGGGTCATGAAGATCTTTTTTGTATAGTTCTTCCATGTATTCTTGCCAGAATCTTGGATTCTGAATCCCTAAATCTCAGCATAAAGCAGAATTCCTCCCCATCTCAGATAGAGAGTTTTTGTGTTGAGTCATTGTAATTGTGTGTGTGTGTGGTGAAAGTGAAAGGGTTAGTCGCTCAGTCCTGTCCAACTCTTTGCAATCCCATAGATTATAAACCACCATGCTCCTCTGTCAAGGAGTTCTCCAGGCCAGATTCCTGGAGTGGGTTGCTGTTTCATTCTCCAGGGAATCTTTTCCACCCAGAGGTTGAACCCAGGTCCCCTGTATTTCAGACAGATTCTTTATGATATGAGCCCCCAATGTGTGTGTTAATAGTTACCATACCCTGCCTAACACATCTACTATCCCAGAGATTTCTTCTGAATGCATCTCTTCCCTGTTGCTGTTGTTGTCAAAAGGTCCCTAAGTTGTGTTAGACCCTTTGCAACCCCATAGGCTGTAGCCTGCCATGCTCCTCTGTCATGGCTGCAGTCGTCATCCATAGTGATTTTGGAGCCCAAGAAAATATTTCTTGTCTAAATGCTCCTGAGTGCATGCTAAGTCACTTCAGTCATGTTTGACTCTTTGTGACTCCATGGTCCATAGCCTGCCAGGCTCTTCTGTCCATAAGATTTTCTAAGCAAGAATACTATGTGCCTCTAATTCTGTATCCTTTCAGTAATCAAACCAAAAGACTTTCATTGTGAATAAATGGATAGATGAATGAATGAACAAGGAGAATTGTGAAATGAATTAATTAAGAATTGACTAAGTATCCAGTAGCTTCCCCTGATAGGCTAATGTCAGATTCAAGTAATATTTTATTACTCAAAATAAAAAAATAAAAATCAAACCATTAAGCCTAAATTATTCCTCCCTGTGTTTTTCTTATTTTCAGATGAATAGTTGCCAATCATAACACGAGTAGTAACAAGCATACTTTTTGTTTTGCCTCTGCCTCCTCTCCTTCTCAGCTCCTAGTTTTCAGGTAACTGTCCTGATCATTTTTCTTCACATATCCCCTTCATCTTATCCATATGATTAAAAAGGGAACAGTCATAATTTTTCTGGCTGGACTCTGACTCCTGGATGCGATTTATAGACAACAAACAGACAATAGACACTCCAGACTGGATTAATCGAAAGTCAGCCCTGAAAATTAAAAATTGAGGGAATATGAGAGTCTCAGTTTGGCTGAGTGATGAAGTCATAAACTGAGCTGAGAAATGGAGTATTTCCTGCCATATCAATAAACAAGGGTGTCACAGTCATCCTAGATTCCAGCCTTCCAGGGAAACCAGGAAAAAGAATGCCTGCCATGCAGTAACTCTCAGACTGCCCCCACTCCCTACAGTGAGCGAGGAACTAAGGACGTGAAAAATCAAATCACAGGATGCTGGCTGGCCCCAGATAGCTGAGATGCATGTGAAAGGAACAATTTCAGTGAGCCCAGGCTCTTGCATCTTCGCATACATAGAAAGCCACTAAATTCCTCAACTTGAGATATCTGGTTTTTCTTAAATAACAAAAGTCTTTTGATGTCCTGCCTACCTGCCCCTTCTTGCAAACTTCTATGTAACCTGGCTCCCACCCCTCCACCCCACCTCCTCGGAATAGTTCTTTCAGGGTTACTTGAGATGTTGCCTCTCAGGCTTGAAGTCCTAAAAGTTTTCACCAAATAAAACATAACTCTCACCTTCTAGGTTGCGACTATTTTGTTGAAGTGGACAGAGTCAAGTTTGATGGTGTTTATATACCACCAAGTGCATTGGGAAACCCGGAAGGAGAGAGAAAACCTAAAACAATAGCAACAGATGTGCAAAGAGAAACAGAGATGGAAGATCAAAAAGCACACTTTTTGGGGTCCTTCTTATTTTACAGCCCTTGGCCTCACTCTGTTTCTAATGTCCATTTTCATCCCTGTCCTTTAGGTCTGTGAAAACAGATTCTATTAAAAAGAGAGAGAGAGAGAGAGAGAGAACTCTCTTTTGGATAACCTAAATGCATACAGCTTGTGTTACCAGCCATCAAAATAGAACTAAAGACAACAAAAACAAAAAATAGTATAAGACATCTGAAGGAACAAAACCCCAATTTCCATATTCCAGCCTTTTTCCATATCTATCTTGACCATAAACATTTATGTCACCTTGAAATTATCAAAGCACTCAACCCCTTTTGTCAAAGACACGAGAGGCAGAGTGTTCCATCTTTGAAGCTATACTGCCTTTACCATTAGAAAAAAATACATCTGCTAAATTTTTTTTCAACAGAGCAACATAATAAAAGAGTAAGTGTCTTTGTAGGGAAAAGTAATATAGAAAGATAATTAAATCTCAGGGGCATTTTTTTGGTCTAATGCAGTTTTTCTCAAAAAGAAAAACAAGCATCAAAGCTTCCCCCAAAGACACTTTCCAACCTGCCATTGCCACGAACATGAAGTTGAGAAATGAGAATTCTGTGCTTGGTTTGTTCCTTCTTTTCATGAAAAAGAGGCTTAATATTTATAGGGGACAGAGTAGAGGGGGGGAAAAAAAAACCTCTGCTGTTATTTCCAGGGGTTGAAATGCTTCTCACCACCAAAGGTATTCGTCTTTACAAAGATGGTTGCTAGGGAGTTGGATGATTTGAGGGAATATTTTTGAATGTTTATAAAACTAAAGAGTGGCATCATTGGCAAATGCACTTTTTGGCAGAACTGAGCCAATTAGCTGGTGCTGCTAAAGTCACTGCACACAGTTGATTTCACTGAAGGGACAAACGTATAATGATGTTTGCTGCTGGAGTTTCTTAAACTCTTGAAAATTAAATCTCAGATAAAGGTGGTGATAGATTCTCTCCCTATCTCAGGACATTTTGAGTGTTCATGTTTGGGGTTATAAAAACACATAGGAGAGCATCTTTAGGTGATTCTGACATGTTCCCTACTTTTTCTTGGATAAAATAAATGATAGGATCTGCCTTCTTAGAAGCCAGAGATGATTTTCTATAATAAGAAAAGGCCTAGCATGTGACTTTACAATTCATCTGTAATTCTCATTTTAATTTTCTTCCTCACACATTTCCCTAGCTAGCATTTTCAAAGACAATGATGGCCACCAGCTATATTTATAAGGACAATACTATTTTGTTTTTAAAAAATCAGAAGAAAATGGTCTATGCAGATAATTGAACAAATAAGCAAAGCAAAATAAACATTTCCCATGATATGTAAAGATATGGTTCACTGACTCCCCTGATCACCCCTGATCATCACAAAGAAAAGAGGGACATCTTCTTACTAAATGTCCCTCCAAAAGTAAGAAGGACATCTTCTTACTACATGTCCTCCATATCCTGCTTTCCTTGTGATTAGGAAAAAAAAAAAGTATGTGATTATGAAATGGATAATTAGTGAGTGTTACCAGTTGGATTCTCTGGGACTCAACTCTGAGGAATTTAGAGTCTTTAGGGAGGTTCTTCAGGGTTTAGGATTCTCTGCAGAGAAGGGAACAGAGCAGGATTGGGTGGAGAAATAACTTGGAAACTAGTTGCAATCCCATGCAATCTCCCTGGACACTGCTGGTAAGTCTGTGGGGGGTGTGGACTGAAAAAAAAGAAAAAAAAAAGAATAGCCTAAAAGTTGAGAGTTACATTTTATTTGGCAGGTGCTGTAAGGGGGCAGCAGACTATGATGGTTAAATAGCATCACCGACTCAATGGACATGACTTTGGGGAAACTCTGGGGATAGTGGAGGACAGAGGAGCCTCGCATGCTGAGAGCACTGGGTCACAAAGAGTCAGACACAACTTAGTGACTGAACAAGAACAACAGCAACAGAGGACTTCAAGCCTGGGAGAAAGCCTCTCAGATCACTCTAAGGGACTACTTCCAAGAGGTAAGGGAGGAGCCAAGATACCTAGAAGTTTGGTAACAACTTTTTTCAGAATTTTCCCAACAAGTAGTTGGGACATCAAAAGATTACTGTTGGTTAAAGGAGACTGGACTTCTCAAGTTAATGAATTTAGTGCTTTTCTATATATGCTGCTGCTGCTGCTAAGTTGCTTCAGTCATGTCCGACTCTGTGCGACCCCATAGACGGAAGCCCACCAGGCTCCCCCGTCCCTGGGATTCTCCAGGCAAGAACACTGGAATGGGTTGCCATTTCCTTCTCCAATACATGAAAGTGATAAGTGAAAGGGAAGTCGCTCAGTCATGTATAGAAAGATGCAAACGCTTGAGCTCAGTGAAATCAGCCCTTTCATATGCACCTCAGCTATCCGGGGCCAGTATCCCGTGTTCTCCCGTCCTGAGTCTCCTCGGAGTGCACCCTAGGGGGAATGAATGACTGCAGTGGCTTATGGCTTGATGGTTATTGTTGTTGTTCAGTCTCTCAGTCTGACTCTTTGTGATCCCATGGACTGCCGCACAAGGACAGGTTTCCCTGGTCCTTCACTGTCTCCTAGAGTTGATTCAAACTCATGTCCATTGAGTCAGTGATGCCATCCAATCATCTCATCCTCTGTCATCCCCTTCTCCTCCTGCCTTCAATCTTTCCCAGCATCAGGGTCTTTTCCAATGAGTCAGCTCTTCGCATCAGGTGGCAAAAGGATTGGAGCTTCAGCTGCAGCAGCAGTTCTTCCAATGAACATTCAGGACTGATTTCTTTTAGGATTGACTGGTTTGATCTCCTTTCAGTTCAAGGGACTCTCAAGAGTCCTCTTCAACACCACAGTTCAAAAGTATCAATTCTTCAGTGCTCAGCCTTCTTTATGGTACAACTCTCACATCTATACATGACTACTGGAAAAACCGTAGCTTTGACTATACAGACTTTTGTTGGCAAAGTGATACCTCTGCTTTTTAATATGCTATCTAGGTTTGTCATTGCTTTTCTTCCAAGGAGCAGGTGTCTTTTAATTTCATGGCTGCAGCCACCATCCTCAGTGATTTTGGACCCCAAGAAAATAAAGTCTGTCATTGGTTCCATTGTTTCCCCATCTGTTTGTCAAGAAGTGGTAAGACTGGATGCTATGATCTTAGATTTTTGAATATGTGTTTTAAGCCAACCTTTTTCACTCTCCTCATTCACCTTCATCAAGAGGCTCTTCAGTTCCTCTTCACTTTCTGCTATTAGGGTGGTGTAATCTGCATATCTAGGTTTATTTATATTTTCCTGGCAATCTTGATTCCAGGTTGTGCTTCATCCTGCTCAGCATTTCTCATGAAGTACTTTGCATACAAGTTAAATAAGCAGGGTGGCAATATACATCCTTGATGTACTCCTTTTCCACATAGTCCTTCCCTACAGAATACAAGACTCCAGGGCTGGGCTTGATGGTGGACATCCTGTTTCCATCCTGAGTTCCCTCAAGGCTCATCACCAGGGCAACTGTAATATGATAGCTTGATGGCTAAAACATCCTTTGTTTCCTGGCACTGGCAGGCAATATTTTTCATTCACAGGAGCTCTGAAGTGTGGATGACTTTTCAGAGCTCTTCTGAGTGGATCAGCAGTGTTGGGCTTTTACACTCCCATGTAAACCAGTCATGGATGCTAAAAGCCCAGGGAGGAAGGGGCATACCACCTTAGCCAAAGTGGCTCTCTTCGTTAGAGGCAATCTCTGAAATGGGCTTTCAGCTTCAGCAACTGGGAGAGTAAGTTTATCATTCTTAAAGAGATAGCATAACAACCCAGCATCCTTCATGTAACAGGGAAAAACACTTTTGGCTAAAGAGCGATGACTTGCACCAAACAGTATAGGTAGCTATCTGTCTAGTATTTACTCATAATAAACTCTGTGCCCAACCCTGCAAAAATACAGTGGGAAGAAAATCCGATCAGTACAGGATATTTTGTTTGAAACACAAATTTATTCCTGTAGCAAAACCAAAGTACAGGGCAGGATATTACAAAGTTATAGCTGATTAAAAGATGTTTGGAGAAGATGGTGACAAATATTACTGAAATTAGCAGGAATGAGAGCCAGATATTTTAAAGGATAAATATCCTTTAAAAACAGAATTAGGGTAAAACAGTCGGGTTTTAGGACTTCGTACAGAAAAGAGATGGTTAGGCAGTCCTGGGACAAAACGAGTAGGCAGTAGAGTGATCTGTAAGAGAAACAAAAATGATGCTTGTCTCACAGCTGAGGGAGACCAGTTTGAATAGATTAAGTGGGTATCAGATGACAGAATGACTTGAATGCCAGGCTGGTCATTATTCAATATAAAAGGGAAAATTAAATGCAATTCAAAATAAATTTATGAAAAATAAAATAAGCAACTCAGTATGGATGTCATACGATAAAAGTGGGGCTTTTAGAAAATTAACCTGGTGGAGGGATAGACAATAAAATGTAGAAGATAAGACAGGAAATCACTGACTTCTTGAGTTAAGTTGGCAAGAAGGTGGAGTTTCTGAAATTTCATGCCACATAAAAAGAAACTAGGATTCAACAAAGTAATGTAATGAAACTTTTCCAAAGTTGCAGAACAAAGAAGTAATGGAACTGGGAATCAACCCCACATCTGCCTCTAAAGTGTCTTTTTTTTTTTATCACCAGGCTGTGTTGTCAGGATGTTAAAAAAAATCTATCTGTAAGGTGATTTTCCCCCTAGAGTGCTCAGAAAGTAAGAAAACTAAAATGTTGGCACTGATTTGGAACACAAGGCAGTTTTCAGATTTTGACACTATTTGGGGAATTAAGTTTTTTCTCTATGTCACTCTTTTATCTTTAGGAAAGGATAGAGCATTCGTCTTGCCTCTAAACACTTTCTGCAACTTTTATGCCATTAATTAATGGACTTAATAAATATTTACTGACTGCCTAATCTTCTTCAGGAAGTATTCCTGGTGTTACTGAGAAAGCAGAAAATAAGACAAATTCATATTGTCTTGAAACTTATATTCTGCTGGACAGAAACAAATAATAAACATAAACAAGTAAAAGTCATGAATACAAAAATATAATAATTCCAAAAGTTGTGTATTTTAGGAAGTAGATGTACAGGGTACATTTATGGACAGATATTGGGTTGGGGAGGTGAGATAGGATAATTTGGGGCAGAACACAGTATGTTGATAAATGATAGGACTCTATTTTTATAGTGCTTTATTTTTCTTAATGCTCCCCCACTTACCAGCTATGTGCTCTTGGTTCATCTGTCTGTGTCCTGGTTTTCTCATCTACTTTATAGATCTGTTACCATAACTGGGTGTTTCCCAGGTAGTGTCGGTGGTTAAAGACTCCACCTGCCGATGCAGGAGATGCAAGAGACGCAGGTTTGATCCCTGAATTGGGAAAATCCCCTAGAGAAGGAAATGGCAACCCACTCCAGTATTCTTGCCTGGAAAATTCCATTACAGAGGAGCATGGCTGGCTATAGTCCATGGGGGTCACAGAGTCAGACACGACTGAGCAGGCACGCACCCACCATAACTGGATGAGTAAATGCACAAAATTTTCTTTAAGCAGAGTAAGAGTTCAATAAATGTTAGTTATTTATTAAATATGTTTCTTGTTCCTGAGAGTGAGGGTTTCATTTCCCCATCTCCTCTATGCTAAGCAGAAGAAGCATTAAGTCACAACTGCCCAGAACAGTTCCTAATGGTAAAATTTCCCTCTTGAGATTATTGTCCCTCTCTTTGATGTTGAGTTGCCCTCCCCTTCACTCAGTAAATATTTATTAAATGGCCACTATCTGCTAGGTTTTGCTTCCTTAAGGTGTATTTAATTCAGAAATTACTAAGTGAAATTCCTTAAGTTTGTTTTGTTTCTCTGTAAACCGTCACACTGGTTTATCAGCCTGCAGGAGAAGCAGAAAGATGGCCTTGGGGGCTCTGTCAGTTGGGTCCAGTCCAGACATCAAAGAATATTATGAATGTGTGAAATTGCCTTTGGCAAATACTATTTACAGACCCTCTGGCACAGTTATGCTGAAATGATAAGAAATGTCACTGCAGCATACTGCATGGAATAATAAACATTTCCTGCCTTCAATATCAACTATCCACTTATCCAGAGCCTAGAATGGCTTGCAATCACAATAAAGGGAGAAGGCAATGGTTTCTATTTTCTTCTCATTAATATGCTGCCACTCTTCCTATTAATTAAATCCGTAGGCTAGCCAGGGGGAGAACCTAGTGAGATTATCTATATTATGCACTTGAAATATAGTTTATCCATTTTAATTAAATAAGATCTAAATATAATTACTTTTCATTCTTCTATACCTGGAAACTAATTAAAAATGAAATTTGTTAACATTTCTCTGTGACATCATTAAAAAATTGTTCATATAAAACTGCAAATACCCCTATAGAATGCAGCATGTTTACCTGGATCCTTCTGTGATGTTGATGCCCAAAGGATTAAAACTTTACATGAATACAAACCTCTGGGCAATATTATTTTTTTTCCCTCAAATTTCTCTCCATGTGTACTCATCTCCTTCCTCATTTCATCTTGGAATGTTCCAGACTTTGGCTATAGCTTTGGAAGCCTATTACATGTCGTGTTCCTGATTATACTGTTTCACGTTCAGGTTCTACAACTTCATGCTAACGTTGTTATGAACATGCCCACTTCTATGCTTTACTTCCTTAGAGAGCATATTTTTAAGGCCTTCTTTGTGTGTTAAAGTGGTTAGAAAAATACTTCTTCATGAGATGTCTAGAGCAACATTAGGTCAATATATGCCCTTTAATGGAAGAAATAGAGGCTGAAAAACGTAAGCACACACCACAAAGGTAAGATGTAGTTGACATCTATCAAGCACTCTGCAGAGATTATCTTACATTCTCCTCAAGATAACACTATTTTATCATCCATTCATAACAGGAAAAGAAACTGAGATTTGGGTTATATGCTCTAGACCACTGTGCTCTGCAGATCAGTTGGGTGATTCCTTCCAAATTGAATTGATCACAGCATGATCAGGTCTAGAGATGGAGCTTTCTAAATCCCACTTTTGAGAATTTTGGCAATTTTTTCCAAGTCTCTATTTTTAACCCAGTGGAATTCTACACAAAGACAAAAAAAAAAATCAATTCAAATTATGAAGTTATTTTCCTAATCAAGAAGAGTTTCATAAAGATATGAAGATGATGATCAATAAAATACACTATATTGAGTGCTGACTATTTGTCAGATCACATGCTAGATGTTAAAACATAGACAGAAGAACTGGGAAAAAACTTATCTCTTCAAGGAATTTATGGGTAAGGAGGAGAAATGAATACATATATGAAAAGTGTTATAATTTTTTAAGAGATTCAATCAACAACAATATCAGTTCAGTTCAGCCACTCAGTTGTGTCCAACTCTTTGTGACCCCATGGACTGCAGCACTCCAGGCCTCCCTGTCCATCACCAACTCCCAGAGTTTACTCAAACTCAAGTCCATTGACTCGGTGATGCCATCCAACCATCTAATCCTCTGTTGTCCCCTTCTCCTCCTGCCTTCAATCTTTCCCAGCATCAGGGTCTTTTCCAAAGAGTCAGTTCTTCCCATCAGATGGCCAAAGTATTGAAGTTTCAGCTTCAGCATCAGTCCTTCCAATGAATATTCAGGACTGATTTCCTTTAGGAGGGACTGGTTGGATCTCCTTGCTGTCCAAGGGATTCTCAAGAGTCTTATCCAACACCACAGTTCAAAAGCATCTTTGGCACTCAGCTTTCTTTATACTTCAACTCTCACATTCATACATCACTACTGGAAAAACCACAGCTTTGACTAAATGGACCTTGGTTGGCAGAGTAATGTCTCTGCTTTTAATATGCTCTCTAGGTTGGTCATAGCTTTTCTTCCAAAGAGCAAGCATCTTTTAGTTTCATGGCTGCGGTCACCATCTGCAGTGATTTGAAGCCCCCCAAAATAAAGTCTCTCACTGTTTCCACTGTTTCCCATATATTTGTCATGAAGTGATGTGACTGGATGTCATGATCTTAATTTTCTGAATGTTGAGTTTTAAGCCAATTTTTTCACTGTCATCTTTCACTTTCATCAAGAGGCTCTTTAGTTCATCTTCAGTTTCTGCCATAAGGGTGGTGTCATCTGCATATCTGAGGTTATTAATATTTCTCCTGGCAATCTCGATTCCAGCTTGTGCTTCATCCAGCCCAGCGTGTCTCATGATGTACTCTGCGTATGTGTTAAATAAGCAGGGGGACCATATATAGCCTTGATGTACTCCTTTTCCTATTTGGAACCAGTCTGTTGTTTCATGTCCAGTTCTAACTGATGCTTCCTGACTTGCATTCAAATATCTCAAGAGGAAGGTCAGGTGGTCTGGTATTCCCATCTCTTGAAGAATTTTTCACAGTTTGTTCTGATCCACACAATAAAAGGCTTTGGCATAGTCAATAAAACAGAAGCAGATGTTTTTCTGGAACTCTCTTGCTTTTTCAATGATGCAATTGATGTTGGCAATTTGATCTCTGGTTCCTCTGCCTTTTCTAAATCCAGCTTGAATATCTGGAAGTTCATGGTTCATGAACTGTTGAAGCCTGGCTTGGAGAATTTTGAGCATTACTTTGCTATTGTGTGAGATGAGTTCTATTGTGTGGTAGTTTGAGCCTTCCTTGGCATTGCCTTTCTTTGGGGTTGGAATGAAACTGACATTTTTCAGTCATGTGGCCGCTGCTGATTTGTCCAAATTTGCTGGCATATTGTGTGCAGCTTTCACAGCATCATCTTTTAGGATTTGAAATAGCTCAGCTGGAATTCTATCACCTCCACTACCTCCTACATTGGTCCTGGGTGACGTCTAAAAGAGAAAAAACTATGGAATTATTTGCTTATTGCTTTACAGATAAAAACATAAATAGAGAAGAGTGGAGACTAATATTGATTAGGCAAATATATGACTCTGTGAGGATCATCTGTGTGTAATCATTTGGTGCTATCTTTCAGGGAGGCCTGGCATACTGCAGTCCATTGTGTCGCAAAGAGTCAGACACGATGGAGTGACTGAGCTGAACTGATCTACGTATTATATATTTATCTTTCTATCTAATTATCATTATTATTTCCACCTACAGTGGTAGGAATTGCAATCCAAAGAGTCATCAAAAGTATTAATATATAGGAACACAACATTCAAAATCAGTACTCTGTGATTTCAAAGTTATGCTCTTTTGAACATAACATTTCATCCAGGTTTGAGTAAGAATGATTTGATTTCTCTTTAGTCTTGAATGTCACATTTTCTCTTCTTAAATGTTTAATCCCTAAACACTAAATTTTTTTTTTTAATCTCTGGTGGTTATCAGCAAAAAGAGAGAGAGATTGGAATAACAGGAGTATTTCTTTCTTTCTACGTTTATGATGGATTAAAATTTCCTTTAACTTGACAAAAAGCATTGCAGAGTGGTTACAAGCATGAGCTGTGGGGTCAGAGGCCGCCTCCTTTCTTACCATTGCTTAGCTATGCATGTCTTTGGGCACAATACTGAGATTCCCTAGGCTTCTGTTTCCATGTATGTCCAATGGACACATTAATAACATGGGCTTCAGAGGGCTGTGGGGAGAACTAAATGAAACAATGAACAGAAAGCACCTAACTAAGCCTCTGCGTGCAGTTTATCTCCCATCTAGTTAGCTGCCCTCTTTTTAGGGCTTCCATGGTGGCTCAGTCAGTAAAGAAACCACCTATAGTGCAGGACACGGGAAGTTTGTTCCCTGGGTTGGGAAGTTCCCCTGGAGAAGGAACAGCAACCCACTCCAGTATTCTTGCCTGGGAAATCCCATGGACAGAGGAGCCTAGCAGGCTACAGTCCATGGTGTTGCAAGAGTCGGACGCAAATTTGTGACAAAACCACCACCATCCCCATCATCATTTTTACTTGCTAACTTGCGACAGTCGGCCATAAACCCCTATATCTAAGAAATGTAGCTTTTCCAGTATAGATAAGGCCCTATCCACCTACTCTTGCCAAAGTGCAAATGGTAAACATTTTACACAAATGAATTTTAAAAATTATTTTCACCCATAATATACTGCAGTGAAAACTTTAGCCCACTTCCAGAAGTGCTGCTTAGACTAAGGCATAATTAACATAGGAGAACAATCAACACCAGGAATGTTAGCATAAAACCAAGGAAATTATTAAGAAACTAAACTGAACAACATCATTAAGAATCACCAGAGGCTTCTATAAATATGTAAGTAGTGTAGGAGTTGAAATAATACAGAAGGGAAACACACTATAAAAATATGTTTGTGTCTATAGGCATTGCCTGCCTGAGCCTCTGCAGATTATATAACTCAGAGCTTCTTCAATGTGCGTGACTTATGACAGTGAATCAAGTATTAGATAACATCAAGGCTTGAATTTCAGCAGGTGCTAAAGCACAATCTATATTTATTCCTGTCCTTAAATGTAGTAGCTGAGCCATTAAAACAACACTCACTCCACTTTTGAAAAATAAGAACCCTATAAAAATAACCGTGCTTTGTATCCAAAGTTTATACTTCTCTTAAGCCACCAAATTTGATTTATGGAATAAAAGAGTTATAAATCATTATGAACACCAAGAGAAGTCATATTTGAACTATCCTGGTAGGATATTGAGTCCAAGCACTTAACAAAGCCCTACCTCTGGTGTTGGAGTGTTGGAAACCGGGTTAGCTAATGCAGGGATCCCAGAGAGGCTTCCTGCCTGTATTTCAGCTCCTGATTTTGCTCATGCAAGTCTAAACGGAACCTCCTCTACAGCTCCATGCCAAGTTTGCCCTCCAATCTGCAACTTGGAGAAGTAAGTCTCTTAGTAGCGGCTGTGTCTAGAAAGTAACATCTTGGATGTGATCTCAAGTACAGGAAAATGTTTAGCCAGGAAAAACTTAGTGCATAAATTTGCATAAAGAGGAGCCTTAAGGCTGGAAAAACATTGCTGTGTTTGAAGGTGACTGCGAGGGTGGCAACGGGGAATTTTAAAAGGAGATAAAGATCAAGATGTAATGGGCCATAGAGCAAAGAATCTGGGTCTTAATCTACAAGCAATGAGGGGACATTGATAGATGGTGGCCAAGGGAGTGATTGAATGTGTAAACCGTGATTTATAAGAAGCATTTTGGCTGTTGTACGGGAAATGATCAGAATGGACAAAGAATGCATGACCAACAATATAGCTAAAGAGGCTGCTATGGTGACAGGAAGTGCCAGCGGCCAAGAACCCATGTGCCAGTGCAGGAGATGTAAGAGACTCAGGTTTAATCCCTCGTTCAATCAGGAAGAGCCCTCGGAGGAGGGCATGGCAACCAACTCCAGTATTCCTGCCTGGAGAGTCCCATGGACAGAGGCTGGTGAGCTGTAATCCATAGGGTGGCTAAGATTTGGACACAACTGAAGTGATTTAGCAAGCATGCATGGTGGCATGAACCTAGAGGATGAAAGTGTAGACGGAGAAAAGTAGACAGCTTCTAGCTCTGTTCTGGTGGTAGACGCAAAGAGTCTTGCTGATACTCAGTCAAAAAAGGAATGAAATTGGATCATTTGTAGAGATGTGGTTGGACCTTGAATCTGACATACAGAGTGAAGCTAAGTCAGAAAGAGAGTATATATGTGGAATCTAGACAAATGGTAACGAAGAACCTATTTCCAGGGAGGGAATAGAGAAACTGATGTAGAGAATGGACTTGGGAGGGTGGGATGAATTGGGAGATCAGGATTGACATAGCTACACTATCATGTGTGAAATAGATAGTCAAAGCTATGACTTTTTCAGTAGCCATGTACAGATGTGAAAGCTGGACATAAAGGAGGCTGAGTGCCAAGGAATTGATGTTGAATTGTGGTGCTGGAGAAGATGCTTCAGTCACTCGGACAGCAAGGAGATTAAACCAGTCAAAAGGAAATCAACCCTGAATATTCATTGGAAGGACTGATGCTGAAGCTCCAATACTTTGTGCAAAGAGCTGACTCATTGGGAAAGGTCTCTGATGCTGGGAAAGATTGAAGGCAAAAGGAGGAGGGGGCTGCAGAGTTTGGTTTGATAGCATCACTTACTCAATGGACATGAATTTAAGCAAACTCTGGGAGATAGTGAAGGACAGGTGGTCCTGCAATGCTGCAGTCCATGGTGTCGCAGAGTCGAACATGACTTAGGGACTGAACAAGTGGGAACCTGCTATAAAGCACAGGGAGCTTAGCCCAGTTCTCTGTGATGACCTAAAGGGGTGGGATGGGGTTGGGGTGGGAGGGAGGTTCAAGAGGGAGGGGATGTATGTATACAAAGCTAATTCACTTTGTTGTACAGCAGAAATTAACACAATATTGAAAAACAATTTTACTCTAACAACAACAACAACAAAAAAGTTGTAAAATAAAATAGAAAACCAAGAAAAAATAAAAGCCTTGCTGATAAATGAGATGTAGATTGCAGGTGCCTATAAAAGGGAAGTTGTCAATAATTTCAAAGTCTCTTGCTTGAGTGGTAATAAAGAACTTTCACTGGAATGGGTAAAATACTAGGATAAGGGATCAAAAGTTCAATGGGGAATTGCTAATCAGTGTGCATAGAAGTTCAGTTATGCAAGGTGGGTAAGTTCTAGAGATCTGTACAACGGTGTGCCTGTAGTTAACAATACTGCATTGTGAGCTTAAATTTTTGTTAAGAGAATAGATCTCATGTTAGGTGTTCTCACCACAATAATATTTTTTTTAAAAGAAGGAAAAAAAAAAAAGATTTCAATGCTCAGCCTGTTAATTCGACTTGTCTATGAAGCATTCAAGTAGAGATGTAGAGATTTCTAGTAGGCCATAAGTTGTAAGAGTTTGTAGTTAGACAAGACCTCTCCATTACTGTCTTTGTTACCTGTGTAAGTTGCTTCATTATAAGCAGTTCTTTGTAGGCTTTTCCTAACCTAAGTGTTTTCCTAGGTTCAAAGAAAGACAGCCACTATTAGAAGGAACATTTCTTAAAATTCAAATAACCAGATGACCTTTACAATGAAAAGATTTTGCTAAGACCTTGATGACAAGCTGTGTACACTGCTTTGCAATAGCCATGAAAATAAAGTTCAGCAGAAGTAAAACACCAGAGATGATTTGTCTTTGGATCCTGAGCATTAGAAAGCTGTGCTGTTCTTGACTCTGGGAGTTATCATCACCTTGGCCAAATTCCAACCCACTGAGCTTTCTGAGTCAAAAATAAATTCCCATTTGTACCAGGGTATATAGCATAAGACTAGAGAAACTATCAGTATGCTGACGGTAGAAAAAAACACTCCTTCCTTTCCTATAGGCCCAATGAGGACTGAGCCGAGCTTAAGTTTTTGAGAGCCACACTAATTAGACAGCAGTGTTTCAAGAGACCTCTGAAGCATGACCCCACCTAAACTGCTTATCTTCAAGCACAGGGTGATAGCATAATGATTCGTGAAATGAAGCCATGTCTGATCAAATGGGTCTTTTCTTCTGATACCCTCTGCCCAGTGCAAGTGACTTGTTCCCAAGTTCCAACCCCAGAAGGTGAGACTCTGCCGACATTGCAATAGGAAAGTCTACAGTAATTGATTCCAACTCTCGCAGCCAGAAAAATTGCTCTGCTAAGCAAAAGGATTTATGGATTTGGCCACTTTTGTTGTTTGCTGCCTTCATTTATTACAGATGCATTTTCCTCCCTGTTTTCCAAGATAGAGTGGCTGGAATTGATGTGGAAATGCTTTCAGCAATGCATTAAAGAAAAAGAAAAATTTCTCTATAGGACCCATTTAAAAATTGCATTCATTTCCCCCCCTTATTTAGCAGTAAAATCATTTTGCTGCAGAAATTTTGGAAATATAGATATAAAGAAAAAGTGAAAATTATTCATAATCATACAAATAACTGTCAAATCACTATTTTAGAATTTTTATAAAAGTTCTCTTTCTAAAAGTATAAATATTTGTTTCTAATACAATTACAATCAGATAATTTTGGTATGCTGCTTTTTCCCATGTTATTTAAAACACTTGAAAAAAATGTGATTTTTTTTTAAGGTCTACAAAGTAATCAATTAAATGTCTAATGGTTTATTAAATAACCCACTATAATCTAATATTTGTTCATTAAGGGCTTTTCAAAAATAAATTTCTGTCCTTATATACTCACATTTCAATAATCCATAATTTATTCAAGAATGACTGATTTCAAAATTTCTATTAAGAATATAAGAGAACAAAGAGAAACCCTGACATCTAGATTTATATCAGTATAATATAAATGTATACTTTGGAATCTTTTATATATCGAAAGGTTAGCAAGCTTAAAGAGAGTGGACTCATTCACATTCTTCTCCTCGATTCATTTTACTGGATCAACTAAGCTCAGCTTTCTATAGTAAGTTTTCCATGGAATATTAAAATGGCCAGATGAAATGCTCATCTAATGGTAGGCTCATATGATTCATAAATATTTTAAGGTCTTTGTTTCATAGGTTTTTGTATTGCAACTGGTAACAGCAAAGAACTCAAACTTATCTTTTAGAAATAAAGTTTTATTTCTCCCTTCAATTATCCATTTGCATCAATCTATAAAGTTTTATTCTTGAGATTTTCCTGGTGATCTAGTGGCTAAGAATTCATGCTTTCAATGCAAGGGGCTTGGGTTTGATCCCTGGTCAAGGAACTAGATCCCACGTGCCCCAACTAGGAGTTCACATGCCACAGCCAAAGATATCGCACGCAGCAGCCAAACCTGGCACAGCCATACAAATAAATATTATATATAGATATATATTTATACGTTTTCAATCTTTATCTATTTTCACGTTAATATGATAATGGGATCAAGGACTTTATTGTTCCTAATGATGATAACTTTTGATTCTAATCCCTGTGGGGCTAGGAGTGGCACTAACTCGGTGACAAGTTATCTCAGAAACCAATGAGAAGTCAACTCAGTTCACAGTCTTGGACATCTCATTTTATGTTTAGTCTGAAATGCCCAAGATCCTGCCTCCCTCAGTTGCTTTCTTTTCACTTTCTGATCTCTGTCACATACATAAAGAAAACTCCTTTCTTCTATATGATTGGAAATTCTGGAATAAGTGTGCAATTTTCATGCCATGTTTAGGAGGTGAGATATAAAAACATGAGATGTCTCATTTTAGGTCTTTTAAGATGTGTATAATTCTATACACTTACTGACATAATAAAGTGATAAATCTGATGAATGTGTAAATGTTCACAACTTTCTCTCCCCTCCTTTTTACCTACTGAAGATAATCATTTCTTTTCTTCCTAAGAGGATTTTGGCTTTGTACCATGGTTTAGGTGACTTTCTAATGTGGAAATTAGAAATAACAGAAATGGAATGTGACAGTAAAGATTTAAATCAAGATACATAGAAAGCTGAAGGAAAGAAGGATAAAAGTGTCCTTTTTAGTGTTAAAAGATTGGATTCCAATTGGTGATTGAATTAGAATTCCAACTGGTGATTGGTGATTGGAATTGAAAGTGAAGAAAAGAAAATTTGTAGATGCTCAGTGGTGGATATGAAGAGAAATAGGGAGAGAAGGTGTTTTTAAAATATGCTTCAGTTCAGTTCAGTTCAGTTCAGTCGCTCAGTCGTGTCCGACTCTTTGCGACCCCATGAATCGCAGCACGTCAGGCCTCCCTGTCCATCACCAACTCCCGGAGTTCACTCAGACTCACGTCCATCGAGTCAGTGATGCCATCCAGCCATCTCATCCTCTGTCGTCCCCTTCTCCTCCTGCCCCCAATCCCTCCCAGCATCAGAGTCTTTTCCAATGAGTCAACTCTTCGCATGAGGTGGCCAAAGTACTGGAGTTTCAGCTTTAGCATCATTCCTTCCAAAGAAATCCCAGGGCTGATCTCCTTCAGAATGGACTGGTTGGATCTCCTTGCAGTCCAAGGGACTCTCAAGAGTCTTTTCCAACACCACAGTTCAGCTTAGGGGAACACAAATTCATTATCTTACAGTTGCTGAGGGTCAGGTGTCTGGGTATGGAGTAGGGTCTCATCAGCTGAAATCAAGGAGTTAACTACTGTGATCTCATCTGATGGCTGGGGTCCTCTTCCAAGTTCACTGGTTGTTGGTGGGATTCAGTTTCCCATGGACATAAGTCTGAAGTCCTCGTTTTCTTTTGGGTTATTATGGGAACTGTTCTTAGGTCCCAGAGGCAGGCTGGTTGGCCTCAGGTCCATGCCACAGAAAGCTCTCTCATAGCTATTTGCTAATTCAAAGTAAGCAAGAGTCTCTTCTGCTTGAATCTGTCTGACTTCTTTTAAGGGTTCACTTGATTAGGTCAGGCCCACCTACACTGCTGCTGCTGCTGCTGCTGCTAAGTTGCTTCAGTTGTGTCTGACTCTGTGCAACCCTATGGACAGCAGCCCACCAGGCTCCTCTGTCCACAGGATTCTCTAGGCAAGAATACCGGAGTGGGTTGCCATTTCCTTCACCACCTACACTAATCTCTATAGTTTATTTTTTATAGAATTCACTTTGGAGTATAGCAGCTTTCCAATGTTGTGTCAGTTTCTGCTGTACAGCAAAGTGAATCAGCTGTACGTACACATATATCTTCTCTTTTTTGGAGTTTCTTCCCATTTAGGTCATCACAGAGCATTGAGTAGAGCTCCCTGTGCTACACAGTACGTTCTCATTATTTATCTGTTTTATACATAGTAGTGTATACATATCAAAAAAAAAGAGAGAGAGAGAGAATGTGGAACCCCCAAATACAGAAAACCTACAGTATATATGGTCAATAAACTTTGACCAAGGGCACTCAGCAACACTCAGGATGAAACACGGGCACTGCCCTTCTGTCTCTGAGTCCCAGAGACAGACTTCAGGGCAGTCAAGCTTCCCATGTGTTGCAGCTCAGCCACCCCCTCCCATCCTGTGCAGGTGGCTCTTGCTTTTCTACGGGCATCTTCTAATGATTGCAGTAATCTCTGCAATCCTCCCTTCTTCTGCATCATCTCTTTGGCCATGTAACTCAGCAGTGCACAACCCCCTACCCTGTTGGGTCCTGAGACTTGCTTTGCCCATGGGATGACAGCAAATGTGATGCAGGGGGCGGCTGGAGTGACTGGGCTTTCCCTGCTGCTCTTTCTGCTCTGGCCATATGAGGTCACATGCGCCTGCCTGAAGTTGAGCCACGAGAAGTTGAACTGAGTTGCCCAGTCAACAAGGCAAGGTCTTGGTGTACCAGCCAGCAGCCAGTTGACCCCTAGACATGGGAGTCAGCACAGCCAACATTATCGAAGCTGCCCCACCAGACTTCAGTATTAGGAGCAAGCCCTGCCTACAAGAGCTTAACTGCACAGGGCTACCTGGGTGATTCTTGTTTGTGCCTTTAAAATCATGTGGTTTTTCATCACCTAGCATTATTGCACCAACAGAAAATGAATGCAATTTTCCTCCTTCCCTCTACAGCTTTAAACTCCCCATTTCCTGGAGCTCCTTGCCCACAGCCCTAAAGCACACTCAACTCTTCTCATTCTACGCTTTGATGCTACATCTGCCTTCAACTTCATTTTACCTCCAGGTCTCCCTCTGCTTTTGCTTCTGGCTGAGAGACTCCAAAGCTCAGAGCAGAATTAGTGCCTGTTCCAGGAGATCAAACCAGCCTGAAAGATCAGAAAGTAAAGCAGACACTGGAGGAGCGGAGACACTTCTGTGAGACTCTTGGATTTTGTGCAACCAGCAGATCATGAAGATTTTTAATAAAATCAGTTCAGTTCAGTTCAGTCGCTCAGTCATGTCTGACTCTTTGAGACCCCATGGGCTGCAGCACACCAGGCTTCCCTGTCCATCACCAACTCCCGGAGTTTACACAAACTCATATCCATTGAGTCAGTGATGCCATCCAACCATCTCATCCTCTGTCATCCCCTTCTCCTCCTGCCTTAAATGTTTCCCAGCATCAGGGTCTTTTCCAATGAGTCAGTTCTTCTCCTCAAGTGGCCAAAGTATTGGAGTTTCAGCTTCAACATCAGTCCTTCCAATGAACACCCAGGACTGATCTCCTTTAGGATGGACTGGCTGGATCTCCTTGTAGTCCAAGGGACTCTCAAGAGTCTTCTCCAACACCACAGTTCAAAAGCATCAATTCTTCAGCGCTCAGCTTTCTTCACAGACCAACTCTCACATCTGTACATGACTGCTAGAACAATCACAGCCTTGACTAGATGGACATTTGTTGTCAAAGTATTGTCTCTGCTTTTTAATATGCTGTCTAGGTAGGTCATACCTTTTCTTCCAAGGAGCAAGCGTCTTTTAATTTCATGACTGCAGTCACCATCTGCAGTGATTTTGGAACCCCCCAAAATAAAGTCTGCCACTGTTTCCACTGTTTCCCCATGTATGAATGCACTTAAAAACAAATAAGTAAAATTATACTTAAGAACAGGGTTTCTTAAATTTGGCATTGTTAACATTTTGGACTGATGATCCTTTTCTGTGGGAGCCTGTCATATTGTAAAGGTACTCAGAAGCATGCCAGTAGCAGCCCTCCATTCATAACAACAAAAATGTTTACAGTCACTGCCAAATATTTGCTGAGGGGGAAGATTTTCCACAATGGAGAGCCACTGCTTAAAAATGTCTATCCCCCCTTTCCCTGCCCATTACCACACCCAACCCACATCCCCTCAGTTATCAACGTTTTTCCATTTTCTCCAAAGAGCAGGTAAACATTAGAATCATTTCAGCTATAGTTATCTACTGGATTGCTCTTCCTTCAACCTGACTCTCTACAAAGAGTGGACTTTATGGGGTGCCATCTGTAAGTAGTTAGGATTTCCAAATTGATAAGCCAGTATATAATATGTATCATTATATTGACTATTATCATGTTATGTATCAGCTGGACAAGCAGGAGATAAAACGAGGGTTGCGGGGTTGAAGATTAGAAGATGTTGGTTTTAGTCCTGAATTTATCAAAGATTGAGAGAAATAGTTGTGTTTACAGGTTTTGATATCTCTAAAATTTGGTAAGCACCAAAGTTCCTTTTCAGACATTTAATTCAACAATTTGATTATGCTCTAGTTCTATTACAAATACCTTTAACACAATGGAACTATTTCCCAGTGATGCACAAGTGAGGTTAGGAAATTTCTAGATAGTAAAGAAATGTCTATGGTAGGAAATTTTAGCATTGGGAAGAACTATGAGGGACAGGAAATCACAAAGTGGAAAGAGTGCTTACAGATTTTTCAGGTTTGAAAACTGTAATCTCTTGATTCTCACATCTATTCTTACTTCCATCTCACCAAAACTTGTTGACTCAGTCTGTTGTACATTCCTTTTCTTACATCAACATATCTCAAATTTGACCATGAATCTCAAAGTAAAATAAGCTTCATTCTGTCGGTTTTCTGGTGGAGCACTTATATTTCTGTAAAACAAATGATATGCTGATGAACCTATTTTGCAAGGAAGGAATGGGAATGCAGATGTAGAGAATGGACTGTGGACACTGTGGGGGAAGGAGAGAGCGGGATGAATGGAGAAAGGATCATTAATGTATACACACTATCATGTGTAAAATATTATATGTAGCTAGAGGGAAATTGTTATATAACTCAGGGAGTCCAACCTGGTGCTCTGTGATAACCTGGAGGGGTTGGGGGTGGGGTGGGGAGGAGAGGGAGGCTCAAGAGGAAGAGAATTTTTATATGATTAGGGCTGATTCACATTGTTATATGGCAGAAACCAATACAACATCTTAAAGCAATTTTCCTCCAATAAAAGAAAATATATGTATTATGTACATTGGTACTGGGGAATTGCACTGGGGTTAAAGAAAAAGCAGAGAGGATTTTTCAGCCCCTTTATAAATATAATTAGGATTTGAGCTTTAAGAGCTATGAACGCCCTTGTTGTCTTCTTCACTTGTCACCAAAGGATGGCAGCAGATTTAACAACTAGGCCAAAAACTTCAAGAGCATTTTAAAAGCTACTTTGTTATTCAAGGATTTGGGGCAAGAATCCCTGTGGACTTGCAATATCAGGGAGAAAAATGGACTGAAATCCTAGAAGATGGGTGTTGTGGCGTGTCACCGTAAAATCCAAGACCCTATTCCATTTAGACATCTTGTTTGAAAGCTTTCTTATATCATGAAAAAAACATGTTTCCTATCCATTAGTTGACTGTCAATGGAAAGTGTTAAATCTGGATGCTATTCCGACCCTTGTTTGGTCTTCCTAGTACTGCTTCAGTTAGAAGAAGGAGGCTGGGAACAACTCAGAACTTCCCTATAATTTCAGATACAGAAAAGTCAGAAAACTCTTCAAAACTATCTCATGATTTAGAAAGTGATCCAATTCAAAGCATTTTTTAATTTTAAAATAATATTAGTTTTATAGTTTTCCCTCCCTTTTAAACATGTAGAGGAATATGTTATAATTTTTTCAAAAGTACTCTTATTCAAAGGGATAATAATTATTATTTTTAATGTTGGAGCATTAGTGAGTCAGAGCTTTGTAATCATTTATGGAACAGCACAGGATTAGCAAGATATGAATTCAGCAGGGGATTAAGCAAAAAGGGTAATAATTTGCCAGAGTTGAATGAATCCTGAATCTTTCTGGAGGTTGAAAAATATTTGATTAACTCATTTTTGAAAAATTATTTTTAGCTCTTGCTGATGTTTCCCAAGGAGAAGCATGAAGATTAAGTTATAAGCCTGAATCTTCCACTTCAGGAATTCTATTTTGTTATATTGTTAACTAGGTACCTAGGATTCTACATACCAAAACTTTCCTGTTGGGTTTTGGGTACAAATAGTAAATGCTTTGGGTACAAAGGTTTGGGTACAAATAGTAAATGCTTTAAATCCCAAAGATTAAAGTATCTAATATGAATATCGAGGTAGACAGACTGAGTTGAGAAATGACGGACAAAATACTTATTTCTTTCCTTTTCCAAAATGGAAATAAATTATTTACTTGCATAATGTAAAAAGGTATTTCATGTTTATGATAAATAATTACTTCATAACAGAATAATAAAATCAGGGATGTAAAATGTAAAAATTAACTGTATTCATTACATAAAGATAGCAATGCTGAAGTTAGTATATATAAATTCATACTAGCAAATTAAAAAAGAAAATGAGTCTCTGAATATGCATTCTCAGTGAGTACCTGCATTTTTTAACTTTCATAAATTCTTTATAGTGTTTATATAGGTCTGTATTTTTTATTTTTTAAATCCCAGAATACTTATCCATTGAATAGATACATAAAATATTGCATAGTGGTTAAGAATGTGAGTTATGGAGTCAGATCAGCCTAGATATGAGTCCAGGCTCTGCTAACTAGGAGACAAGTATTCTTGACATTTAGCTGATTCTCCTCCAAATCATGGTTTGTTCTATTTTTTTTCTCAAAGGAAGATAATGGATGTAATAATAATATCTAATTTGTAGGCTGTTGATTGTGAGAATGAAACGAGATTTTTTTTTAAAGTGCCTTGAATAGTATGCACAATATTTAGCACATTGCTTGGGTTCAGTGAATGCTAGGTGTTATCATTGCGATAATTTATTAAGCCAAGCATCTAAAACTTAATGTCTGGAATGTTTGCTATGCCCTCTATTATTTCTAAAACCTAGAATAATCCTGTGAAACCAAACTTATGAACTTGTCTGATTATAAATTTTTTTTTTTTTTAGGATTTTTATTCCTCTGGGAAATTTCCCCCATCCAAAAAGGTGGACCAATATGAAACCCTATTAGCATCGTACAGGAAGGAAAGCTTTGTCTTATCCCATTTGAACAGTAAAGATTTTTCTCAACTACATAGGTGAGAAAAATCTTCAAACCATGTGAAAAACAATTTTAAGCCACTAAAAGACTCTTCTAAAGGCCTTAAAAGATTATGATGTGTCTTTTAAAATATCTTAAGATACAATGAAAGCCATGCTCCTTGCTAAACAATTTCCAGAGAAGCAGACATTTTATTAATATATTCCCCAAATGATCATCTCTGCAACTCCACAGTGCAACTTTTAGTTCTGTTATGAAACTAACTAAGTTTAAGAAAAACGATTCCTTTCAAGTGTCTATAAATATTGCAGTGGCCCAGGTTCTACAGCAGAAAGAGTACGGACTTTAGAATGATATAAAGCGGGGCTGTGATTCTCATCTATCATGTTTCGCAAAGGCCTAGGAGAGCACTGGAATGGACAGGCCCATGGGGATCATGGTGAGTTAGGGAGGAGCAGTTCCACAAAGAAAGAGAAGTTCTGCTAGATGCAAGAGGGAGGAGGGCTACTGATCTAGCCAATGTGAAGAAATGCTTATTTGAGCACTATTTTCCCCATGTAGAAATGAGTAAATGAAGTATCTGAGAGGTTTCATTATGCTGTTAAACTTTGCACTTCTTTATTGTCCAGCTCTCACATCCATACATGACTACTGGGAAAAATCATAGCTTTGACTGTACACACCTTTGTCGGCAAAACGACGTCTCTGCTTTTTAATACACTGTCTAAATTTGTCATAGCTTTTCTTCCAAGCTTTCTTTTCTTCCAAGGAGCTTTTCTTCCAAGCATCTTTTAATTTCATGGCTGCAGTCACCATCTGCAGTGACTTTGGAGCCTAAGAAAATAAAATCTGTCATGGTCTCAACATTTTCTCCTTCTATTTGCCATGAAGTGTTGGACCTAGATGCCATGATCTTAGTTTGGTAAAAAATCCAGATAGTACCTTCCCTTTTATCAGCTCTTAATGTCCAGTAATTAAAGCTTTACTACTTGAATATTGTATCCTGTCAATATTTACTATAGTTATTGTGCAAAAAAGAGGCCAGACTTAAATAATGGCATAAAACCAAAAAGCAACAACTGACACCAAAGGGCAGGAGTGTGGTATAATGAAATTCCCTTGGAATAACAGGATTGCCATTAATTAGCTGAGTGACCTCCGAAAATCTCACTTAACCTCCATAGCTTCTAATTATAAAATGAGAGAATTAGAAAATGATACCTTCTGGCACTAACATTCAATGATACTATGATTTCATGAAATAATAAATATTGTGGAACGTTCAACCTTCTGGATCGTTGGGTGGTTGGTATTTGTCTTACTAGTCAGATGTCAGACAATACAGCCTTACATTTCCATATATTCCTAAGGCAATAATTCTGGGTGTATGTAGAAAGGAAACGGGGTGTGGTCTGGAGTCTTAGGTGGGAACTTTGGGTGACTTTGAACAAATCTTTTCTGTCTCTGGTACTTTGTTTCCTCATTTGCAACATAATGGGCTTGGATAAAAATAGTGGTCTCTATTAATAAACAATGGTCTCCATAAACCATTATGGAAAAACTCAAATGAACTTTTTGGTCAACCCAATATTTCAACCAAAGAACCCTTTTGCAAACGAAAATGTTAAGTAAGTACTGTAGATTGCTCCAGTCCTAATGGAAGTGGAGGGTAAAGACCTCACTCAGCCCCTTTCTGGCTCCTATGTCTCAGGCATCTCACAGGCACTAGGTCCTCTCAAAAGCACACTTTTACAAATCTAAAGTCCTTTGAATTATATAATTCTGTGGTTTCATGAGTTAGAAAAACAAACAAAAAAGCTAATTTGGCTCATTTCTTTCTTGGTTTCTCTAAAAGATTAAGGCAATCCACAACATTTTTCAATGTGACATTATTTCTCAAAATTGAGCTTATATTGCTTCTGTCTTTACGGGAAGGCCGAAGAGTGTCTCACTACATACTCTAATATTGTGAACCAAAGTTTTCAAGCTTTAATAATTGAAGACTGTTTTTGATCTTTTCTAAAAAATTATTTTTTACTCCAAACATTCTTACCTAGAGGTCTTTTTTGGAGTAAATGAAATATGATGCTATATATAAGGTGAACAAAGATTCCAGTTTCCCAGGAACCTGAAAATCCCTTATTTAAGGGAACTCCTTAGTCCTAAGGAGAAAACGAGAGCCTGTCATCATTATAGCCAGTCATCTTGTTGAGAAAAGAGAGTTGTCTTTTTTTTTTAATTGACAGCTTTTTTTTTTTTTAATTCTAAAATGATGAATGAGTAGGCAAAGAAAAGAGATATCTAGAGGCTTCCTTGGCAGTCCACTGATTAAAACTCTCTGCTTCCACTGCAGGGGGTGTGAGTTTGATCCCTGGTTCAGTTCAGTCAGTCTCTCAGTCGTGTCCGACTCTTTGTGACCCCATGGACTGCAGCATGCCAGGCCTCCCTGTCCATCACCAACTCCTGGAGCTTGCTCAAACTCATGTCCATTGAGTCGGTGATGCCATCCAACCATATCAGCCTCCGTTGTCCCCTTCTTCTCCTGCCTTCAATCTTTCTCAGCATCAGGGTCATTTCTAATAAACTGACTCTTCGCATCAGGTGGCCAAAGTATTGGAGCTTCAGCTTCAGTCCTTCCAGTGAAAATTCCTGAATGAGGAACTAAAATCCCTCATGCCCCTGCGGTGTGGCCCAAAAAGTAAAAACAAAATAAACAAAAAGAAGCCTAAAGCAGATCAGTCCTGGGTGTTCATTGAAAGGACTGATGTTGAAGCTGAAACTCCAATACTTTGGCCACCTGATGTGAAGAGCTGACTCATTTGAAAAGACACTGATGCTGGGAAAGATTGAGGGCAGGAGGAGAAGGGGACAACAGAGGATGAGATGGTTGGATGGCATCAGCGAGTCAATGGACATGGGTTTGGGTGGCCTCCAGCAGTTGGTGATGGACAGGGAGGCCTGGTGTGCTGTGGTTCCTGGGGTCCCAAAGAGTTGGACACAATTGAGTGACTGAACTGAACTGAACTGAACCCTCTGATTGTTGAACCTGGCACATTGACCCCATCTGCACGCACCATCCTGCTGAGCTCTACGGCTCCATCATCTGGCTCCAGGCTCCCCTTAGGGCATCCGGAGCTCTCACAAGTTCACTACTCGATGCAGGCTGCTCCTCTTCCTAAGACTACGGCACTTCTGCATTCCTGTCTTGTACTCCAGTCCAGGCAGAACTGTAAGTCTGTACCAATTTTCTATTGCTGCTATAACAGATTATGACAAATGTTGTGGCTTAAAACAGCACAAACATGCTATATTGCAATCTAGAGATCAGACATTTTTCATAGGTATCACTGAGCTAAAAGCAAAATGTTGGCAGAGCCGCATTTCCTCCAGAGGTTCTGGGTGGGGACTGGGGGGAAAATCTGTTCCCTCATCTTGTCCACTTCTAGAGAAGTGTATTCCTTGTTTCTGGGGGCCCTTCCTTCATCTTCAGAGTCAGTGAGGTTGCCTCTCTCTTCCAGAGTCATACGTCCCTCTTATTCCTTTCTACCTCTCTTCCCCATCTGGAGAAGGAAATGGCAACCCACTCCACTATCCTTGCCTGGAGAATCCCATGGATGGAGGAGCCTGGTAGGCTACAGTCCACAGGGTCTCAAAGAGTCCGACACGACTGAGCGACTTTTTACTTTACTTCCCATTTATGGACCCTCCTGGTTATGTTGAGCACACCCAGGTTATCCGGGATAATCCTCTTAAGATCAACTGATTAGCAACCTAATCCTATCTGCAGCCTTAATTCCTCTAGCTGTACAGTATAACATATTCACAGGCTCACAGGATTAAGATGTGGGCATGTAAGATGAGGGGTGGGGAACCATTATTTCGCCTGCCACAAAACCTCAAACTTTCTAGTGCTCTTTTGTTGAGATTAAGAACCATGGGTTACTATTATTACCAAGACTAATCAATGATAGGTGATACATATTTAGGGGAATTACATAATTTATCATTCAAATCAGGATACTTTTGTGTGTGAAAGAAGTACCCAGTAATTCCCACAGAAAGACAGACATAAATTGTTCCAGTCCATGCAAAGAACAACTGCTAATGTTGCATACTACATATTTCACAAATTTTTTAAAAATTTGATATAATTATAGACCTTTTAGTGAATGTTCAGTTATATGCTAAGTGATTTATGAATCCAAAATATACAATCAAGTTAGGTAGAAATGATTCGTGCATGCAGTTCTGTGAGTGAGCTAAATTTTCAGATACACACCCATTCCAGCATTCTTATCTGAAAAATCCCATGGACAGAGGAGCCTGGTGAGCTACCATCTAAAGGGTCTGAAAGAGTTGGACACAACTGAGCAACTAAGCACATACGCTATGAAGCGTAATTTAGAGAATATCAGTGGAAGCTGATGTTTAGTGGATGTCACATGGAGGAGATGGAAGCCAGAAAACAAGAAAACAATGCTACAGAAAGTTAAATAAAAGTGCTCATAACTTCTTAGTAATTAAATTCACATGCCTATATTTTTTCTAACCTTCTTCAAATGCATAAATATTACAAAGCTGGCACTATATTCTATGCTGCTTCTTTTACTTAAAATACAAGCAAGTCTTCATCTTCCATCATTATTTTCTTATTATTTCAAAAATTTTCATAGTTTCTAATTAAGTGATATTGATGTAACTTCCAAGATTTGTCAGGCATAAACAATATGGTAATGAAAAACATCTGAACTGTGGTTCATTTTCTCTTGGCATGTGTGCTCAGTCATGAGAAAAGCCCTTTTCTCCTACAGATTATGAATATATGGTTAATCCAATCCTAGGAGTGGGAGGATGGGTGTGATTTAGGTAAACTGAAGGGAAAGAACCAGGGAAAAACAAAAGCATTCCAGATGATACCACACACAACTCTATTTGCTCAGTCGTGTCCTACTCTTTGCAACCCCATGGACCATAGCCTGCCAGAATCCTCTGTCCATGGGTATTCTCCAGGCAAGAATATTGGAGTGGATTGTCTTACCCTCCTCCAGGAATCTTCCGAACTCAGGGATCGAACCAGGTCTCCCATATTGCAGGCAGATTCTTTATCATGCGAGCCACCAGGGAAGCCCACACAACTCTATAGTAACTGAATAATAGCTCCCCAAAGATGTCTTATGTTCAAATGTCCAGACTTTATAGCACCTTACATAACAAAAGGAACTTTGAAGATGAAATTAAGAATCAAGATTAAGAATCCTGACATGGGAAGACTACCTGGATTTTCTATTTGAGTTCAACACAATCACAAGCCTCCTTATGAAGGAACCAGGGGAGTTACAGAGTCAGAGGATGTGATGTGAACACATAAGTAGTCAATGAAGAAAATGTGACAGCTCGATGCTGCTGGCTTTGAAGGCGGGGTAAAGGGCCACAAGCCAAGGAATGCACTTGCCCTCTAGAAGCTGCCAAGTCAAGGAAACAAATTCTCCCTTACAGTCCTGTTGACGTCTTTGCATTAGCCCAATAAGACTGATCTTGAACTTAAGACATCTAAACTGTAAGTTAATAGACCTGTGTTGTTTCAAATCGCTAAGTTTGTTGTCTTTTCCTTCATCCTGTCTTTATTGTCTCTGTATTCACTTCCCCAAGGTGAATATCATAATAGTTAAGCATGAGCTTTGGAGCTATAGCAAGCTTAGCATAAGTTGTTCAACTGTCAATTACTAATTCTATGGATTTAACTATATACATTTTCAATACATGTCAAGTCTCAACCTTTGGGAGTGTGTACAAGTGTTCATTCATTCCGTCTTTCATTCATTTGTTGTATGTTGGCTTTCCACCCTGGTGTAGGGACTCTGAAAGTACTCAGGCTGTAGCAGAGCATAAAAGACATGTACTCTGCCCCTGCAGTGAATTTATTCCGGTTCTTTCCTTATTCACTGAAAATTAGTCTGGTTTTTGGTATTTTCTGAAAAAGCTCACCTTCCTGAAATCACTGCGCTAGCCTGCAGTATGCAGCTCTTTGAAGAGGAGCTCTATCTGTGGCTTGGGGAGCCCTCATGGTGACAGGCCACGTTAGCAGCAGAAGTGCCACTGCTATGATGCCACAGCTGTGCAGCTCCGCCTGGCACCAGGCTAATGACGTATTCCAGAAAATGGCTCAGAAGATTCCTCCTTTACAGCGTAGTCCCAGAAATATTTCCCTCTGCTTGTGACCTTGGGTTCATGGTACTCGCCTAAGAACTAAATAATGAACCATTTTGTTACATGACAGTTGGAAAAGCACAGAGGTATTTATTTTCACTGTGCATAGAACTGAAAAATGTAGTGATTGGGCTACCTAAGATCATACTGTTATAATGAAAGGTGGCTCAACTGGTAGGGGGTGTAATGAATGTAAGCCTAAAGTAAATGAATCATTAGAAAATGTATGCTCCATCTCCACAATGAGTCTATTTTACTAAAATAATCTCTGGCGTGATGTTGTCCTCTCTTGGCTTTCCCCTACTGTGAATCCATCCTTGATTCCAACATCACAAATCTTGTCCCCTGAGGACAGATCCATAATGAGAGTGAAGGGTTTGATTATTTCCCTTTAATAACTCTGCCTCCCAAATCCTACTTAAGGCAGCAGAGATTCTATATTGAAGAACCTGCCAGAATTATTGGAGGATCAATCACAATTGGCAATTAATCATAATCACGGCTGGTAATCATAGCTGCAGTTACCAATTGATTAATTAGGACAGCTCTTGAAATGTCAGTAGAAATTTAATATCATATTAGATCCAGCCCAATAACCATAAACTTTTACAATTATTTTCCAGCTTACCATTATTTATGTCATATTTCTTCCTATTATTAGTGGCTATATTTATTTATCATTTTATTTGAACAGGCTGAACTCTCTCATTGTCTTTTTTATTTTAGAAATCTATTAAAATATGTTTCAGTCCTGGCATTAAATAAATCTAGTGTTAGTACCAAGCAAATATTTGCAAATTTAGGACATCTGTTTGCATTGCTTTTTAGGTCAAGAACTTTTTTTTCCAAAAAATGGATGCATATTGAATATTGAAAGCTGGATAACACTGGTACATTGGATTTATGTGTGCAAAGCTTCATCTTTTTTATTAACCAATGGGGCTTCCCGGGTAGCTCAAACGGTAAAGAATCTGCCGGCAATGTAGAAGATCTGGGTTCAATCCCTGGGAAGATCCTCTGGAGAAGGGCATGGAAACTCACTCTAGTATTCTGTCCTGGAGAATTCCATGGACAGAGAAGCCTGGTGCGCTACAGTCCATGGAGTCGAAAAGAGACGGACACGGCTGAGCGACTAACACGATGATCCACTTGCAGGCTTGACACGGGAAATTTTGGTCAACCTTCTTTGAATGATAAGTATAAGGGCAAGAAAAACCACACCACCTAATATGGGTAGTAATCCATATTGGTGAAAATACACTTTCAGGAAATTAGGAGAGGCCTAATATGACCAAGTGAAAACGGTTTGTGGCGCTAGTGGTAAAAATCCTGGCTGCTAATGCAGGAGACCTAAGAGACTTGGGTTTGATCCCTGGGTCAGGAAGATCCCCTGGGAGAAGGAAATGGCAACCCACTCCAGTATTCTTGCCTGGAGAACCCCATGGACAGAGGAGCCTGGTGGGCTGCCGTCTGTGGGGTCACAGAGTCAGACACGACTGAAGCAACTTAGCACGCACGCACGCACGCACCACCTTAGATATGAACAAGCTTCCCAGGTGGCTCAGTGGTAAAGAAACCGCCTGCCAATGCAACAGACGCAGGAGATTTAGGTTCGATCCCTGGGTTGGGAAGATCCTCTGGAGTAGGAAATGGCAACCCACTCCAGTATTCTTGCCTGGAAAATTCCATGGACAGAGGAGCCTAGAGGGCTACAGTCCAGGGGCTGCAAAGAGTCGGACAGAACTGAGCAGGGCATGGCATGAGGTTACAGAAGTATATTAATAAATACAGTAGGGGATCTGTTTAAGAAATTCAGTATATATTCACCTGTTTGTTTTAAGGCTGAATTATATTGAATCAATACAAATTACCACTGTTTAAATCATATATCTATTTTGTAGTTGTTCAGTGGTTCAGATGTGTCTGACTCTTTGTGTCCCCATGGACTGCAGCATGCCAGGCTTCCCTGTCCTTCACAATCTCCTGGAGCTTGCTTAAAATGTAATATTTCCATTACAAAGAGCTTTTAAATACTCTGTGCAAAATAGCATGTTATGTACTGGAAGGGGTATTTAGGCAAATGACACTTAACTGTCTTACCTCAAATTCACAGTCCAATAAAGGAGATGAGATATACTCCTGAACATATAAAAAGAACAAATATTAACTACACAGATGAATATGAAGAACGAGATTCCAACAAGTAAAATATAGAAAAAAGCCATTTGCCCAGATTTACTGCTATTTTCATGGGTCTCAGCTTTTTTCAAATATATTTGCAAAATCAAAGGTAAAATTTCAATTATCCACATTTTGTGGGGGAAGGAGTTCTTAGTTCCCTGACCAGAAATGGAACCCATGTACCCTGAATTGAAAGTGCACAGTCTTAACCACTGGCTTACTAGAGAAGTCCCTCAGTTATCTGCATTTTGAAATTGCTTTTTTCCCCTAAGATTAAACCTTTTCTTCCAAATCCCTATGTTAAAACCCCTCAATTTTATTAACATTAATTTGTAATCAACTTGATCTTATGTCTCAAGCACAGAAAATTTCTTAAATCCTGATTATGACTCCTGATTATAATTGATGGGACAAAATAATTCTATTTTTATCAGAGACATGGAAGACAGGAACATTTAATCAGATTTACTTAACATATTATATGATAGCAGTTAATTGAAGTAAATGTGTGTGCTCAATCATGTCAGACTCTTTGTGACCCCGTGGACCATAGCCCACCAGGCTCCTCTGTCCCTGGAATTTTCCAGGCATGAATACTGGGTTGGGTTGCCATGCCCTCCTCCAGGGGATATTCCCAGGGATCCAATCCACATCTCCTGGGTCTCCTGCATTGGCAGGTGGATTCTTTACTGCTAGCACCACCTGTTTTACTCCTCTGGCCATGGATTTCCCAGGCAAGAATCCTGGAGTGGGTTGCCATTACCTCCTGGAGGGTATCTTCCTGCCCCAGGGATCAAACCTGCATCTCTGCAAAATTGAAGTAAAAAATAAGCAAGTTGGTTTTCTTTTTAGCCTGTATAGTATTTTTTAATTTTATTTTTAAAATTTATTTTATTCAAGGATAGTTGATTTGCAACATTTTGTTAATTTCTGCTAACTCAGAAAGAGGAAGACAAATACCATATGATATCACTTAGATGTGGAATCTAAAATATGACACAGAGACACATGTTTTATTCTGCTATTGAGTTTTTGATAATTAAGAGACATATTTTATGGGACTCACACTGTCTGGGGCATGGACCACAGGCCATGTGATGAAGGCATGGTCTATGTGAGTAACTAATGCTCTCTCAGCCTCTACTCCATTTGCAACTATACACTGTTGTGCTGTGCAGAATGTTCGCTCATTGCCAAAGAGGTTAATTCAAACTATAGAATCAGGAGCTGTTGAACAGGTAATAGACACTCATGAAGGGTGCATTACAGTGGAAATTTCAGTAGCATTGTGTATTACATCCATATTAATAGCAAATTACCTTAGCATGGGTAAAAGCATTCTACAATGAAAACACCCAAGGAATGAGGGACTATTAGCCTCATCCTCAAAAGCCCTGTCTGCCTCTTAAGAGGTGAATTCTGAAAAATGAAGACTACGAGCATAGTACATCCTTAGACATTCCAGTGCTGTCAACCCACTCTGAGTTCTCTCGTTACAGCGAGCAGTTTGCTAAGCCATGCAAATTCAAAGCTCCTGGGAGCAGAGTAATAGCAGTTAGGCATTGTACAAGTGCTGCTGATTCAACTCCCATTTCCCTCGATACAACTCAAGGCAATGTCCGTTCAGTGAAGCAATCTTTCAAAAAGAAAAGGAGAAGAGGCTGTTCTTAAACATCATTCCTTTAATGGATGAGATGTCACAGTCTCCTGGCAAGTGAATACTTCAGTGGCATAGTCCTTTGATTTGCAACAGTTATAAAACAGCTATTCCTAGAGCAGAGTTAATTACAGAGAGTAAGCAGTTTGGAGGAACGAATTTATACTGCAATGCTTTGGTTGGCAGGAAAGAGAAGAAGGCTTTTGGAAGTAACCCCTTTCCCCAGCTCTCCCAATGGATTGCTACAAATTGTGCAGCAAGGGTACCATTAGGATATTAACTTAAAGTCTAGCAATGATCCAGGTAGACCTTGGCTGACCTGAACAGGTCCACTCTGCTGACCATGACATAGGTATCTAAGATGGCTAGATGGCAGCTTGGGTGTGCTGAGGTTTGAGTTGCCATGCAATGTTCTATATATCCAAAGAGTCAGGCATAACTACTGCAAATACCACCTATAGGTTGAGGCTTCAGATTTGCAAATTCTCATGTTGCAATAAACTCAATTCACAACATCCTTTTACATAGCACAACATTCATCAATGGCTTTGAGGATGATAGTGATGGCGATTGTACCAGCAAGGATGTAGGGGAAAATCTTACCCAAAGCAACGAGGAATAAGGATTTTTATCATCTAAGCCCTCATAAAATACTTTGCTTAGATGTCTTTCATTCCCAGAAGAGAATGCATAATACCCAAAGAGCAGAGGCAGAAGAATGTTTCTTATTTATTCCTATAATTATTTTCCTGTTTTGCTGAAGAAGGAGGTTGATTATATAGAGGCAGTCATTGTGACATACAGAAGAGTCCTATGCCCATATGTTACGATGCCCTTAGAATTAAAAAAAAAAAAAAAACTTTCTTGATAAAGCTCAAACTTCTTTCCACGATCATGTGACCTCCTCTCTTTGTGCCCTCTTAGCTACTGTCTCTCTTCAGCCAAGATCAACTATAAATCAGAGACTGTGGAGTCCAGGTCTTCATGGATCAGCCTCCCTCATCCTACCCAGGACACAAAGCAGAACATAGAAAGGGTGAAGAAAGGGTGAGATAGGAGAGCAATATGAGACTAACCAGTGATCCTACTACATGGGGTTGATTTGAGAACACATTTGAACTATAGCAGAGTGTTTATAAACAGTAAGATGCTTCATCAGTGTTAGTGACTTTATCATTGTTAATAGTGTTATTATCATCATAGCATTAAGACAAAGTGAAAAGTCTTGGTAACACATAATGTTCTAGATGCCAATTTTAAATTGGAAAAAAAAAGGTCATATCAACTGCCAGAACTGAGTGAAGAGTCCTTCATGGATTCAATGAGGTTGCTGTCTTGCTTGACAGGGCTGATACAGCCACCAGGAAAGATCACACCAGACTCCTTTTATTTCTGTACCTTTGCAATAACCATTCACCCCCTTACTTCTCACCTTTCTGTTTGCTCTGCTTGGCTTTATTCATTCAAAAATAATTTATGAACATACCAATATGGTGCTACTCGGTCTGCTGCTGTTCCTTGATTTTAATAGGTTCCTGGAGGGTAAAGGAGCAAGGGTTCATAATGCACAGGTGGACTTCATTACACTGAAGCCAGAGCCTACTTTTTAATAAAAAGTTTCCTCAAGAGTCTTGCTTTGTCTTCCCACCCCTTCTCTGTAAGAGATGACTCTGGGCTTGAAGAATTTTCCCCTGCTGCCATGAGATATATTGGACCTCCACTTGGAGAAATATACATTCTCCCACCCTACTTATGCTGGTCTTGATCTATGGGACTTACTTTAGCCACAGGATGTGACTGGATGCAACAGAGGCCTAACCAAACACAAGCTTTAAGAACCATTGAAGATTTAAAGGCCAGCCATCTTGCCTTTTCCCTCTGCCACAAAAATTCATGTCTCAAATAGGGGTTTCTTATTCAGTCTGGATCTTGGAGAAAAGACAATACATTCAACAGAGAAGAGCAACAGCTGACCTGGAGGCATCAACATGTAACAAGAATGAGAAATAGACCGTTGTCTTCGTAAATCAATGAGATTTTCAAATTGTTACTGCTGCAAGTTTAAAAAAAAAGAAAAAACTGACTAATATCAGCACAAATCACACTTGAAATATTTGATATTTTTAGAAATATTTTTTTCTGAAAGATATTTTCAACCTGTTTCATTGGAAGTATTACCAAATCTTTATATCATTTTTCCCTTTCTATAACTCTACAACTTTTAATCTACTTTTTTGCAGTACTAGCCTTCCTTCTCACCCATGACTTATATATCTAGGACCAAGGAAATTTTGCCTTCCAAGTATTTTATAAATCTTATCTATGACTCTAAATTATTTCACCTCCTTGCTTTTTCTGTTCCTGTTAGCGTTGTACTGGAGAAACTCACAAAAATCATATATATCTAACTAATTACACATTCCTTGTGTTCAAATAAACTATAGCATTGGATATATTTTGCACTCATTATTTGTCCATTCTAAAAATCCCAATTCTTCCTGGTTTACCAAAATTTACTCTCAGAAGCAAATCTAAGGCAAACCTCAACTTAAAAAGTGGGTACTTTCTAAGATATCTACCTTTTCACCTCCCTAATTCACTATCCCTTTAGCTAATCTTCAAAATTTTCATTTGTCTCAGAAAGCAAATTTAACTCTTCTAAAATTAATTTTTGTGGCAGGGGGCTTGGGGGAGAATAGATACATGTGTATGTATGACTGAGTCTCTTTGTGTTCACCTGAAATTATCACAATATTGTTAATTGGCTATACCCTAATACAAAGTGTTTTTGGTGTTACAATTTTATTGTTTTTTAATTCTTAGACATAAAATTTAGGAAGTTGAATGCATTATGTTGGTATGTTTATAGCAAACCAACATCATTGCTTCCTTCTTTTGTTTTTCTATTTTTTCTTTTTCTTTCATATGTTATTTCTCCCCCTACTCACAAGCATTCATTATAATGTGTTTAATATGTATCTTTATAAATATAATTATTGTTTCATTTATGTACATGTTTTTGATTTATGTAAAATGCACTATATTATGTATCTCATGTCTTAATGATATATTCACTTTGGTTAATGTATATCTGATTTATTGCTTCTAACTATGATATACTACCTTACGGCATATATCTATACCAATTTACTTATCTATCCCCTTTATGAAGGGTATCTCAGGTTCTTAATGTCCTACCATTAATAAAACAAAACAAAACATACCAAGATACCCTAGCTTCTATATTTTATTTGAAATCTGTATCACAGCCATGGCTATATATTCAGAGGTACTAATTTCTATGTCATTGGGTGTATTAAATTCCACCCAATTGATCTACAGAATTTTTGTACCAATTAATGTTTGTTTATTTACCTATGTTCTTGCTAACATTTACAATTTTCTGTTTGATTTATTATATAAGCATAAAGTTATAACATAGTTTAAGTTGAATGTTGTTGATTACTATTTTAAATTCCTTTCTGCTCTAATATTTCATATTTGCTTTATGATACCTTCCTTAATACATAAGTTACTTGATCCCAGGTTTTTAGCTTTTCCAGGTATATATTTAACTACCTTTTTTCTCAACTTCAAATTTTATTTCATTGTAGTCAGAGCTGGTAGTGTTATTGTATTGATTCTGTTCCATATTTTAAGAGAGAATTTGAAGATTATTTGGTAAAAAAGAAAAGGAAATTTTATTAATCACATTATTCAAATAGCCTGGACTTGATTTTCCCTCTGCTTTATCAGTTTATGAAAGAATTGTGCTAAAGTAGTTTACTAAAAGGTTCATCTATTTTCATTTCTTACTCCATCCCAATTTTATTAGTTATTGTCATAGAGATTATAAGATTATATTGTTATACTATATATGGTAATTATCTTCTTGAACTTTTAAAATCACAACTGTATAATATCAGGGCATTATTTCATATTTTCTCTTTACCACAGTTTCTTCTTCATCTCTTCCTATGTTTCTTTATAAAATTTTAATTTAATGTTTCAAAAGTTATATATTCAATTTTTTATTGTTCTGGTGATTTGGGGTAGTCTATTAATATTCATTCATTTATCCATGTGTGTTATTTCATTATTATAATCTTTAACATGTGCCATAATGTGAAAAAATTTTGGTCACTTTAATTCTGGTCAAAATCTTTACAGCAATTTTTTATTCACTATTTGTTCCTCTTTACTTTTTATATTTCCTAGATTTTTTTTTTCTTTTTATTCAATACCTTCAACAATTTTCATGCTATACCATCTGCTTGGGCCAAACTTGCTTGCAGTCTGCTTTGGTATATATCCATACTTAGATTTTTTTCTTTAAGTTTTTTGATGTGGACCTCATTTTTAAAGTCTTTTTTGAATTTGTTATTGATACAATATTACTTCTGTTTTAGTTTTTTGGCATGTGGAATCTTAGCTCCCCGCCAAAGGATCAAACCTGCACTCCCTGCATTAGAAGATGAAGTGTTAACCATTTGATCAAACATAGGAGAAGTTCCTATATTTTTAAAGTATTGTAAAAAACCAAATGAACAAAGAAACAATGAAAACTTTATATGGCCTGCAAAGTCTAAAATATCTATTATCTTGGACCTGCCAACTTAAAAAAAAATGCACAACATGAGAGTTGTAAGTTAAGTTTTATTTGGGGCAACATGAGGACTGCAGCTCAGGAGACAGAGCCTCAGATAGCTCTGAGAAATTGCTGCAGGGAGGTAGAGGGGAAGGTCAATAAATACGTGGTTTTGCTGAAGGGGGAGTACGTGCAATCAGGCACATTTATTTTTTAGGATGTTTCTGCTGGTCTTGTGAAGCTTCTGCTAGTCATGAGAAACAGTCATCACTAGGAAGGATTTTAGTGTTTTCTTAGATATAAGGAGATATAAGAACTGGACTCATAAAATCAGCTCCTGAACATATCTATCTTAAGAACTGTCCTGCCAGTTTTCCGGGAGAACAGAGTTGCCGCATTTCTGCTCTCCGACCTGAGCTTCTTCAGAGGGGTGCTGAAGTCCAGTAGACACAGCAGCACATTATTTAATCCGTGTAGAGGTGGATGGCAAGCACTTGTTCAGTTCAGTTCAGTTCAGTCCAGTCCAGTCGCTCAGTCATGTCCGACTCTTTGCGACCCCATGAATCACAGCATGCCAGGCCTCCCTGTCCATCACCAACTCCCGGAGTTCACTCAGACTCACGTCCATCAAGTCAGTGATGCCATCCAGCCATCTCATCTTCTGTCATCCCCTTTTCCTCCTGCCCCCAATCCCTCCCAGCATCGGAGTCTTTTCCAATGAGTCAACTCTTCGCATGAGGTGGCCAAAGTACTGGAGTTTCAGCTTTAGCATCATTCCTTCCAAAGAACACCCAGGGCTGATCTCCTTTAGAATGGACTTGTTGGACCTCCTTGCAGTCCAAGGGACTCTCAAGAGTCTTCTCCAACACCACAGTTCAAAAGCATCAATTCTTCGGCACTCAGTTTTCTTCACAGTCCAACTCTCACATCCATACCTGACCGCTGGAAAAACCATAGCCTTGACTAGACCGACCTTTGTTGTGACAAGTGCCAATTTGCGGGTTGACAGACTTTACAGAAAATATTTTTAGGTGCCTGAACTTCTTCATCTGAGAATAATTCCAAAGAAATATTCTGTGTGGTAAAATTTTGAAGGCCTTATATTTTTTACAATGTCTTTATTTTACTTTCACATTCAAATGATAATTTAGGTGGATATATAATTCTATGTTCAAATTTCATAGTTCTTTCCTTAACAGTTTAAAAATTGTACTTCATTGTCTTCTTGTAATTGTGCAGTTGATGGTAAATGCTGATGTTAACCTGATTTTTGTTTCCGGGTACGTCATCTGCTTCTTTTTTCTTGAGCTTTTTCAAATCTTCACTTATTTTTCATGTTTTTAGTTTTCACTTTAATTTATCTGTTTCTATTCTTAGTGTGTTTTTAGTCTTCTCTAAATGACATTCCTTAAGGCTGTTTAAATTTGAGTTTTTACTTAAAAAAAAAATCAGGGATATTCTCAGACATTATTCAAAAATTATCTCCCTCCAATTTGCATTTTTGCTTCTCTATTTTTGGAAAAACAAAAGTTTGACACATTTACTATTCTCTATATCTTTGAAAGTTTTGTATAGTTATTGTCTCTCCAGCTTGCTCTTCTTTCTTTTTCTTTCTTTTTTTTTTTTGGCATAAAATATGCTTTATAGACTAAATGTTTGTGTCCCCCACAAAACTCATACCTTGAAGCCCTAAATCACAGGGTGGCTATATTTGGAGATAGGACTTGAAAGACAGTAAGGTTCAAGGAAGATACATGCCACATTCACGTAAATGAGGCAGCAGGAGCCGGGGGTACAGACATAGTAGTTCTGAAGGATTAACTCTTAATTAATACCCTTACCTCTTCCAGCAAGATATTGCTACAGCTCAGACCAGGAAACACTTCTTTCTTCTTTCTACCATCCGATTTGATCTATATCAAAAAGCTCTATCTATGACTTTCCTTTTGAAAAAGATGTTTCTAACTACTGCACAACATGATACGCATATATAATTATTCCCTAATTGTTTCATATGTTGATTTTATCTTAACTGTAATACCCATGTAAACAAAGAACAGTGTAGCTCTCCACCAAGTTCTATACGGATGAAATCGTGACCTGCTGCAGTTGCTGACCTATGGTGCACCCTGAGAGGAATCAGGGGGGGAAACAGAATGGAACACTAGTCAATGCAAAACTGGTCTCCATAGTTAGAGGTATATCTCAGGAGGAATTTTAATGAATCAAAGTTCTTGAATCTTTTCGTACATAGAAAAGCATTAAAATCATTAATTTGAGATATCTGTTCTTGGGGCCCAGCAGCAACCTTTTACAAAGATGTATGCTTGACTGCATGTGTTCCACAGCCAAAAATCCTATATAAAATAGCTTGTTCCCTTACCTCTCTGAAGCAGTTTCTTAGAACTCCTGAGAGTCTGCCTACTAAACTATAGTCCTCTGTAAGACTGAATAAAACTCAAACTCACAACTCTTAACGTGAGTTTTTTCTTTGACACTCATAAATCCTTCTACCATATCAAACACATATCTACTTTCGGCAGTTACTGAATCAGTCTTGAGCATAAAACAGCATTCGATATACAGCAATATAAAATCATCTGGTGACCATTAATGTCATACCATAAATCATATCAATCTCTAGATCACAATTTCCCAGAATATAAAAATCTAAGTGGGAAGCCATATACTTTTATTCTGAAGTGCATTATGACAATATTCAGTTTTTCATATAATTATTTTTACAATAAATATCTTTATTTATACTAGATACTGATCTATGTCTAAAGGCTTTTTGTTTGTTTGTTTGTTTGGCAGAGCTGTGAGACTTGCAAGATCTTAGTTTCCCAATCAGGGACTGAACTGGCCGTTGGCAGGGAAATCATTAATCTAACTATTGGGCCAGGAGGAAATTCTGTAGGGCTTTTATATCAATGATTCCAAATGAAAATACTTTGTACTAGACTTAAAACATAGATTAGTTTGTCTATTCTTATGGGTAAGTATAATGATTTTTTTTAACTAAACAGAAATCTTATCCTGGAGTTACACAAACCAAACCTAAGAAATCATACCATAAAATTCGTAGGCTCAAATTAATTTATGATGATGCAATTAAAAAAAAAACACTAAAATAATGACATGTCATAAAGTATGCATATAAGTTCCCATATGCATTTCCCTAGAGAAGAATTTCATAGCTTTTTAGGATTCTCCAAACGGTTTTTCACTCAATAAAAAGGGAGAAATTCCTATTTCAGTGCTTTTGCAGAATTGCATTGTATCACAATTCAAGAAATTAGTGGAGGACATAGTCTTGCAGTATAAGGATGGAAGAACATTAGATCCCAATGAAGGGTCAAATATTTTATAGTTCAAGTTAAACTTGGTAATATTAGGACACCTCTGATGAAGTGAAAAGATTTTTTAAAAATCTTTGAATTTCATGAAAATCTATTAATAAAACTCTGTTAAGTGCTTTGTCAACTACAAATTGGCACTTGCCTGGCAACTTCATGCTGGCACTGGCCTGTCAGTTATGAACTCACACTTGCCAAGAGTATTTGCCAGTGACTGAACATCAGCAAGGGCATTGCCTCTGCAGAGATTGGGCTTCCCTGGCGGCACATATGGTAAAGAATCTGCCTGCAATGCAGGGGACCTGGGTTCAGTCCCTGCATCTCTGCTTTTTAATATGCTGTCTAGGTTGGTCATAGCCTTTCTTCCAAGGAGTAAGCGTCTTTTAATTTTAATGGCTGCACTCACCATCTGCAGTGATTTTGGAGCCCCAAAAGATAAAGTCTGTCACTGTTTTTACTGTTTCCCCATCTATTTGCATGAAGTGATGAGACTAGTTGTCATGATCTTAGTTTTCTGAATGATAAGCTTTAAGCCAACTTTTTCACTCTCTTCTTTCACTTTCATCAAGAGGCTCTTTAGATCTTCTTCGCTTTCTTCTGTAAGGGTGTTGTCATCTGCATATCTGAAGTTATTGATACTTCTGACAATTTTGATTCCATCTTGTGCTTCATTCAGCCCAGCGTTTCTCATGATGTACTCTGCATATAAGTTAAATAAGCAGGGTGACAATATACAGCCTTGAGGTACTCCTTTTCCTATTTGGAACCAGTCTGTTGTTCCATGTCCAGTTCTAACTGCTTCTTCCTGACCTGCATATAGATTTCTCAAGAGGCAGGTCAAGTGGTCTGGTATTCCCATCTCTTGAAGAATTTTCCACAGTTTGTTCTGATCCACACAGTCAAAGGCTTTGGCATAGTCAATAAAACAGAAGCAGATGTTTTTCTGGAACTCTCTTGCTTTTTCAATGATGCAATTGATGTTGGCAATTTGATCTCTGGTTTACCAAAATCTTATATATGTATCTTCTACCACTCCCTTTTTGGAACACATCTTTGGAGGAGCATCTGAGATGCTTTCTCCCAGGCGGTGGCCTTCATTTTAGCCGAAATAAAACTTAACTAGCAACTTTCACATTGTGCGTCTTTTTAGTCGACAGCTCTATTAAGCTACTACTACTATGTACCTGGAGTGACCCAGATGACATCTACAGACAGTCAGCAGCTATCATAAAATGCTATCACAAATAAGTAAAAAATGCAACACCATTAACTGTAACTGAAAAACATGACTTGTGTACAATGGTATTGCTGAGTTCCCTCTCCCTCTCCTAAGATCGCTGACAGTTCTAGTCATTCTGGGTGTCAACTACAAATTGGCACTTGCCAACAGCATTGCCAATGACTGAATAACAAAGGCATTTGCCATCTGCCTCTATGGAGATTGAACCCCATGCTGCTATAGCTTTTGACTTCAACAGCCGCTAAGGGAGTTCAGGGTGGAGTAAGGCACTCTGTGCTCCAGGGAATCTGGTGGTGGTTAGATAGCTGGATGTTTTTAGGAACAGAGTCTATTATCTCAATCCTTGCATTTCTAGAGAAGCACTAAATCCCATCATGGTGACATCGGATCCTCATGACTAACAAAACACCTTTTGTAAAATGAGTGCTTAATGGTACTGAACTCCCCCTTCACCAAAACCTTATATATTGACATTCCCTGCCCCCCTGCCGCTTTGGAGCAGTCTCTCAGAGCTATCTGAGGAGCTGCCTCCTGGGCTGCAGTCCTCATTTTGCCCCAAATAAAACTTAACTCGCAACTATTAAGTTGTGTATCGCTTTATAAGTCAACATGGGGAATTTAGAAAAGTAATTTTAAGTACAACTCTAACAAAGGTCATATTTACTGGGATGAAAAATATGTTTGAACATTTCAGAAGTGAATAAGTCTTCTGTTTTCATTTGCTAAAATCTCAAATCACCAGCAGTTGAACTTCTGTCGCTCAGATCATTATAACATTGTAAGGGAGGGAAAAAAAAATATTTTTCCTCCACTCATCTTAGGTTTTACAGTTGGGGTGCTGTGAATTACAGTGACAAATATAGATTAACAAGATAAAAACAAACATAAGCTTATTAACATGTGTATTGAGTATGTACATCCAGAAATGAGGCTTCCCTTGTGGCTCAGCAATAAAGTGTCTGCCTGCAATGCAGGAGACCCATGTTAGATCCCTAGGTTGGGAAGATCACCTGTAGAAAGAACGGCAACCCACTCCAGTATTATTGTCTGGGAAATCTCATAGACAGAAGAGCCTGGTGGGCTTCAGTCCATGAGGTTACAAGAGTCGAGTACAATTTAGTGACTAAACCACCACACCACAATCACTGATTTGGGCTTATGTACCTAATACCTTAGGTTTAAACAAAGGAAAAAAGGTTTCTTTTTGGGCTTATAGGGGGAAGGTGAACAGGAAGTGGGGCTTTCGTGGTGGCTCAGCAGTAAAGAATCTGCCTGCAATGCAGACAGAGGCTTGATCCCTGGGTTGGGAAAGATCCCCTGGAGGAGGGCATGGCAATCCATTTCAGGACTCTTGCCTGGAGAATCCCATAGACAGAGGAGTGAGGTAGGCAACAGTCTATAGGGTTGCAAAGAGTCGGACAGGACTCGAGACAGCATGCACACAGGACCAGGAAAGTATGGTGGAAAAGGGTTATTTAGTAAGATTTGTGATGCAGATTTAAACTGATGCCTTCTCCATTGATGAGTTATTAAGAGGCCTCTTCCTGGTATGAGAGGAGACATCTTTACAAATGTAAATTTCTTTTTTTTAATGTAAATTTCTTTTACAAAAGAAAAACAAACACGTGCCCAGTTCTTAGAGCTCTTCCTGCATCTGCCTGTTCTCAATGGCTTTTAGCTCAAATCCATATGCCAAAGAGGCTTATTTCCAGGTGGCTTATTCTGGTTCCAAAGGGTAGTCTACTCTCACTTGCAACTGAGCAGGACACCTGCAGGACTTTCCAGGACAGACCACTCTCCTCATGTCCTTCTGCCTGCCTCTTCTTTGTAGAGAAACTGTGGTCTCCCAGGCCTCCCCTGAGACACAAAACCTGACACAAGCATAAAGGACAGAAAGGATGTGAAACATACTGTGGCAAAAGCAGCAGTTGGACCAGGAGGACTGGTAACAATTTAAACAGTAAGTCAGCTATATGGCTGCCACAGAATCTTCAGTTCCTCTCTGAAGTACCTAGAAAATAGTATTTGATGCACCTTTCTGAGTTGTTTTACAGATGCTAAAAAAAGTGAAGTCACTCAGTCGTGTCCAACTCTTTGCGACCCCGTGGACTGTAGTCTACCAGGCTCCTCCGTCCATGGACTTCTCCAGGCCAGAATACTGGAGTGGGTTGCCATTTCCTTCTCCAGGGGATCTTCCCAACCCAGGGACTGAACCTGGGTTTCCCACACTGCAGGCAGACACTTGACCATCTCAGCCACCAGGGAAGGCCAGATGCTAAAACCCCCACCAAATGGAAGAAGTTAACTACTGGATGACCGTGAACGCAGAGCCCCCAGAACTACAGGAACCTGAGAACAGATAATGTTAAGTATGACCCTGTTACTTCACCATCAACTAAGTAGAGAATTGAGTCAGTCACTTACCTCATGAATCAGCTCCCTCACCTCGCCTTTAAAAATTGCTTCCTTGAAACACAGTGTTTTTGTTGTTGTTGTTTTGAGCATTGGTGCCTCGCAATAAATGTTGCACTTCAACACAGCCCGGTGTCAGTAGATTGACTTTATGGCAGGTAGACTAGCAGACCCACATTTGGTTCACTAACACGCTCATTAAAAACTCCATAAACTAATGTGTGTATACTAATACTGTACCTCTCTCTAAAGCCAAATTTTTATAGTGCCATGATTAATTCTAATTAGTTCTTTGCCATGTACTTTTAACACACTTCTATGTGAGCAGAGATCTACACACAAAGATAAAACAGCTCCTTATAAAAATAAAAGTTCAGTTTCTAATCGAATTTAGCTTTCAAACTCATAAATCTCTAGCTCACTAGTATATGTATTGCATCAGAGGAAACTGACCACGGATAATTGGTTATCCTGGTCTTCATTTCTCTGGTCTTCATTGATTGATCATGGTAATTTTCTGTGGTGTTTCAGGGGGTTGTGTGAAATCCAATTCCAAAGAAGGGACATAAAGTTCTGTCAGCTGGAAACACAGTCTACCCTCAAGGCAAAAAAAAAAAAAAAATAATAAGGATTAAAGGTACTCAAACACTAACTGTTAGGGGAACCACTGACTGAAACCACCCACCTTGGCCAGGCCTTGTTACCACTTGAGTGAGTTATCTTAGAACAGGAGGTTCTTGTAAGGAATGATGAACTAACAAGTTACCACAAACCAGAAGAATTCAGAAAGAGTCAAAAGGAGAACGGAAACCCCAGCCCATATTTCCTACCCATCTCCCAGAATCCTTCTCACTGGAATCCATCCTGGCTGAGCAATGCATGTGCCACCAGGAAGGACCCTGAGTCAGAATGACTGGCCAGAGACAACCCAGAAACTAACCTCATTACCATAAAACCCAAGACCGCCAGCCACATGGCCGAGCATTTCTCCTGGGTTCCCTTACCCTGTTGCTCTCTGCCCAGGTGCCCTTTCCCAATAAAGTCTCTTGATCTGTTACCATGTGTGTCTCCTTGGACAGTTCATTTCCAAGTGCTAGACAAGAGCCCACTCTCGGGCCCTGGAAAGTGTCCCCTTTCCTACAATATGATTCCCACTGGAGATTTTCTCCCTGGAGAAAAACAGAATTTCCTGACATAAATTTTGCTGTGTCAAATGCATAATATCCTGAAGCTTTTAACTATCCCATGTAGAATATGGAATGGGGAGGGAGGAGGGAAGAGGGTTCAGGATGGGGAACACATGTATACCTGTGGCGGATTCATTTTGATATTTGGCAAAACTAATACAATTATGTAAAGTTTAAAAATAAAATTAAAAAAAAAAGATCATAATAAAAAAAAAAAAGAATACTGTATTTATAGCATGCATGTACATGCTGAGTCATGTTCGGCTGTTTGTGACCACGTGGACAGTAGCCTGCCAGGCTCGTCTGTCCATGGAATTTCCCAGTCTAGAATACTGGTGGAGGTTGCCATTTTCTCCTCCAGAGGATCTTCCCAACCTAGGGATCAAACCCGTGTCACCTGCCTCTCCTACACTGACAGGCAGATTCTTTACCACTGAGCTACCCGGGCCTTCCTAAGTCATATATGTAGTTGTCAGAAGTCCAAAGAAATACACTAGAGATTTGATGCAAATGAAACATTCTTGTGGCTTTCTTTCTTTTCCTTCTGGAGCATGATGTATCCTTAGGTGCTTAGGTGTCTGTCTGTCAACCACACAGACACACACAAGATCACACAAACAGGTGTGGTCAGCAAGCTACTCTTTCAAGTCTCTACCATTAATTAACAAGTTTATTCAAGAGGAAGAGGGAAAGGGCAGTGTTTGGGGTTGGTGTGTGCCATGCCCCCATTCATATGTTGATTTCTGAACCCCCACTACTTTAGACTCTATATTTGGAGATAAAGTCTGAAAAAGTGGTTAAGTTAAAATGAGGCTTTTAGAGTGGTCCTTAATCTAATCTGAGGATATTTTGACACGAGACACCAAGGACTCATGCACAGAGGAAAAACCACCTGGAAAATTTAAGCCATCGGCAAATCAAAGAGAGGCTTCAGAAGAAACCAAATCTGCCAACAACTTGACCTGAGACTTCTAGCCTCCAAAGCTGTGAGAAAATACATTTCTGCTCTTTAAGACATCCAGTCTATGATATTTTATTAGTATGGCAGCCCTAGAAAGCTAATATAGGCAGAAAAAATATATATATTAAAGAGGAAAACTGAAGCTTTTGAGCATTCAAACTATTCTCCAAGGCACTGTGCTGTGCTTAGGTGATAAGCAATTACCTTTGAAAGTTACATTATTGCATAGCTCAGCAAAGCTTAGTATTTTGTGTAAATTAAGATGTTAATTAATTTATCTGTTTATTCAGTCATACGATTGTACATGAACTATTTGCATATTTTACCCTAAACAATGCTATCTTCTTTGAAGGAGTTTATAGTGTAATTAGGGGGATAAATTAAACAAATAAATTACATATAAAGTGAGGATATATGAGCAATATAAGATAAGTAAAGTAAAAGGGCTATATGATTGCAGAAGAATACACAAGCAGATAATTTAACAATCAATATAATTTGTTAATCAGTTACACTATATCAGGCCCTGGCTATTTCCTAAAAAATTCATGGACTATTTAATAGTCATAACAATTCTGTGACCTGAGCATTCATATATTCAATTCTCAATTAATTAAAACTAAAACTAGGGTTTAAAGAAATTGCTCAACACCCTGAGTCACTTGGACTTCAGGGAGATCAAACCAGTCCATCCTAAAGGAAATCAACCATGAATATTCATTGGAAGGACTGATGCTGAAACTGAAACCCCATTACTCTGGCCACCTGATGCGAAGAGCCCACTCATTGGAAAAGACCCTGATGCTGGGGAAGGTTGAAGGCAGGAGGAGAAGGGGATGACAGAGGATGAGATGGTTGGGTGACATCACCAACTCAATGGACATGAGTTAGAGCAAACTCTGGGAGATGGTAAAGGACAAGGGAGCCTGGCATGCTGCAGTCCATAGAGTAACAAAGAGTAGGACATGACTGAGTGACTGAATGACACAGATGGTAAGTGCCAAAGAGGAGGTTAATGGAGGTTAATCTGGCAACAAAGCCTGTGTTTAAATACCATACTGTCTAGACATTCAGCTTTCCAATGCTTCGACTATCCATAGGAAAATTTTAATTTTTTTTCAGATATTTCTCAGTGCCTTAACGTGAAAAATGAAGGCCTTTTAAAATATGTTTACTTCATCCTATCAATATTATGTATGACTTTTTCTAAATAATTTATCTCCATTAAATGATGCCAGGAGCAGAAGAGATACTCAGATTAACTTCTGTCACATTTCTTTATTTTTTGAGGTCCAGAAAAATGACACAGGTCATCCCTGCTATGAAGCCAGAGAGTGTAAGACAACATTACTGCACGTGTGGACCACTTTGTTAGTAATTTATGATGATATAAACAGCTCGCAACAGAACGTTAAAGAAAATATACTTCACTGCTTCCTTCATTAAAAAAGTTTTGTTCTGAATATCTTCAGTAGGAATTTAACACTCTGCTTAGCGATTCAATTTATCTACATTTGAAGCAAAATTATTATCTTTTTGTGGAGAACAGGGAGCACTTGGCACCCCATAAGTTTAGTATGTGTCATCGGAAGACACATGACTATAACTTTTTGTTTCTAACTTGGCTTTCTTTTTCCTGCACTTGAAACATTTTTGTTCAAATTGTAGCCCTTTATCTTATTAGCTGGTAAATTAGTTAAAAGTTTAAAATAAAAAATCCATCTTAATAGTGAAAAAAGAACACCTACGTTTTATATATAGTGTATCAGGTAAATTAGAGGTCATTTACATTAAATATTACACATAGTAGACACTCAATAAAGTAGCTAAATATATAAACCCGACAAATGAAAATTTAACTAGCACGCAAATATTTCTGATTTAATATATTATGACTAAATTATTTTATTAAGAAACACAATTTTTGCTCAAAAAAGGTAATGGCATTACAAAAATACTTAAGTCTTCCAAGAGCAGTAGTAGCAGCAGAAGAGTATCAGAAACAATATTGATGAGGTTAACTATTAAAGTTATGGGAACAAAATGCATTCGCACTCTTGTCAATTCTAAAAGCAGTAATAATAGTGTTGGAAATTTCATCCCCAGCAGGGATGGAATAAGTTGAATTGACTTACTCTTCTTCTGCAAAGACATTTTTAAAACAAACCAAAAAGATACTATATGTTTGTAAAAGTTATTTTCAGACAGAGTGGATGACAGCACAAGATTGTGATATCTGAGTATAAGAAAGCAAATGAGACGATCCTTACATTTGCCACAGATTTTTGGCTGGAAGCAATTTTTGAACAGTGATGTAGTGAGAGAGGTCATAGGTAGAAAATGGCAGTCCCATAGGGTTGGAGAGACAGAGATAAGGGTTCAGAGAAAATGAGGGAGCTGGACTTTATTTTAAAAGATTTCCAGGAAAGGAGAAGCAATGCAGAAAACAACCCTTGAGCTTTGACTGTGAAGCTTCATGAGGCTCAGCAAAGAGCAAAGAATCACAAACCAAACTATTCTGAGAGCTCACACAGAGCTTGAAAATATTTGATTTTCAACCTGTCAAAATTGCCAGTCTTTCTTGAATACCAGAGGCGTTCAGGAGAGAACCCAGAAGTGTCATGCCTTAGGGCTATGGCTGAACTATCTCTAAAGTTAAAGGCTTCACTAGAAAGACTTTAAAAAACTTAAAAATAACTCTAAGAAGGATTGACCCAATAGCAAGTAACTTAACTACCTGAGAGAACAAGACTCAATATTCTCTAGAACAATACAAAGAAATGGGACATCCAACAACGTAATATATGATGATTCCAGCATTTCATAAAAAATTCACTAAACATTCCAAGAAGCAGGAAACTGACCCAATCCAGAAGAAACATTAGAAAATAAAAACAGATCCAGACATGTTAACGATGAAGAAATTGGGAGACTAGGAAATCAGAACAATTACAACAATATGTTCAATAATTTACAGGACATCATGAATATAAAGGTGAAAGAATCAAAGAGAAATTTTAGAAATAAAAATGCAATATCTGAAATGAAAAATTTATTGAATGAGATTAACCTCAAATCAGAGTCTGCAGAAGAAAAGATTAATGACCTAAAATATAGAAACTGTCAAAACTAAATACAAAGAGAAAGAAAATGATTGAAAAATATAAAACTAACTGGTATCTGTGGGAAAATATCAAACAATTTGGCATGTCTGTAATAACATCTCAAAGAAAAAAAGTGTACTGAGTAAATGGTGTATTTGAAGTTGTAATGGCCCCCAAATTTCCCCAATTTGATACAAATTTTAAACTCATGGAATGAAATATCTTAATAAATCATAAGATGGATAATCCTTAAGCATTCACTCATATGTGTATGCATGCAAACACACCCACACATATACACACACAGAAAAACAGCAAGCCATATCATAACAAAATTGCCTAAATGCATCGATAAAGATAAAATTTTAGTGGCAACCCGAGAATAAAACCAAAACCATTTCAGAGTTTTCTATATAACTGCAGAAAATAAATAATACACAAATTGAACATTTCTTCCTGATATCTACCTAAGCACTTTGCATGTATCAATTCATTTAAGCTTCAGTATAATTTTGTGATACAAATACTAACCTCAATCCTTCTCCTTTACAGAATCTGAAAGTGTAAGGCCATCTGAAATTTAGCTCTTCCCGGGGCATCTGCTCCATCTTCTCTGCCTCTCTAGACTTCAATTTTCATTTGTTTTTACATTATTTTTTGTCATTCTTAGAGTAGAAAACGTTTGTGCCTTTCTCTTAAGTGTGTATGTTACATTTCTAGTTACACTGCAGAAGCAGCTTCTTAATTCCAACCACAATTTCCAAGGAAATGTAAACTGGCCCAAAGATTTCAGAGAACTGGTGAGTGGGTTATGGATGCATAGTCTAAAAGATGTCTGCTAAATACAGTAATAAAGTTTATGCAATTAGAATGCACACATTCTTGAAAACACCAGATTCTTCACATGGATGTTAGAGTAAGTAGATGAGATCTTCTTCTGGAGCTGAGGTCAGTATACTCAGCCTTTTGTTCACTAATCTCAGATATACCTATAAAATTTCTCCATGATTTCTCTGGAAAGTAATGATAATGAATAGTTTGTCCCCATGGGGCAAATTATGTCCCCATGAACTCAATAATAGTGATTGGAACATCTCTCTGTTTAGTATTTTGAATCATTAACACAAAGCTTATTTGGGTTACAGGGAGCTGGACTTCCACCTTCCATGATGGAAAATATTCAGAAGCCACAAGCTACTTATAGAGCAGAGTTTTTCAAGATAAATTCTATAAATTATTAATCTCTGGAGGGGGATTCTATAATAAAAATGTTAGGGGATAACTATGTATGATACAGCTCCTCCCAAAGAAACATAGGACATATTAGTATACAGAAAAGCTCTGACAAGACCCATCATAAAGTAACACACAACATTTTGTAATCTACAACATGTGTTGCATCAAGTCACAGTTACAATTTAATGACAAGAGAAAACTAAACAACAGCACCATAAAATTGTTAAGATTTATTTCTTAAAATTCAAAGAACTATTTCTAAAGCACTGAAAATTCTGTTTTAATACCAACCTGCAGCATCAATAGTTTTAAAAGCTATAACCCAGTGACTAGTTCTCACGGTGGTCAATGACTGTATTCCTGTCAACTACAAGACAAAATTCTTCCACTACTAAAATGGGATTAAATATGTATTTATTGCCTTTAAGCCAACTCTTCAAGTTAGAACTTTAGAAGAGAATATTAATTTGCCTGATTTGATGAATAAGCCCATTCCTGGACCATTCATAGTATTTCAAGAAGATGGGATAATTAATTAGTATATCTTGGGCTTCCTAATCTATTAGTTCAGCTAGGCTGGGTTTGGAGGTAACAAACAACTCCAAATTTCAGTGGCTTGAAATAATAATTTATTTCTAACTCATACAATAGTTAATTATAGGAGAACCATAGGGCATCTTCAATCCAGAATACAAACTGACTGAATAGTCCATCTATGTGGAGTATTTACAATGTCATGAATAGAAACACCATATTTTGGCTCACTAGACAGGATGCGCATTACTTCTGCTCACATGTCACTGCCACATGAGTCTCATAGCCAAGCCTGACACTGCATAACCCTTCTACAGGAGAAAGCAGAAGATACTTTTAGGCAACAGTACTGTTTACCATGGCTGACTCCCTGGATCACAAATATTCACTCTTCTTCCTTTCCCATGTTCAGAGCATGTCTATCACTAATCTGGCTGATAGAGCAGCTTCTACATGGAACATTTCTCATGGAAGAGGGAAGAATACCACACACTGGCTCTTAAAAGTTCTCAGGAAATTCCATTCACATTTCACTGACCAAAGAAAATTCCATGGGCAAGGCTGACACCCCTAGAATGGGTAAGAGAAATCTTTATTCAAGGAGGAACACAAACATCTTTTGTCTAGAATAAAATCTATCACCCTTGGCCTCCCACTTGCTGAGAGAGCACATACAGTGAGTGGCAGCCTCAACGAGACGGCAGTTTGGGATAAATATTTGTCTTATCGATGATGGGTGTCATAAATTCCATGGCAAATTGAGTTTGGGAACTGCTGAAGACAGTATCTTCTTGTTGGTACCCTGCAGTGTGCACTAAAGTACTAAATAATGTCAGCGCTACTGCAAGAAAGATGCCACTATAATGTAACTCCAAATTACCCAAATTGCTGACTTGGAGGCCTCTTTTCATGCTGAAAAATGCCATTATGGAGATATAAATACAACTTTGGGAATTTTTGTGGCACAATGGAACCACAACATTCACCAAAAATATCTCCTGAAAAGTCTGCAAATCTTTAAATTTGGTCTCATCAAGTTTCTCATATATTACATTCCCATGGATAGTCATCTATTTTCTTTGCCACTCCTCCTTCAAGTTCATACAGAGTCCCATTTTTCAAGAAATATCCTTTTCTTTTTTAACAAAAAGTTTTATATTCTATTAAGAGACTTAGTATATTTAGCCTGAGAAGATAATGGAACGTCACATTACTGTATACTTTTTAAAAATTCTAGAGATGGCATGTATATACAAAATTTTCCACTTCAAACTTTTTTAAATGAACAATTCAATGATATTAATTGCAATGACAGTATCATGCAACATTGTCATTATCTATTTTCAAAAATTTTCATCGCCCCAAACAGAAATTCAGTAACCATTACTTGATAACACCTCAACCCTCTCTTTCTGCTGATAAACTCTGATCAACTTTGTCTCCCAGATTCTGCTATTTCTATATATTTCATGTAAGTGGAGTTGTATAATATTTATTCTTTTGTACCTGTTTTATTTTATTTAGCATGATTTTTTAAGGTTCATCATTGCTGTAGCATGTGTTAGAATTTTATTCCTCTTTGTGGATGAATAACATTTCATTGTGCTGTGCTTAGTCACTCAGTCATGTCTGATTCTTTGCAACCCCATGGACTGGAGCCCACCAGGCTCCTGTGTTCATAGGGATTCTCCAGGCAAGAATACTGGAATGGGCTGCCATGCCCTCCTCAGGGGATCTTCTCATCCCAGGGATCAAACCCAGGTCTTCCACATTGCAGGCAGATTCTTTACCGTCTGGCCACCAGGGAAGCCCAGTATTTCATTATATATATATGCATTTTGTTTATCCTTTAAATCTGCTGATGAGTACTTGGGTTGTGTCCAGCTTTTGGCTACTATGAATAACTCTTCAGTCAATACTGGCTTGTAATTATCTGTTGGAGTTTCTGCTTTCGTTATTTTGTTTACATACCTAGGATTAGAATTGTTGGATCATATGGTAATTTTTGCATTTAGCTTTTTGAAGCAGTTTCATCATTTTATATTCTTACCAGAAATGTACAAGGGTTCCAGTTTTTCCATATCCTCAAGTTGCTCACTTTTTGATAGCTACAAGTCTTACCATGAATACCAGTTTTCTGTCATGCAAGGTTCAAATTCACACTTTGAAAATATTACAAACTATACATCGTTAATCATTTGTACATCTTTGAAGAATATTATTTTCATTAATAATAACAATAATAACACATCAATGTACATCAAAAGTCTACTCTAATCAGGAATATTTTAAAAAGTAGCTTAGATTGTTGAAAAAGACTGAGTCTGACAAAGTAATTTCTTTATGGATTTCCCTGGATCAGGCCCCATAAATGCATCAAGTAACTGATCTTACTTTGTTTTCTTTAAATAGATTTCCTGCCAAGGAAAGAGATATTCATCCATTGTAAATCATCAAATGAGCTCTCCAATATGAATGAGTCCCTTGAGAGTTGAGGATGTTTCTCTATTTTCTAGTACGATCCCCAAGTGATCCAAAAGCCACAGATCTGAGAGGAAGAAAAGGGAGTGAACACATATCCACTGAACTCATACTCAGGATGTTTCTCATTTAATTTTCACAATGGCATTGTAAGTTAGGGAGACAGTACAAAGGAGTAGTGAAGACTGTGGGTTAAGATGACTGGGGTTTAACTCCTAATTCAAATCTAGAATAGATGTATCACTTTTAGCAATTTAAGAAGTTTCTTCTTCCTTTCTTTCACTTGCATTTTTTTAAGCATAAAATTGTGTGTCTGCAGTCCTCAAAAATGGCACAATTTCTGTCCCTTGAAAAATACAAACTAGTTGGAAATATAAGTATATAAATGAAGATACTATAAGCAGAAAATAAAGCAAAGATAGGGATTATCATCTGAAAATCGGATATTAAAAATACCTACCTCTGTGCTCGATTTGGCAGCACACATACTAAAAATACCTACCTCAAAGTGGTGTTGTGACAGTTAGAATGGGATAATCAGTGTAAAGTGCTTAGCAAAATGTTTGATTCATAGGGAATATTATTAGGTGATGAAGAAGTTAAGGTCCAGATAGCTTAAGAATCACTCAGCTAGGAACTGCAAAGCATGAACTGACATATCATTTGCCTACCCACCAGGATCTTTGCATTACTCTATGCTTCTTTCCTGAGATTCTAAACACTAAAAGAGAGCAACATTGATGCATGTCCTGGAAAATATCTTTCCTCTACATTATTAAAGACATATTTCTCAGAAATCATGTAGCTACCATGAAAAGGGAGTTGAAATGAGTCGTTTCTATATTTAGAGTCAAAATCACATAGTTCTTATGGGCTTCTCTGGTAGCTCAGATGGTAAAGAATCTGCCTGCAATTCAGGAGACCTGAGTATAATCCCTGGGTTGGGAAGAACCCCTGGAGAAGGGAATGGCTACCCACTCCAGTATTCTGGCCTGGAAAACTCCATGGACATATATTTAGAGTCAAAATCAACATAGTTTTTAAATGAAGTGTTCAAGATAGGCAATTTATAAAATTCCTTTTTTTTCCTCCCTTCAAATGTTTCATTATTTGGAACGATAATAGCATATGATCTTTGAGTTTGAGTTCCAAGGAAAAGTTTGTCTGGGTCAGTTCACATAGATCCTGGTGGTCTTGCTATAATTATTACTATCTCCTTTTTTTTTCCTGTCAAAACCATCCCTTTTTGGATAATAAATTGCATGTTCCTCCCGCATATAGGCACTCAGTCATAGAGTAGGTAACATCCATGGTTAGAACTTCTCAACAAATGAACTTTACTTTGCGTTATTTAATTGAAGTCTTGGAAGGCAGTCAAAAATCCATCCTTTCTGGGTGCTTTGTAGTTTGATATGATGAGATGCAATTTGAGATTTTACTGGCTTATAATAAAATTGTTAGTAAGTTCTTGTCCATTATTTTCTGTGCTCAATTGCATATACCTACATTGTAAGCAAATAATTGATTGTCCAAATAAACACCAGGAAAAACCGTTGTCTCTGTGGTGGTATTTCAGGTCACTGATGAAAGCTTCATAAGTAAGGTTTTTATCCCCTTTCTTGAATAGAGACAAAAACAAATAAGTGTGCTCAAGAGAAGCAATGTTGATCTGAGAGGGAGGTGAGGATTACCGTGCTTCCTGACTTAACACGGCTTTAGTTGCTTTGTTTTCTAACTGCAAATTGATAAGCTGATTAAAAGACATCAAAAAGAAACACAATCTCATGGCAGGTGTTCATTGGTCATAAGACATTATTTTAGAGGAACTTCAAGTCAATATTATCCTCTTCTCTGGTGTGTACTGAAACAGCAAAAAAAAAAAAAAAAAAGAAAGTCTTAAAATATCCCTTTGGTTTTGCATCAAGTGACAGACAATTACCTTGACTGAAAATACATGCTCAACCGTTGTCCAAAATCTGGTAGTTTCCTCATCCCAGTGGGGCTTCAAAATCAGAACTTTGAGTGAAAATTGAAGCCTAACCTTCTTAACTTGGCATTTAGAGTAGACCATCTAGCCCTTAACCCTTTCTGTGCTACAAATTGAAGTACTAACCTGGATAACAGAAGAGTGGCTCCTTCCTGTCTTCATAAATGGGTTCATGTTCTTCCTTCCACCTATGATGATTTGTCTTTGCATGGCAATAAATCTAAATCCCATTTTTCCTTCAAAGTCTATTTTAGCTGTCAACTTTTTCAAATACAGCTGACCCTTGAACAATGCTTGGGGAACAGTTCTAGGACCTGCCCCATCTACTCAAATCCTCAGATGCTCAAGTCCCATGGCTGTCCCTCTGTGTGCACAGTTCTGTGTTGGTGGATTCAACCAACTGTGACTTGTATAGCATTATAGTGTTTTTTTGGGGGGGGGGGGGGAATCCACTTACAAGCGGACCTGTGCAGTTCAAAACTGTTTTGTTCAACAGTCAACTGTAAATTCAATTTCTTCCTTCTTTGAATATCTATTCATAGTCTTTCTGAACCCCCTTTTCAGCTTATGCTATAGACATTTATGCATTCATCTAATTTTTGTAATAAACTGTAAGGTCCTGAAAGGCAGGCTTCGTATTTGATCTTTTGTAACTCTCTAATATCATCATCTGAGAAGGCAACGGCACCCCACTCCAGTACTCTTGCCTGGAAAATCCCATGGGCAGAGGAGCCTGGTAGGCTGCAGTCCATGGGGTCACTAAGAGTTGGACACAACTGAGCGACTTCACTTTCACGCATTGGAGAAGGAAATGGCAACCCACTCCCGTGTTCTTGCCTGGAGAATCCCAGGGACTGCGGAGCCTGGTGGGCTGCCGTCTCTGGGGTCGCACAGAGTCGGACATGACTGAAGCGACTTAGCAGCAGCAATATCATCATGGTTTTTGCTGAAAATGTGGTATCCAATGTAAATTAAAGATTAAATGAAGACAGAAAGGAAAGATGAGAAAAGAAAGGAAAAGAGAATGGGAGGGAGATAATAAAAAAAAAAACTATGAGCACAAAGTTTTCAAGGTATTAAAGCATCTGTCATTGTTATATATTGGTTGACCACAGTAAATAACACACCTCTTTCAAAAAAAAAAAAAAAGATAAAAAAGTGTACTCTTTTGAAGTGCTGAGTTAATCTATATAAAGTGCTTAGAAGATCCTGGCACATAGTAAACGCTTTTTATGGTTATTATCTGAAGCAGTTTGCCAACATCTTACCTTAAACCTACCCCAAAAAGTGGTAGTTCACTGGAGAGGCGTGGACACACAACTGGACTCAGATAATTCAGGTCTATGCTCACCTATCTATAGGACACGTTCACTTGGCCAAATTATTTTATCTCTTATAACAAAGATTTCATCACGTGTAAAATGAGGTTGTAGTAATACTAATGTCACCAGGTTACGGTAATTTTTAAACGAAACGGTGTCTGGGACATAACAGGCATTTAATGGGTGGTGGTTCTAATAGTGTTAAAAGGAACATTTTCTTAATCAATTTACTGTTTTTTAATTTTTAGGAGAAGGACTCCAGCGTTATTAAACTGTTAATTGTAATCTTTTCAACGGTACATAATTGTAATAGATATTGCTGGTACATCACCCAGATTCACTTGAATCCTTTTACAAATTTCCCATATATTATCTTGCTTCCCTTCTGTTTTTCTTTTCTGAATAGACTTAATTTTTATTGAAGTTTTAGGCTCATAAAAATTAGGAGGAAAGTACAGAGAGTTCCCATATCCCTGCCTCCACACATTCTGTTTGTTGTTGTTTAGTCGCCAAGACCTGTCCGACTCTGGCGAGCCCTATACCATGGGCTGTAGTCCACGAGGCTCCTCTGTCCATGGGGTTTCCCAGGCAGAATACTAGTGTCAGTCGCCATTTCCTTTTCCAGGGGATTTTCCCAACCCAGGGATTGAACCTGGGTCTCCTGCATAGCAGGCAGGTTACTTACTGTCTGAGCCATTTGAACTACAAATTAGATATAGATATAGATGATATAGATATAGATGATAGATAGAGATATAGATGATATAGATACAGATGGGCTTCCCTGGCAGCTCAGCTCGTAAAGAATCTGCCTGCAATGCAGGAGACTGTGATTCAATTCCTATGTCAGGAAGATCCCCTGGAGAAGGAATAGGCTACCCACTCCAGTATCCTTGGACTTCCCTGGTGGCTCATATGGTAAAGAATCTGCCTACCATGTGGGGGACCTGGGTTCGATCTTTGGTTTAAGCATCGAGAGATGCTTAAGAGTCCCTTGGGCTGCAAGGAGATCCAACCAGTCCATCCTAAAGGAGATCAGTCCTGGGTATTCATTGGAAGGACTGATGTTGAAGCTGAAACTCCAATACTTTGGCCACCTGATGCGAAGAGCTGACTCATTTGCAAAGACCCTGATGCTGGGAAAGATTAAGGGCAGGAGGAGAAGGGGACGATGGAGGATGAGATGGTTGGATAGCATCACCGACTCAGTGGACATGGGTTTGGGTAGCCTCCAGGAGTGGGTGATGGACAGGGAGGCCTGGCGTGCTATGATTCATGGGGTCGCAAAGAGTCGGACACGACTGAGCGACTGAACTGAACTGAACCTGGAGGAGGGCAGGGCAGCCCACTCCAGTATTCTTGCCTAGAGAATCTCCATGGACAGGGGAGCCTGGCAGGCTACAGTCCACGGGGTCACAAAGAGTCAGACACAACTGAGCGACTAAGCACAGCATAGATATAGATATATTGTCAATGGGCATGGCTTAACAGGGTCTTCTGCTCAGGGTTTCACCAGGCTGAAATCAGAATGTTAACCCAGGCCATGATCTCACCTAAGTCTCAGGGTCCTCTTCTAAGGTAACTGGCTATTGGCTGAATTGAGTTCCTTGCAGTTATTGGAATAAAGTCCCCATTTTCTTATTGGCTATTAGCCAGGGAATGCCCTCAGCACCAAGAGGCTGAACCTTGTGTCCTTGCCATGTGACTCTCCATGTTAGTTCACAACATGGTTTTCTTCTTCAATGCAAAAAGAAGCAATCTCTTATTTTGAATCTATCTGATTTCTTTTAGGGTTTCCCTGGTGGCTCAGATGGTAAAGAGAATCTGCCTGCAATGCAGGAGACCAGTGTTTGATCCCTGGGTTGGGAAAATCCCTTGGAGAAGGGAATGGCTTCCCACTCCAGTATTCTTGCCTGGAGAATCCCATAGACAGAAGAGACTGGCCGGCTACAGTCCATGGAATTGCAAAGAGTCAGACACAACTGAGCAATTAACATTTTCACTTTCTTTCTTTTAAGGACTCATCTGATTAGGTCAGGCCCACACAGGATAAGCTCACTTTTTACTAACTCAATGTCAGTTGATTAAGGACCTTAGTTACATCTGAAATATCCCTTTTGATGTACACAGTAACATAATCACAGGTGCAATGACTCATTGTACTCCTGAATCCCACCTACATTCAAGGCGAAAGGGTCATACAGGGAACATATAGTGGGGAGGGGCAGAATCTTGGAGATAAATGAGATCTGCCTGCCACACTCCTTTTGCCCTCTAGGCACTTACTGATACAGAACTTTTTCCTTGAGAGTGATGCTCTGTCACCTAAAATTATTGTGGATTTTAGGTGGTGGCTGTGATGGTGGACACTCATGGCTATTACTGTTGCTGTTTTTAAAAAAAGAGAAGTAATATGACTTAATTACATGATTCCCACAATCCAAATATCAAATCAGAAAACTGCCCCAAGTACTTTTGAGTAACACAAATACTTGGATTTGAGTTTAGTTTATATAGCAAGTGATTTGATTTCTAGAATTCTTTTTCCCAGTGTAAAATGAGTGTACTGTTAACCCGTATCATAGGGTTACTGAATGGATTAGACAAAATCATTAAAGGAGTGCCTGACAGATAACAGATGCCTAACACATGAGAGGGACTTCATTTTCTTCCTTGTATTACAGAATGTCTTCAATGTAATTTCTAGAAAGAAAAGCCATTTTAACAAACACGTGGAACATGTTTGCCTGACAAGCAACAGATGCTCTGGAAAGTAATTAACCAGTGCATATAGCCAAAGAGATTTAGCAGTCGCAGGAAATGTTTTACACTAAAAGTTAGTCTAAAAGAGGTGAGGAGAATCAGAAAAAGGAAATTGCAATGTGAGTTTTTCCCCCAGAGTAAAACAGAAGCGGAGGGAGGGATTTTTGTCATGGAAAGTTGTCAGAAGAGCACCACATTTTGCAAGTTGTAAAATATACAAGCCTCAAGGTATGCACATTTGATGGATTTTATGGACTGGGGGAAATTAGATGTTTTCTAGGGAAGTATGTCTTACCTTCAGTGTCTGGGTACTCAGGGATTCCATTATAAAAGGACAGAAATAGAGGCACAGTAAGAATTTAATACTGGTTAATAAACTATTAAGCTTCCCTGGTGGCTCAGACGGTAAAGCGTCTGTCTACAATGCGGGAGACCCGGGTTTGATCCCTGGGTTGGGAAGATCCCCTGGAGAAGGAAATGGCAATCCACTCCAGGACTATTGCCTGGAAAATCCCATGGACGGAGGAGCCTGGTAGGCTACAGTCCATGGGGTCACAAAGAGTCGGACACGACTAAGCAACTTCACTTCACTTCACTTCAAACTATTTAGAATGCTGGTAAACATATTGTTTCTTTATTCAAAGAGTCCAAAAGGGATTTAAGTTTGATAGATTTCTTCTTGGTCTTGAATTTCAAACAACATTTCTTGAGTGCTCACTATGGACCAGGTAGGGTGCTGTGTATTTGCATATATGGCCTAATTTGATCCATTATGAGATACACTCCACCATTATTATCACTCATTTATCACAAATGAGGAAACTAAGGCTCAAAGAGATAATGTAACTTGCCCAATCAGGTTAACATAAAGGATGGAAAAAGACAGAAGCAGGATTGGAATCCAGCTCTAATCCCAAGTTCACTATGAACTTTTCAGCCACACATTTAAAGCCACCTGCCCTTAGCATTCTCTTGCATGAATTTTGGCTGTCTGGGGACCACCCTGTGAAGATGTCTTCAGAGGACCTTTTTTACAGGGTTTTCTGATCTGCATTCAATGATGTTTGGGTTGGCTGTGGAATGGAAGTCAAGCCAGGTATGAGAAATCCTAGCAGGAAGAAACCTCTGATGAATGCTTCATTTACAGAGATGGAGACGTGCTCACTGGCGTCACCCATACTCTCTAATGCCTTCACACATGCGAGTGTGTTAACAGGGAGACCCATCACAAACGACAATTTCCACTTTCAAATCATCTCTTATCTCTGCTCAGCGACTGTGAGCAAGTTTAATCTATTCCTCACCATTCAAACTGTTTTATTCTAACTACTGAATAACATTTCCCATTTCCCATATTCAGGGAGAGGTTGACTCATTTAAAGAGTTTTGCCTGACTTACTTAAAGCTGACAGTTTGCACATGTGGAATTCAGACTCTAGAAACCTGATAAATTCCTCTAGATTTTATTAGTTTGTAATTTTTTTTTTGAAAGATGCAATAACACCCTAGCTTGAAGGGATGATGGCAATACAAAAAAGCTTTCTTAATATCAAGACAAATCTCTGAGTCAGGGTCAGTACCGCATCTAAATGGTAATTTTCCAGATCCAGATGTAGAATTATGAATTCTGTCCTCCTCGCTTATTCTAAATCACTTCTCCATGAATTGGAATAGATTTTCCCTGGGGACTTTAGGCATCTTCCATAATATCTGGGCCATATTTGTATGACAGTAAACAAATGTGATGGGAAAGAATTTACCAGAATGTACAGATGTAAGCCTTGTCACAGAAAATAGCTTAGTGTGCTCATAAAATTGTAAACTAAACTATGTTTCTAAAGAAGTTCTTCGACAAAGCCTTCACTCCGGCTTATTGGGTAGATGAAACAACACAAGGTTTTGCACAGAGAATATTCTCATTAGGTGCAAATAAGTAGAAAGTTAATTAAGAATAGTTGCCCATGGAGAATGGCCACTCTATCATACACGTGGAAGACACACACTACCCAAGAATGTTACAGGAGCTTCAAAGTCATAAAACCTGTGAACAAATTAGAGCAATTCTAAATTTCACACATTATAATTGGGTGACCACAGGAAAGACACGTAGCCAACATAATATTTTAAGTTTTCTTGTTTGTAAAATGGGGGTGATGGCAGGCATTTTACAGAGTTAGTAAAGATGAAGCGATATAGAGATATGCAAATAACCTCTCGAAATATAATTACCATTTCCTTCTGTTTCCTTCCTAAATGTATTCCAATTTAATTAGCAACTTGCTTACAACCAAATCATGCATCTAGAACTGGGGGTGGGGGGGGGGAGGCGGGGAAGTCATGAATGCACTTAATTGTCTCAAAACACTATGTATTAATTGAACCATGAACCAAACCAGTTTGAATTATAACTTCTCTTTGTGTTCATATTTAATTGAACCAGATAAGAACCAGAGTAACAAAATATTATCCTAATGGAACCTGAATAAAACTACATTTGATTCCAATTTAGTTTCATCACCTTGTGGAGACTGCATATTCTTTGACATCTAAGAAATACGTTATTTCACTGTGTCACCGAACCTAACTTATGTTTAATTTGTGTTAAAAATAAAGTCATTTAACTTCTGCCACAGTTTTTTCATTTCAATTATGGTGATAACAATGCACACTTTAACTTGCTAACCAGGTGTGTAAAATTATAAGTCAGATAATAGGTATAAAATGGCTTTGAATATGTATATAATGTGATTATCATCATTGTTTAAAATATGGCCAATATACTACCATGTAGTATGTAGTTTTGATACAGTATTAGTGAAATTTAAACACTGTTGTCAATATAATTCACCAGTTTTTGATTACCACCCCAAATATAATCATAACTGACCCAATTATATTCTGAAAAAAAAAAGGTTTTAAAATATGGATGGGGTTCCATGTGCCATGGAAATAAGGCAAATATCAGCCAGATAATTAAGATCTTAACATGTCACATCAGTCTTCATGATGTAAATTATGAGGCAAAATGGAGGAAAAAAGCTAACTGCAAAGCCTTCAAATTCCTTCACTCTTGGAAAGTGAAAGTGAAGTCGCTCAGTCATGTCCAACTCTTTGCGACCCCATGGACTGTAGCCTACCAGGCTACTCCATGCATGGGATTTTCCAGGCAAGAGAACTGGAATGGGTTGCCATTTCCTTCTCCAGGGGATCTTCCCGACCCAGGGATCGAACCCTGGTCTCCCGCATTGTAGGCAGACGTTTTACTGTCTGAGCCACCAAGGAAGTCTAGTTAACCTCATATTCTAGGTTTTGCTAAACTTGAATGTCTGTAGGCTTGGAACCAGACCATGCTTTAGCTCCACTTTTTAACAATAAGACTGACCTTGTAGGACTTTAAGAGATATTAACCACTTGGTGGTAGCCTGCCAGGCTCTCTGTGGGATTTCCCAGGCAAGAATATTGGAGCGGGTTGCCATTTCCTTCTCCAGGGGAATCTTGCTGACCCAGAGATCGAATTCATGCCTCCTGCATTGCAGGCAGATTCTTTACCGACTGAGTCACCAGAGAAACCTTGCCTGTCACGTGCATTCTTTGGCTATATGTGGGTGTCACATGGAGATAGTAGAGGTGGAGAAGAGTCTGGACTCAAGAGCTACAATTCCAGGAGCACAAGTCATTTGACCTCTCCCTGACTACCTTTCCTCATGTTTGAAATAAGAGTGCTCTAAGTCTGTGAGTCTCTTTGATGTCCACCTGAAACTATCACAACATTGTTAATGGACTATACTCTGATATAAAATGAAAGGTTAAAAATATAACCTTTATATAGATATAACCTTTATATAGTTATATCTTTATAAAGATATAACCTGATATAAAGAATACTAATAAAATTTTACTTGGGCTTTGTGAGAATTAAATGAGATGATGTATATGAAATATACTTAAATCTATCTCTGAATATTTATCCTAATATTTCCAAGGCTGACAATTGGCATTATTTGTTCTCTCATAGAGGGATGCAAGGAGAGCTTCGTACAAAGCTTGGTACACATCCCCTTCTGAGATGACCAGGTGGCCATTCTAGCTCCGGGGAAGGTGTTTTTGCCCATGTTTGTTTATTTTTCCTGTGCAGACACTGGGAACCAATATCGACCCACTTGTAATTTTTTTTTTTTTTAATGGGATTCAAAGGTATTTTTTTCCTCATTTTCTACAGGTGATTAGAAAGCACTATGTGTCTTAAACATATGACTTGCCCTTCTCAGTTTCTTTTCCATTTGATTGGGGCCATCTGACTCATTCTCACCAATGAACTATGTGTGGAATTAGCATGTGTCACTTTCATGTTGAGGCAGTGAAAAGCCCTTGTGCAATAGTCCAATATCTCTTTCCTTTCTGAGGCGGGTGTGTAGGCAGAGATGGGCAGCCAAGATCGAGCAATCCAGATGGCTCAGGTCACCGTACAAGGGGTTCTTCCTGGGGCATTGCCAGTAGACTTGTGAGAGTGAGAAATAAATTTTATGTTTGTGCTGCTGAAATTTTGAGGCTTGTTTTAGTAGAGTGTTCACAGATATTCCATATTCTACCATGAATCTGTCCCTAGTTAGTGGCACATGATTATAATTTAATTTATTTAAAACAGTGAAAAATAGTCACAATTTGCTAATGTAATTATTTTCCCAATGAGAAAGAAAAGATGAACTTGGTGATATCTGGGTGAGTCAGCATCCACATTAGAGAGTGAATCTTTTAAGAGCAACTGTTAAAAATCATAGAGATACATTGGCCATCAAAAAATGCAATAATATTCAAATAAAATAAGAAGATAAGAACATTTGTTATCATAATTCCTAGACCTTGCCCATACTCTGTCAAAAAGTTTGGAGAGGTTGAGACTTTACCTTGTTTGCAAACTAAGTAGTTTTCCATGGAAGGTGGCAGAAGACATGAGACTCCTGGATCAGAGACAAAATACATTATCAGCTGCAGCCACAGCAGTATCTGGAGTATCAGCATTTGTGCTGGTTCTCAGAGCCACATATCCCATCTGCTCAGTCATGTCTGCCTCTTTGTGACCCCATGGACTGCAGCATGGCGGGCTTCCTTGTCCATTGCCAATTCCCAGAGCTTACTCAAACTCATGTCCATCGAGTTGGTGATACCATCCATCTCATCCTCTGTTGTCCCCTTCTCCTCCTGCCTTCAGTCTTTCCCAGCTTCAGGGTCTTTTCCAATGAGTCAGTTTTTTGCATCAGGTGGCCAAAGTATTGGAGCTTCAGCTTCAGCATCAGTCCCTCCAATGGATATTCAGGACTGATTTCCTTTAGGATGGACTGGTTGGATTTCCTTGCAGTCCAAGGGACTCTCAAGAGTCTTCTCCAACACCACAATTGAAAAGCATCAGTTCTTCAGTGTTCAGCTTTCTTTATAGTCCAACTCTCACATCCATACATGACTTCTGGAAAAACCATATCTTTGACTAGACAGAACTTTGTTGGCAAAGTAATGTCTCTGTTTTTTAATATGCTGTCTAGGTTAGTCATAGATTTTCTTCCAAGGAGCAAGCGTCTTTTAATTTCATGGCTGCAGTCACCATTGGCAGTGATTTTAGAGCCCCCCAAAATAAAGTCTGTCACTGTTTCTATTGTTTTCCCATCTATTTGCCATGAAGTAATGGGACTGGATGCCATGATGTTAATTTTCTGAATGTTTAGTTTTAAGCTAACTTTTTCATTCTCCTCTTTAATGCCAAAAGCAGACTTAAATTGAAGAAAGTAGGCAAAACCACTAGACCATACAGGTATGACCTAAATCAAATCTTTATGATTAGACAGTGGGAGTGACAAATAGATTCAAGGGATTAGATCTGATAGAGTGCCTGAAGAACTATGGACAGAGGTTTGTGACCTTGTACACATCCCATGGAATAGCACAAAAAAGGCTATATGATACCTACATATGCAGTGTGTGCTTATAGGAGAAGAATCTCAGCTTAGAGAATTCATATCTTTGATAACAGGCAATGAGACTACTTAATCTTTGCCCAAGATGGAGACATCATATTAATTATATTGTTCAGCAAACTAATCTGTACTTTTCTAGAGGGAGTCATTATCACTGTCTTCCAAGGTTTTTGCTCTACCAATATCCTTGAGATGATAATATAGGAGAAAAAGCGAGAGTGCTTCTGCTTGTAAGACATGCAGAAATGTGAAGGACACATGAAGAATGATCTCCCCAGAAGATTTACCCCTGACTCCTACAGTCTTGATTTATAGAAAAGGTTCTCATGAATATGATAGTTCATCTGCCATTCCAATTAATCCAACAAATTAGTCAAGTAAATTTTTTTCATATAGCATTGAATAAAGACTTCTAATAACAGGAGTCCAGGCAGCAGGAGGAGATTAACCTACAATGTTGACCACAACCATGCTTGGGGCCCTGGACCCAACATGTTGAACAAATTTCCAAATTATTAGGGTCTAACTTAGACAGTAGGCAGCTTTCTCCTTAAAAGTCTCTATTGACTTTTCCATTTGGTCTATGGCATTAATCCAGGTACAGAAGAACGTCTTAGTGATTATATTAAATGGCTTGCAAAGAGGAAGTCTAGGATAACCTAATCATCCATAACAATCCTAGCCAGTGAGTAGAGTCCAATCTGCATGCATTTCGGGGACAAATTTTGATAGCATGACCCTGTACCATCAAGACAACTAACTGCCTACAAAGAACACAAAAATTAAAATTGGCTTTCCTCCCAAGAAGGTCCTCTAGTAAATAAGGGGGTCTTACCTTAAAAAGATTTCTGCAATCATCTGACCTTCTAGTGCTATTTCCTTAAATACTTAAAGGTTTTTTGATCCCTAAAGTGCATTCACCATGTTCTCAGGAAAGACAAGCTACTGTCTGACTTCCGCAAAATCTGCATACTCAAGGGGGAACACGGTGCCTCTGGAAAGGGTGTGTTTTATACCATTGATTCCCTCTCTCAATGAGTTGGAGGGCACAGGTTGGCTGTGCCTCCAAAGTTGCCTTCCAGTTGATTGTTGGTCTTAGCATTCCCTCATAGCTCAGTCGGTAAAGAATCTGCCTGCAATGCAGGAGACCAGGGTTTGATTCCTAGGTCAGGAAAATCCTTGGAGAAGGAAATGGAAACCCACTCCAGCATTCTTGCCTGGAGAATTCCATGGACAAAGGAGCCTTGTGGGCTACAGTCCATGGGGTCCCAAGAGTTGGACATAGAGACTAGAGAGAGAGAGAGAGGGTACTTAGTTCAGTTTGAATAATTGAGTCTCATTTTTCTTCTTGAGGAAATTGTTCAAAACAGTTTAACCTCTTCAGTTTATACCAACACCTGGGTGGCATTCATCTGTGCTCTAGAAAAGACAATGACAGGAATGGGAATGAGTGGGTAGTTAGCAGTTTTGACAGATATTTCGCTTGGGGGGAGCATGTCTTATGTGAAGGTATTATTTGCACCTGAATCTCCAGCTACTGGACCTATCATTTATGTCCTTACAAATTCAAAGTTCATATTGAGTCATTTTAGAATAGAGACTATAATCAAAGCTGCTAACTCAGGGACTATTTCATAGGACTACCTAATGCCTTTAAGATGATTTTGCTGGGGATGTTGCTGCTGATAGTGAGGATCATGATAATAGTAATGACAATAATAATAACAATAACTAAAATTCATTTCATGTCTTTATATGCCTGGCACTTTGTCAGATATTTTTGTAAAGTTTCAATAACCCATATTACATACATTCTGCTCTATTCCCTCTTCATTTGTCACTGGAGTGAGGGTTAAGATTAGGAACAAGAGAATGTACTGAGGCTAGAACTTTAACACGATGAAGGATTTTTGTTATTTGCACTTTTCCTGGCCTCCCTGATAGCCCAGGTTTCACATGTTGCTCAAATCTCTATTGTAAATGAGGTTCAAGCTTATCTCTCAATTAGGAATTAGCTTAGTCTGGGAAGTCTCAGGAGAAAGGGCTAATAATAAAATTTATGGTTTAAATTTTAGCTTAGAGGCATAATATCCATCTCTTGGATTATGCATGGTTTAGCTACACTCACTGGGGTGAGGGGTTCCCAATAGATATTAGAACCCTAGACGTTTCTGACTGCAAAACAGTCCTTTTGCCTTGGCTTTTCTATCTCAAAACTATAGAGTTGAAATCATTTAGGATGAGCACACTGATAACTACCCGTAACACCTACAACTCTTCTCCCCTATCTCAAGTCCATGGATTATCACAATTCTGCTGTGCTGGCTTCAATAAACATTTCACATTATCAGGCATAAATTTAGATGTGTAGTTCAGACTTCATCACCCTTTCTTTTTTTCCCAGATTGCTATAAGCTAAGGTCAAAGCTTTTAAATGTTTCCGATGGAGTATAAAGTATGCATTAAAATTTCAAGACATTCCAAACATTTGCCTCCATGGTTTGTGACCAATGTATGCATTAATTTGCCCTTTGGTCTTAGCTTTTGCCATGAAAGTCTTAGGTCAGGTAAACATCAATGTGTTCAATTTTTCTTCCATTCACTTAAGCAAACAGTTGCTCCTGAAAGCCCCAGGAAATGAATACCAAGCGAATCCACAACAGACAAAGATGAAGTCAATAGACAGAACTGTTCATTTCCAGATGGGATTTGCCCTGCTCAACTTACTTTTATCATTGTAGAGCAACCGAGTGTAATGGTAATAGCGGAAGTGAATAGACCTTTAATTAGATTGGGCTATTATGGATCTGCTTGCTGCCAAAGCAGACTGAAAACACTTTGTTCTTTATCTCTGCCAAGATGAAAATATAGTTCAAAAGCAAAATGGAGTTGCTTGAGGTCCGCTATGAGCCCTTCCAGATTCATTTCGAGAGGAGGGCTCAGTGTGTTGCTTGCACCACCATGACTTGGTCGCTTCTCAAAGGTAGTGTTTCCTGGCATTTTAAAAAGTGGCAAAGCTTCCCAAATACCAGGAAAGGAACTCAACCTTCTCAATTTTCTCATATACAAATGGAAGAAACCAGTTTCTGTTGGAATCATCACATCCTATTGTATTGTGAGTGTGAGGAGATAATGTTTGTGAGAGTGCTCTGAAAATTGGAAATCTCTTTATGGAAGTAGGATGATTATATTGTTACTGTCAGACAATCAAATTCTCCACATATTGTCAAAGTTTGAAGGGAAGTTTGAAACCTTTCCTACTTTTTTAAATCTCCTTGTATCATTTTCTCCTTTTAATTTCACTTGGGGTGTGAAATTGCTCAGCTACAATCTTGATAGCTATTGGAGTGTAGTTTAAAATGGTGGTGGTGGTTTAGTTGCTAAGTCACATCTGCCTCTTGCGACCCCATGGACTGTCTATGGGGTTTCATTTAGCCATTAGCAAAACTTCACAGACAATCTTATGTGAAATTCGATATCCTTAGATTTTCATTCCATCCATATTGAGAAAGACATGAAAATATTCTCTGAAAATGGAAAAATTAGTGAAGATTCCTCACCATCTATGTTATGAATTTTTTTTAAGTGTGAAGTAAAAAAATAGATGATTGTTCTGTCCAGCTAAGCCACATTTTGGCAGGTATTAAATCTGTTCCACTCACATTATGCTGATTAGAATTAAATCTAGAGCATAATCCATATATGTGTATGCCTGTGCATGTGGGTATACACATGTGTGTGGGAGAGAGAGAAGCAATAAACATCTTGGGTAATTCAACACAGCACATTAAACTGATAATGCAGTTTTATCAGTTTTGAAAAACTGAAAATATGAAATGGAATAGCAAGAATACAAAAGTAAATAATAAATTATTCTGGCCTATAAACAGTTTTACACCTAGAGGACAAAGAGAGAATTCCCTTGACATATTCAGTTCTTTTAAATGAGATAGTTAAACCACATGATATTTAAAGCTGTCTCAAATACTAAATGGTGTGGTGTTTTGGTTGCTAAGTCAGGTCTGACTCTTGTGACTCTGTGGACTGTAGCCTGCCAAACTGCTTTGTCCATGGGATTTCCCAAGCAAGATTACTGGAGTGGGTTGCCATTTCTTTTTCCAGGAGATCTTCTTGACCGAGAGTCAAACCCAGGTCTCCTGCAGGCAGTCTCCTGCATTGAAGGTGAATTCTTTATCGAATGAGCCACGAGGGAAGCCCCCTAAAATGGTGTGATTGTACTTAATTGTTACAATATTTTACTTTATTTTTAATTGGAGGATAATTGCTTTACAATGTTCTGCTGTACAGCAATGTGAATCAGCCATAAGTATACATATATCCCCTCCCTCTTGAGCTTCCCTCTTATCTTATAGGAAATTTAATACCTTGGATTTAGTAGGTTTTGGAGTAAAGGAGAGGAAGGTTTTGTGAAGGAGATGGGAAATCTTTCATCCCCGAAAGGGCCAGATTAACCAAAATAAAACTTAGACTCTACAGGGCTAAAATTTATTTAATATTTTTTTTATCATTAGGATTAAACACATGCACACACACACACAAGCGTTAATGGGAGAAAAAAAAGTGACCAGTGATATCACTTTTCTTCTTTTTTCTTTTGGTCATTTGTGCCCTTTTCACTCCCAGACCCCACTGCAGTTCAGTTTAGTTTAGTCGCTCAGTCATGTCTGACTCTTTAGGACCTCATGGACTGCAGCATGCCAGGCTTCCCTGTCCCTCACCAACTCCTGGAATTTATCCAAACTCATGTCCACTGAGTCAGTAATACCATCCAACCATCTTATCCTCTGTCATCCCCTTCTCTTCCCACCTTCAATCTTTCCCAACATCAGGGTCTTTTCCAATGAGTCAGTCTGTCGCATCAGGTGGCCAAAGTATTGGAGTTTCAGCTTCAGCATCAGTCCTTCCAATGAACACCTAGGACTGATCTCCTTTAGGATGGACTGGTTGGATCTCCTTGCAGTCCAACTCTCAAGAGCCTTCTCCAACACCACAGTTCAAAAGCATCAGTTCTTCGGCACTTAGCTTTCTTTATAGTCCAACTCTCACATCCATACATGACTACTGGAAAAACCATAGCTTTGACTAGATGGACCTTTGTTGGCAGAGTAATGTCTCTGATTTTTAATATACTGTCTAGGTTGGTACTAACTTTTCTTCCAAGGAGCAACCGCCTTTTAATTTCATGGCTGCGGTCACCATCTGCTGTGATTTTGGAGCCCAAGAAAATAAAGTCTTGTCATTGTTTCCATTGTTTCCCCTTCTAATTGCCATGAAGTGATGGGACTGGATGCCATGATCTTAGTTTTCTGAATGTTGAGTTTTAAGCCAACATTTTCACTCTCCTCTTTCACTTTCATCAAGAGGCTCTTTAGTTCTTTACTTTCTGCCATAAGGGTGGTGTCATCTGCATATCTGAGGTTATTGATATTTCTCCCATCAATCTTGATTCCAGCTTGTGCTTCCTCCAGCCCAGCATTTCTCATGATGTACTCTGCATAGAAGTTAATAAGCAGGGTGACAGTATACAGCCTTGATGTACTTGTTTTCTTATTTGGAAATAGTCTGTTGTTCCATGTTCAGTTCTAACTGTTGCTTCCTGACCTGCATACAGATTTCTCAGGAGGCAGGTCAGGTGGTCTGGTATTCCCATCTCTTTCAGAATTTTCCACAGTTGATTGTGATCCACACAGTCAAAGGCTTTTAGCATAGTCAATAAAAGCAGAAGTAGATGTTTTTCTGGAACTCTCT